>NW_020799092.1:9415326-9483139 GCF_003259725.1 Athene cunicularia | reverse complement strand
GGGGGGGGGGGGGGGGGGGGGGGGGGGGGGGGGGGAAAGTATTTTCTTTGTTTGAAAACTGTAGCAGATGTCTGTGGCAATAAAAAGGCAATTATACTCGTATTATCATGAGAATTTCCAGCAGGAAATCTTGACAAACTCAAAGTTTACTTAACTGAGATAAATACACTAGATAAATAGCAAACTGAATTTAGTTTACTCTTGTACACAGGTGTACTACACATTTCCTCAAGCCATGATTCACAGCCATAACCTTTCCTAATCACAGGCACAGCAAGATATGTCAGGAGTAGGAATGGGCTCATATTATAAATACAGCTATAGATCCAAACTTTCTCCAAAGTCTTGGTGTGTTTGGATCTGATAAATAAGCTTGGTCTTATTTCTGTATCTCTAAAGGGGAGGAACCAAAGGGCCTAATTCGTTTTTCACCCTAGACATTTTATGCTGCTCTGAGGATGCAAGTTTTTGATTGAAAATATCTATAGGGTGTCCTCCACTGGCACAGAGCCCATGGCACAGCTAAGAATTGATTTCTTCCCCATCTAACAGCAACCTGGGAAGCAGCTACTCTCCAAGGCTGGTCTGATTTATACTGGGAGCAAGGTAGACCCTGGAAGCACTTAAAATCTGGAAGGCCCATAGATAGCATGAGTGCAGTAATATAAATAAGGGGTGATACTCTAGGAATTTGAAGAGTTCTCCTCTTGGAGTAAGGATGTCATGCAGTACTTCAAGAAAAATTCTCTGTTCAATATTTTTTTCCAGGCAGGCAAGCAAAACAATATGTAAAAGTCATCTATACTCTATTTTAGTAGTCACTTCAGCTAGAAATTCACTAGATATCTGATAACATACCAAATTCTTATTACAATTTTAAGTTTGTTGAATTAGTACTTTTCACCTCAGTGAGACAGTGATTAGTAGATCAAGGGTAGCCTTAGCTTGCAAAATCAAATTTGAAGGAGGTTATTTAGACTTTCCATTTTCTTTCTTATTGAACAGCAGCTCAGAAATGTGTATGTTGTTTACTGGTTATGCTGCTGTACTTGTGATACAGATTTACCCTCTGAATATATTGACAACAGAAAACCCATTGAGCATTGTTGAATTATTAAATAATAGTTTTATTATTATAATACTCAACTACAGTGAAATTAAATTAACTGCAGATGAATATCCAGTCTTCTCAGCTATCTTCTGATAGATCAAGTAGTATTCAAAAAGTATATTTTTGCTTATATGGAAAAAAATCCCACATTTTATGGTAACTTAGAAATTATAGCACTTTAATAAAATATGCAGACTGTTGGAGGACTTTTTTGGTCAACAGCTTTGAAATACATCATACTGTACCACTTTAAAACACTAAAAATAAATTGTTACTGACACAATAGACCATATTAGAAAGAACGGAACACTAAGACTGTTGTCCAACATTTTTTTTTTTTTTTTTGCTGTTCAATATGTATAAATGTATCTGTAACTCTGTTCTGTAGTTCTTCAGATGCTGCCAAACTGTGCAATGATTCTAAGCCTCCTCAGTATCTGCCCTCTTCTCAAGTGAGATTTTGGCTATTGGAAGAAACATAAATCAGAGCAAACTAAAGGTTCTTCTGTTTTATGGCAACTGCTCTCAGCACACTGTTCCTGTAATCAGGGGTTGCTAACCATAAATATCTTCCTTTTATATACCATTTTGCCTAGCTGCATGTCCTGTACCACCAACAAGGAAAAATATTAAAGGAGTGTTAGATTTCCCCTGCATGAGGAGAATTTCCAAATGGCCATTTAAGGCAGCATTTTGCTAATAGACAAAATAGGCCTGGAAGCAACCTTGAAGTCTGCTCAACATCCTGACCTGAGGTGGGGCCAGCTGAATATTGACTGTTGTTTGCCACATTCTGGCAAGAAGAGATGGTATAGCTATATTCCTGTGAGACTGAATCACTCTGAATCACACAAGCCTTAATATTTAGTTTAATTTATTTGGTAGATATTGCTCTCTTCTCAGATTGTGGCCATCTTTAAATTTCTGCACACAGTGGATCAGATAAACCTTCACTAAAGGTACTCGATATAGTCAGAATTCAACCGTGAAGGGCTGAAATAAAAAACAAATTTCAAATTAAGCTGTAAGAATATTCAGTGCATTCAGTCTTGCAGAGCTCTACACTGGAGTGTTTATTATAACAATTATGCTTACCAACTCAGGGAAAAAGAAGTTGCTTGTATAGCTGACGTATATGGAAGGAAAGCTAGGTAACTAAAGCAATACAAGCAATAATATATACATATTATATATTGCACTATATATATTGCACTACATATATGGTGCAATTTAAAAAAAAACAAAAAAACAAAAACATTAATAGACTGAAAAATGCATGTTAAACAGTAAATATAGTTTGGGAAATTGACATTTATTTATTGATGTTCTGTGTGTAATAAGTAGTATGTGATTAACTATTCATAGCCTCTTATTCACATAGATTTGCAAAAACAAACAGCAACAAAACCCAAACAGAACTTACAAGTATTACTCCCTCTCAACTTGTATATGCTTGCACACATTGTTTCTCTTGTTGTCATAACAGACTGGGTAAAAGTGTCAGTCCTGGGCCTGGTTGTCAAGGCTCACTTGAATAACTGAATTGCATATTCCACCCCTCTTATGGGGAAGAAGTTGCTCAACTCACCACAAACTATGTGGAGGGAAGACAAAGCAGAGACATAGAGAATATACTTCACACTTTCAAAAGGAATAAGCAAGAAGTGGGCACTAGGCAGAAAAAGAGACAAAAAAAAATTTATGCAAAGTCCTCAGTTTTACTGAAGCAGGAGAGATCGAGGTCACTATCAATACTGCAGTGAATAACAGTAGACTCTCTACCATGTTAAAACAGACAAACAAAACTGAACTGCACAAACAAAACCAAATAAACCAGAAACAACTCCCCCAAACCGCCAACCTTTCCACAGCACCTACTGCTGTGATTTGTGGAGGAAAACTCCCCTCCACTCCCCAGACTGTCAGTGCAATGTGAGATATGAAACAGTAACCAGAACTGTGATCCCCCGGGGGACACTAATGCCCCCTGCAGTCCTTCCTGCTGGAGTGTTCTTTAGCAGCAGGACTTCAGCTTTGTCCCCAGTTACAGTGCACATGCACTTACAGGGGCTGCTAATCCGTGTGACAGCAGCAAAGGAGTGAGAAAAGTATTTCACCTATGTACAGCTTTAAGGCCCTAAGCAAGTAAATGAAAATTGGCCCAACTCCTTAGCTACAGCATGAGTAGACATGGGATTTAAGCTGCTTCTCCCCTCCTCTGAGTGTCTGAGAGTATGTGATAACTGCCCAGGATCCCAGCCAAACACAGAACAACCTTACAGCTGCTCTAGAATTGTTTGGTTGCCTGCGAGATGCTGCTGCTGTGCAACCTGCAGAACAGCGTGGTTCTGGCATCCCCATGCCATGCTTGAGATGTGGATGTTGCAGATTCAGCTTTACAAGCTAACCATTGAGGAGTGGATTTATGGTATCTGTGCTCCACAAAAACATGTCATGGACCAAAATGTGACTTGGAATGTATGTCTGAGTTTACCCAGTGTTACAACAAAGGGGCATCTCCTCCCTGCTTCCTTAGCTTTGGAGCCCAGCTGTGCTCAGAACATGGGTGTGCAGGTGTATTGCCTAAAGATCAAAACATAGCCCTCTATTTGTCTTGGCATGAGGCAAAATAGAAGAAAAGCCAGGAAAATTGTCAGGGAACAGACTGTAAAAGAATGTTTAATTCTGTTTGCAAGTGACATAATCGGTACTAACTAAAAGCCTTCAAGTTGCAATTTCTCGTATGTTTCTGTTAATTAGTAAATGTATTATAACCTAATTTGATCTTTCAGAGAAGGTACCTTCTAAGAAAAAGATTATTTTCTCTGAAGTGATGAAACAGGCAGGAGGATACTCTCAGAGTTATTTTTACTTCTTTTTGCTGCTGAAACACAGTGCTCTTATTTTATGTCCATGGCATTTTTACTGGCCTTTTCCCTAGCCCTTTCCATTTTCTTCCTCCTTTCAGGAAAAGTTGTTCTCTGTTTCCCATCTGGTGGTCCTATTACTGTGAAAATAACACATGCAGAAGCCTATTAATTCTGCTCTATGAGAGTATGTGATGGACAGTATACCAGGAAAAGCAGGAGTTTTGAGCCACAGTGTAAGTGCTTATTCCCAGGTTCATGGAGCAGTACTGGCTGTGAAGCTTCCCTCTCTCCCCTTCCATCCTTATTGAGGCTGTGCCTGGCTGCGTGCTTTCATCTCACAGTTTATGGGACTTTGATAAATCAAGGCAACCAAGTTGGTGTCCATTCTTGTCTCATTCCCACACTAGTTTTCCCCTACAACTGCCTCAGCGAAGTCACCAGCTACCCAGGGTGTACCTTTGTGTACCTTAATCCCCATGTAATTCTTACCATACAATCCACTTCTGTTAATGTAGTTTCTTTGTGCGACTTCTTTACTTAAAAGTTTTTCAAGCCTCTTGTCTTCCTGAACTGTGTTAGTAGATGGCTGCTAAGGGAGAAAGATTGCTTTAGTATTTTAAAAATAATGTTTTGCTTTTGATCAAGCAGCTGTTTAAAATGTTTCCAGAGGTTCCATTTTATGTGCTGCCTTTTGGTGGAGACAAACCACTATCAGTAAGTGCTTTTTATGTATTGAAAAGCATATTTTTCCTTGTTTCTGACTTAAGTGATTCTATCTGCACTTAAAGCACACAAATACAAGCGTGTGCAGACACAAACAGCCTGAAGAAAAGCAAGAAGCAAAATAGTACATAAATGATTTACTGCATATCTATTTCACTAGGAGTAGATACTGGGTAACTTTTTATTTGTCATTCAAACATTTTTGAGTTCAGTTAGAGTACTCACAAATGTGAGGTTACTGAGGGATGGAAGCTTTTGCAGGTTTAGAGCTCCAGATTTGATTTAGTTCAAATTTTCTTGTGTAAAATCCTGCTTAATTTTTAAAAGTATGCAGCAACCTAAAATATCAGAAAAATAATTATGCCTAATAACATCATTCTTACTTAGTAATTTTGTTTTGGGGTTTTTTCCTTTTTATTTATTTATTTTTTTTTAAGCAGTATTGATTTATCTTATAAAAGGCTTCCTCTGATTTTAGACAGAACTGAAATCAAATCCCTCAGGCTTTAACTATGAAGCTGAGAAGCTTATTAGGATTTTTAACATTCCAAGTTGCTTTCTGAACAGATTGCACCAGCTAGTTGATGAAACTTGAGCTAATTACTCTAATGTTGACAAATGCACTAGCACAAAAAAAGTCACATTTGAAAAAAAAAAAAATATTGCACCTCTTCAAGAAATGCTAAGTAGGTTCAATGATTTGTAGGTGTAATAGGCATGTTTTTGCAGAGATTTCTTTAGGAAGAGAAGACAGGCAAAAAAAAACCCCAACACAAACCACTATTTATAAACAAAAATGTGTCATCTCTAATCATTTGAAAATTAATGTTAACGAAAAATGCTTAGGATTTTAGAAAATTGAAATAAATCAACTTGATAGTTGGTGGGGTGAGAAACTGCTTTCATGAAGTGGTCTTGCTATGTTGGGGGTTACTGACAATTTCTAAAGAGCCTCTCAGTCTGTAGCACCATACCCAGGAGAACCGGGACAGGATCACTGAGGGCAAACACTAGCTCCGCAGGTTTCTCCTCTGTGCCATGTTAGCTGGTATTGCATCGAGTTCCTTGAACCTTTGTTACCCAAGGTAGGTGAGCTTAGCCTACAAAGTAAAGAGTTGCTGTCACTGAAAGGCTCTCTGCACTTTAGAAGCACACAAGCTATCAGATCAATATATTTGGTTAAATCCAGCCTTAGAACAACTGTAGAGATAACTTAGAATAATTTAGAGATATCTGTAATTCCTGAAATAAGGATAAATTCAGGACTGTACTCATCAATTTTTTTTTTTATTTATTCTTGACTGTGTAGATGCACACTCATAAACGAAGGGGAAGAAATTAGTAAGGATATCATGCTATGATACACTTATTTTAAAGAAAAGCTTTGCAAAAAATGTATAAATTTGAAAATCTGAATATGTGTTGGAGGTAATCCAAACACCCTTAATCCTGCTCAAATTTTGCTTGTCAAAGAATAACCAAAAATGTTACAATGCTTGCTGATATTTCAGCTCATTACTCTTAAAGATTAAATGGAAGCAGTGTGGCTATGACGTGAAGGTTTCCTGCCATTTAAACTTACTATGCCTCAGAGAGAAATGTACCACCTTCTCTTTTTTTTTTTTTTTTTGCTATTCACTTAATAGTTTTGACCTTTTAGTCAATTGTCCTTATCCGTCATTACAGTACATGATCAATCATTTCATGACTTGTCATCTATAAAATATCAGCAAGGGGGAAAAATTTTGTGTTCTATTGCTTTACTTGAGGTTTTTTGTTTGTGGGGTTTTTTTGTGGGGGTTTTTTGTTTGTTTGCTTGTTTGTTTTTTGTCAAAGTATTTTCCTGTTTATTAGGAAGAAGAGTCAAAACATGCTTCAAGTTACACTGGTTTGATCAGCTTCATGGATTTCATGAGTGCAGGTGGAGAAGTTCACTGGAAGCTTATTGTTTTATTTATTAATTTTGGTATTTCTTAATGGTCAGTACTTTAAAATGCACCAAACAAGCCATGTTTGCATGTTACTCTCTTCTGATTTTTTGAGCGATAAACAGAGACAGAAGTAACCAATGACACTATAAACCTGTGCATAGATACACACCCATGTGTACACTTGTGCATGACAATGGTCTGTCTGAGGGTGGTGCTTCAGTTCAGACAGGGCTTCAGGTTTCTGGAGATTCAGATAATCTTCATTTCAACCAACATGTGCAAAGCAAAATTTTCAGGAACACTTGTGTTGCAGGAGCCGAAATAGCACTTACAAAGTCAAAGCATCACTTAACAGGACTTGTCTGCAACTTAAAGCCAGTATGGTGCAAAGATCATGAGCTAGCAGGAATGCTGTAACACAATGTGACACTGCAAACGTTTCAAATTGAGGCCTCAAACCAGTCTGCTGTTCTCAAAAAGGCCTTTCTGCTTTAGGTGTAGTGATATGTAAACATGTCTAATGTTTCTTTTTCCAGAAATGGCATGTAGGCTGCTCCCCCGAGAGGAGCACTCTGCTATGTTCCAGTGAACGGTACAGAAAAGACTGCTGGCTTGTCCACACTGTTGCTGGAGCACAGCACAATACTGTTTGTAATAAGGGTTAAGTGATTTAGGATTTAATGTACTTTTGGAAACCATGCTTTTTGCCTCTCTTGTCTTTATCTTCCTGATTATAGACCAGAGATAATAGCACTTTTTGACTTCCTGCGGGATATTGAGAAAATGAGTGCATGAAAGATTGAGAAAGCTGTAGCTACTGTATGGTGACCCAGTAATGGGGGCACCTAAAGTACCTTTAGGTAAACAACTTCAGCAAAAACATCCACTTGCATCCCTAAACTCAAAAAGATCAAGTGTATGTTTAAAAACTTCTTAAATGGTTTATGTGGTGTTGATTTTTTTTTTTTTTTTTTTTTTTTTTTTTTTTTTTGGTGGGATGGGGAGTTCTTTTGTGTCGTTATTTCAAGGAGGCAGAGTACTCATGCAAATGATTTGGAGACAGTGGGAGAACTTGGGGGAATACACATCAGAGTAAGAAGGAAGGAGACCAAGCATGTAACAAATTTCAGGCATGTACTATTTGTGTGATTATTTGGCATGTCTTCTTAACTGAAACAAGTTAGTCTCCTCAGTGCCTGTAAACACCAAGGACATAATTTATTAGCTGAACCTCTAAAGTGTTTTGGTTTTATTTGGGATAATAGGAGTTGTTCTATCAGTGGTTTTTCTGTGAATCTAACAGAGCTTGAAAAGGATAATATAAAAAAAGGTGAAGATAGAAACGTACTACTAAGGTTTGGGGCTTTTAAGGCAAGTTTTGTACAGCTATAGTTGTAATTCTTTAAAATATACATATGTCCCTTTGATGTTGTATTGAAGTAGAAGCCAGAGATAATACTAGCAACTTAATTGCTGTTCTCTGCTGAAGCCAATGAGCAGTAGAGAAAAGGGGGAGTGTACTTTGAAGAGCCTGGTATTACATGGAAAATTCGCACTTCAGTGAGAATGTACCATGTGCAGGAGGCTGCTGTTTAGATGAGCTTTAAATTCAAAAGAAGGGCAGGAGCCAGAAAGTTCCCCTACAGGTTTGTATCAGGATATCATTGAAGCTTGTGGGGATATTTATATCCTCAGCCAGTGCAACTGATAGAAAGAAGCAAAGTTTGAAGTTGATTCCAAATCAAAACTTTCATGGATGATGGATCTGTGTTTGCAGTTCTAGTCTGGTTTTGATCTCTAATACCTTGCTCTTCAATGGCTTTTCAGCAGTGTAGTTCAAAGACCTCTGTAGAAAGAGAGGGGAGAGCTGTATAATTAGCTTTATTTTGCAGAACAGAATCCAAGGCAGAGAGCAATGTCCCAGGGAGGTGGTTTGCACAAACTCCCCCAGCTCTGTAATGGGACAGGTAGGTCTGCAGCCCTCCCTTTCTACTCAGAAGCATAGAGTATTGCTAAAGTCATTGCCTCTTAATGAGGTTAGTTCTCTTCAGCTGATTATATCGTTAATAAGATTTATATTAAAAAGTCTAATGCATGTTGAACATGGGAAAGGATTAATATAATAAAAGTACAATGTCCATTGTCCACTGGTCAAAAGATCAAAACCATTTTTAAACTCTCCTTAATATTTGATTGTTCCTTCTCCAAGAAGGGTCACCCTTCATAGTGTTGTTCTAGCCATTTATTAATATTTTTGAACTCAGGTGCCTGATTCTCTGCACTGTATCACACTTTCTACTATTACTTACAATACTGCAACATGTTACCAAGTAAAAACATATTTCACAAGATGGGAGAACAGGACTCTTGTGTGGTTTTCACATGGCATGTCCCACTAGTTTGTGCAGTGGAAGGTCTGAAAAACCTGATGTTCTTCTGCTGGGAGTGAGGGAGTTCATCATTTTACAATCTCTGTGTTATTAAACAAAACTTGCTCTAGAAGACACTTTCTCACTCTCATGCTCCCTTTCCCAACTCCCAAAACCATTTAGACTTCATAGTGTTTGGCAGTTGGACATAGAAGCTAACAAATACCTGTTTACATACATCCATGTATTTGGCAACTTTCAGAAAAGTACATGATACTACATGAGTATTTGGGAATCTCATCCCTGGTGAAAAATGGAAGCTCCTTCTCATCCAGTGTTCAGCCCCTGGCAGTGGCCATAAATAACAAAGCACTTACTGATATGTCCCCTGTTTTGCCTTCCCAGCTGATTCAGGTCTGCATGAGCTTGACGTTGTGCATTGCTGTTTCAATATCCCCTGACTGATAATGAGAAAAGGTTTAGAAGGGTTAGACAAATTAATGTAAGGAGAAGAAAAAGAAAACAAACAGCCAAACCAGACCAAAACACCAAACCTAATGTCTTGTGCCAGTGAGCAGCTTGTTTTGTGGGAAAGCATGGAAAAATAAAAAAAATAAAGGAACGTGGTTTTTTAACACAACTTCATTCTCTTTTAGGTCAAACTGAGAAATTGTGAACAATCATTGCCTAGTCACTTTGTGTCTCTCAAGTTTATTGTCTTCTCTCTGCCACCTCTTCCTTTATGGAGAATCCTACTGAATCACTCCTTAAACAGAAGCTGTGCAACATTTGCTACTCCTTATTGCTTTCCTGCCATGTCTTTTTCTTCTAATTCTGTTATACCCTCCTTGAGAGAGGACACCAAAACTACACAGATGATTTGAGAATTGAATGCACAGTGGATTTATACAGTGTCGTGGCAATGTTTTCTGGTTTGTTCACTGTTCCTCTCCTATTCATTCTTAACACTGTCTGCTTGTTTGATCACTAGTAAGCTCTGAGGTGGCATATTTACAGAACTAGCTAAAATAGCTCCAAATCCTTTTCCTTAATGGTAATAGCATACAGTCACTGTGAGATGAGGGGATGGCTTATTTTTCACCATGAGCACTCGATTTAATTTTCTCTTTTATTACGTTTACGTGTTACTATTATGAAGTTCTTTCACAAATCTTTACAAACCTTTTGGGTTTGCTAGTTCTCAATTCAGTACTACCAGCAAGTCACATCTGTGATGAACACTATTTGTCATCTCTATTTACCCCCACCTCCAAATGTCATGTACATGGTAAGCAGCCAGACCTGCCATGTCAGTGGTGAGCTCCTGCCTTGTCCTCTCTTTCCTGTATGTAGCTGAACTTTAAGTCACAGTAGCACAGGGGGAAGAAAAGTTCAAACTGCAATTCAGTTGAAGTCTTAATCACAGAAAAGAGAGGGGGAAAAGATTAATTTAAGGCACTATGTTTTAACAGGAACTTACTGGAAAGGGAAAAGAGTAATATAACTGTTTGGAGTCCATCCTACCATCCTGCTGTGCATTTAATACTCTTTTTTAATACTATAATACTCTGAAACAACATATCTGTGCAGGACTTTAACTGGGCTTGGGCTTTGTCACTATCCCCTTAAAACCCTTGTGAACATCTCTCCTTCATCTAAAACTCTCAGTAATATGAGGTCTACCAGATTTGTGTGATTTTCGGGTGGAGGATTTTTTTGTGGTTGTTTGTTTGTTGTTGTTGTTGTTTTTGGTGGTTTTTTTAAGTGGCTTTGAAATTACTGCAGCTACTCAAACACCTAACTCTTCATTGGGATTTAATTTTAATCTAAAGATACTGATTTAGATACACTGCAGTTTCAGTGTTAAAATTAAAAGAATCTGCTCATGCAGATGAGTAATTGGAAGAGGGGGAAAAAAAAAAAACAGTGACAGAGAAAGATTTGAATGGTGCAGCTGAACTATGCCTGCTTGGCACAGGGAAAGGAGATAAAAATAATTCCTTTCCCTAATTAGCAATAACACAGTTCACTGTCACATGCAGGAAAACTTTAACTCCTTACTGGTACAAACTGTGCTGTCTGGTTTCTTTCTGGGTTTTCTCACCTATGTGTTAGAATTAGAACCACCCAACCACCTTTCACGGACAACAGCTGATACAGCTGTTTGATGTCATTACAGACTTTCTGGCCTTTGTTGTTTACTCTTGGTTTCTTTAGGACCACCTCTTCCAGCTCACTCAGTCTGTGAATAGGCATTGAAGAGTTAATTTGCATCTTAGCACAGCTGAAAGGATGGAAATGTCTAATGGGAGAATGGGAAACAATAATAATTTTATTTTCCTGATCAGTTACTTGTGCTTAGAAAGCAAAATTTACATCTCTAGTTAGGAAGGATTAGTTGTTTTTACTTTATGTTAGGTTGTTTTGTTTTCAGGCACCAGCAGAATGCTATAATGCTTGGTTTGCAAAACCTTCCAGAGAAAAGTATTTGTGTATATATATCCATTACAGGCACCTTTTTTTTTTAAAAATTAAAAAATAAATAAAAAACCCCCAACAAAACAATAGATCTTGAGCTTGAAAAGGTTTCTTTTGGGACCAATTTACAATTCTACTTGTTAATCTGTTTAAGTAATACATACAGGTGGTGGGAGAACTGTACAAAGATAATGGATAAACTAGTAAGGGAGGGGTCTTTTAAAAGACAGCCTTAACATTTGTATCTAATTGATATCGAAGTTATAAGTCAGCTAAGCCTTCTGTCCCTAGCCAAATGACTGAGCATAAGTGTATTTTTATATAGCTCTTTAATGTTAAGTGACAAGGAAAGGCAGCCACTTAAAAGTATTTGACATTCATAAGCATCCAAAAGACTTTCTGTCATCTTCTATTTATTCATTCACTAGACTAGAAAAAGCCATAGTGCTTTGTTTTTTCCCTTTCAGGGCAGCAGTCAATGCATCTGTGTCAAACCTTAGCTCTTCTCATCTGTGCTTCATAGTGTCCATATCCCTTGCTTCTCTTTCTCTTTACTGTCACCAATCAGCTTTTGTGTGCTCATTAACAGCAAGAAGTGCCGCATCTGGAATTTCCAACTCCCAGTCTGAAAGAATTAAAAGGACTGAGTGTGCTGCTGCCCCTCCTGAAGACAGTAGCACAGCTCTCTCAGCAGTAACAGAATCAGACTGAGTGCTAATCGAAAATTGTTTGAAAAAAAAAAAAAAAACAACTTTCAGTGCCTTATTTTATACATTTGTTTGAAGAATATTTGGGGTGCTTTTCGGGTATAACACTGGAGGCTTTTAATTCAAAATATATTGATAGTGTTCTTTGACACTTTGAATTTTAGCTGGTGTGCACTTGCTTTCTACATTCAGCTTTGCACGTAAAATGTATTTAGATTCCCTGTAACATTGAGAGTAGAGTATAGGAATGGGGTGTTTCAAAAATAAAGGAAACAGTCCTCTTTCTTAAAAATGTTTCATACAGTCAGTTCTGATGTTTAATTAAGTCTGTCCAAGAGTATTTAGGCAGCTGAGATATTAAGCTAATTATTTGGAAGAATTTGAAGATTTTGCCATAAGGAAATAAAAATGTGTTATTTTGAAATAGAGAGTTTAAACAACAACAAAAAAAAAAAGCTTGGAGGGAAAACAACAGAAAACATTCTGATGTGTTCTAAATAGTGTAACTGGCACACTAAACAGAACTACCCTTTGAGCTGTTACCCATAACCAAACAAAAAGGCTTCTGCATGTCATTATGTTTTGGCCCTTTTTCAGTTCATCTGAAAAACTTAAGCTTTTGAACTCCTACCTGTCTGTCTGCCCCTGCTGATAACTACTGAATACATTGTTCAATTTTAACCATGTTGCAGAGACGAACAGTTCTAAGGACACTTTTTGTCCCTTCAAGTTTCAAGAAAGTGGACAGAGTCCCACAAGTGTCCCTCTCATGGAGAGACTGAAGCGGAAACTTTATTAGCCCCTAGAGAATTAATACCTGAAAGTGTTGGAGGAATGAGTCAACCACAAGAAAAAGACTGAACATCTCTTTGTGCCTTACTAGATGAAAGAACCCAAACACAGTACACAAGACCACACAAAATGGAGCTACACAAGGTCTGCCCTGTGCTGCTGCTCTTGTGAGGGGTATTTTAGCATTTGGGATTTTTTCTTTTTATTAAAGGGATAAATATTTCAATAGTTTTCTAACTGGCACAAGGGAAGGGAGGCCAAATGTCATCTGTTCCCTAGTGTGAGTTTTTTTCTTCTGTCAGAAAAAGAGAAAATTGAAGTTGTGTCAGATTCCTTAGTATCTGCGGAAAACTGTGCTGCTGTCCCATTTTTCTTGCTGTCTCTTTCTACAGGTTTCTGTAACAGAAATCTTCTCTTTTTCTTTGGAAGAGAAAGAAAGCATAGCCAGAGCTGTTCACCTGCAGGATTGCACAAGCAGGCAAATAATACAGGTGATGCTGATCAAGGATGCAGAGGACAGGGAAATACAAGTAATCTACGTGTATCTCCTGTCGTACTAACAGTTGCAGAGTCTCAGTAATTGCTGTGCAATAATGCACCTAAGTGCCTCACTCCTGAGGTACACAGGAGCTAATGCTTTGAGAGAAAGACAAGGAAAACCGATAAATGTTCTTCCAGCTCATGCAATAGAAGTGGAAAAAATTCCTAAGTATAATGATGCTTCCTTTACAATGACTCATGTTAGTGTTTCAATGGTGAGGTTAATATTACAAGCAACTTACTAAGGTCTGGAGTCACACTAAGCTCTGCATTTGAGTGTTTGCAGTGTGTGAGACAACCCCATTTGTAAGCATACAAGGCATAATATAGCAACACGCATCAGGTTAGTTAATACCCACATAAACAAATAATGTGAGCAGAGTTTGCTTATGTAGCATCACTGTGCATGCTTGCAGTTAAATTCTGCCTTGTATATTTGATTTCAGCCTCAATCTAAACATACTGCTTTAGCCCTGGGAAAAACAGGAGCTTAACAATGGAAGTGATACTGGTGGCACGGCTGCAGTTGCAAATGATGCCATTTTAATACTTAGCTGATATTCAGGAGCTTTCAGTCTTGGGTTGAAGAGATCTGATTGAAAATCAGACACAGGCATATATGGAGAATTCCAGGTTCTCCAGTTGCCTTGAAGTTAAGTGGAGTGGGCACTTGATTATTATGAAGGCTAGAATTGGATTGAAGAATCATACTTAAAGGTGTAATAGAGCTCAGAAAGTGTCAGACCTTGGAAGTACCTAGCCCTTGATTGTAGCAGCTGGAAGTGATTTAACAAGTACTTGAGGTGACAGAATCAAATGCTTTATGTGATGAATGGGCTGTTTCAATATAGCAAATGATTTTGCTCTTTAAAAATCAGAATTAAACAGTTTGTTTTTTTGTGAGGAGTGAGATCACGGAGCAATGAAGTATACATGTGCACGTGCCCAGAGATATAGCATTTCATGTTAATCTTGTCTTTTCTAATAATATGTTCACTTATTTTTTAATTTACTGCTATGCACTGGTCCTTCTCCTCAAGTGGGCTGAGACTATGTGTGTATTTTATGCATGATGGTGTCCTAAGAAGCTGAAATATCTTGACCCATGTAGATCCAGCTCTTTTCGTTAGTGACCTATAGAAAATATGTTTGCTAAATAATGTTTTCAGCCAAATTCAAGAGGCAAATAATTTCAAATATCGGTCACATAATGATATTTGGCAATTGGATATCTGGATGAACGTATACAGAGCTGGATGCAGAGCTGGGAGGAGATTCCTCACCTTAATGCAAGGGAGTTTTGTCCAAGTAGTGCCCCATCTTGGATTCAGTCATATGGCTTGCTTAATATTGTTGCAACTGTAATTCAGGCATCCTGTCTTAAAAGAAGTTCCACTCCACTTGACACTTCCACAACGCAGCAGGCTGATTTGTTCTTACATTCACTGTGGCCAAAACTTCAGTGCTTATCTTCCCTATTACAGACAGAGACAATTCCACACACCCAAACCGTCCTTAAAAATGAAGTCAGACCTGAACGTGATTCAATAGCTATTCAGTGAGCAGAACAGTTAGTTATAATGTTAAACTCTCTTGCTTTTTTTTTTTATAGGAAAGGAAAAGTGCAGAGAGGAAATTTAATGTTCATTTTTGGTCTTTGTACTAATCAGAATGACTTGGGTTCTTACTGCTCCGCTGTTCCTGAGGCTCAGTTTTGAATGCACTGAGTAATGGACACAGCCAGTCTCAAGGGAAAAACATAAGAGAAACTGCATTTTAAGATCAATGCTTTAACATAACAACTCGAGGAACACCTTAGGATGTCAAGGATGACTTTATATTGAAGTGGAACCACACATAAATGATTTGTTCATAACCAATTGTGATTTGTGATCCAACGTGGGATCTAAGAGGTTTTCAGAAGGCTGGGGGTTCTCGTAGGGCACATGAGTAATTGCTTTAGGACTAACCAGTTGGCAGTAAACTATCTTCATGTCTTCTTTTGCTTCCCCTGGTCAGCTATGAGATAGATGCTGAAGTTTGAGCAGACTGAGCTTCAGCATCTGGACAGATCCAGCCTGGGCTCACAAATGCCTGCTGCTTCTCTCTTACATCTTTCGGTACTGTATTACTGCTGACCTTAGCATCACTGAGCAGTGATCACAGAGCAGAGACAGCAAATCTCTACAGATTCTACGTTTTCAGTCAGTACTGAAATGCCTCCAATTTGACTCTTCCCCAAATCAAGAAACTATATTCTTTAAATCAGGCAATATCTCTTGATCCCTGGTCTATCATGCTTAAAACTCTTAAGTGTTTTCTGCTCTTGTACATGACACAGCACAGCCATTCATGAAGTGGCAAAAGTCTGGCACATCAGGTTGTTTGGTAGGGCAAGACCTTCAGTCCTATACTGGGTCACCCCTTCACACAGCATCTTCCTCTTTCTCCAAAAGAAGCTGCCACCACAGCTTCACTTTTGTTATTTGGTTTCACATCCCAAACATGCTTGGTATGTAAAGGAAGGCTATACATTTACATGCAGAAAGCCAACACAGTTCCCAAAACTGGAGATTTAAATACAGCAGAGTATCTCCTAAGCAGTGAGATATCATAGAATAATCAAGGATATAAGGAATTTCAACAAGTCCAACCCCCTCCTCAGAGAAGAGTGAACTTCAGCATCAGGTCAAAGTTAGATTCAGGTATATGAAAAGATTGGGCCACACTGATGCTAGGAAACTGTTCAGTTTAAGTTAATGAAATGCTATTAGTGGTGGTATATTCATAGCTGCTACCTTTCAGTATCTGAAAAACATATGTTATTACACTTCCCCCCGAACTAAAAAACAGATTTGAAACGAACATTTTTTTCTTCAGAGATATTTGCATAATTGCACAGAGTATGAGTGTTAATGAAGAGCTAGTAATAAAACTGGATGAATTAGCATGACTGAGTGACTTAACGCAATCCTGTTGATCATAGAGTTAGGGATGGCTTGCATTTTGCCAGACCTTTTTTTTTTTTTGGTAATATCTTGCAATTGCACATTTTAATTTGAACTTTCATTAATTACAGCTTTATTTCATGAACATGAAACTTCATTGACTTAAGTGTTTACATCAGTAGAACACCTATTCTAAAATATGTGCACCTGACAAAATTGTTAATGAACTCCTCACCACCACCACCCCCAACATAAGTACATTTTGAAGTCACTCTGGTTAAGGGAAGCTACTTTTTACTTTTTTTTTTTTAATACTTAAGATGCTTTTTTTGTATGCTTCTAACTTGCAGGCTAAATTCGTTTTCCTTTTAAAATTAGAAATAGCAAAGCATGTAATTTCCTTCAATAACAATATTATCTCTCTTCTATCCCCTTGTCTCCCAGTACTGTTTGTTACTGGTCTGCAGCTGAGTTGGTTACCTCACCTCTCATACAGTCAGGTAGGTGAGGCATGCAAGGACTTGTAAGAACAGCTGAGAAAGATGAGTTGTAGCTAAGCCAAATTACTTTCTGTTGAAGAAGAGACACTTGTGGGGTTTGTACTTCTCACTCTATTAGGGGAGTAATCACTGGAAGGTTCTAAGTGCCAGATTCAGGTAGACATAATGTCTTAATCTCAGCATGAATATAGCTCCCAAATAATTGGGCACCTATGGCATGGTTCTTAGGTACACTTAAACCCCAGTGTTTTGAGTGGAGCTTGATCATGTGGCCCATAATCTCACCAAAAGTCAATGTTGTGTCCCTTTGCCTGCTTAAACATGACTGAAAATATCACAAAGCACCACTGTGTATTTTTAGATTATGAAATAACTTGGATTCCTCCCCATACTCCTTTTGGACACTCTCAAAAAACTTACCCTTAAGCTAATAATGGCAACTGAGACAGGGAGAAAGAAGATTTTATATGTTTGACAGAGAAATACTAGATTCAATATCAAGTTTGTATGAAGGACATCTTTGCTCAGAAACTTTGCCTATGTTATTTCAGTCAGAAATAAGGGGTTTGGATAAAGTTTTCTCACTCTATGAGATTCCTTATATTGTCCCATTTATAGGACTGGAATACTGAGATTATCAGTCCCTGAAGCTAACTGCTAAATATTCAAGCACAAAGAAAAATGCTGAAACTTAACAGTGAAAGCATTCCTTCCCTGTTCCTATTCTGCCTACAAAGATGGATCAGGCAAGGAGATATGTATGAGCTTTGGCTTTTATTAAATTAAGCAACAACGATAATTTAATACTGAATATATATATATATATATATATATAGTATCATATATAGTAAGTATCTATAAATATTTAATTATTTAGTAGAACAAAAGACAGAGATTTTGGCAAACAATGTGACCCAGTATGGGATTTCATTAAAAAATATAGAAGATAAGCTTATAGCTCATGGGTGATTTGAAGTGAAAACATTTGTAGGTGTATAGGAAGAAAATTGGGATTGTACTCCAGAGTTTAACAACCAGAAATATGTACATTATGGTATATACAGACTGTGAGATTAATGCTGTCAGAAAGTCAAATGCAAGGGTGAAGCCAGTTTGAGGTAAAGTTGAAATAAAGTTGGCAGGCCATACTTTTTTTTTTTTTTTTTTGACAGAAAAATAAATAATACATTTTGTATGGTTAATGCACTGTAAAATAGCCAAGTCCATACTGAATACCAGGAATTAAGAGATTCCCTTCTGCCTAGTCAAGTGTATCTGAGCCCTCATAAAGTGTTATTTGTAGAACCAGATGAGCCAAGCTGGTTTAGGAATACTCTTTTCTCTAAGAAAAAACGTGAAGGGCATCCCAGTTCAAAGCAGAACACTCTCATTTAGAGCTCTGCTAATCAACAACACAGTCAGAATTCTGCCCCAAAACAGACACAGTGCTCTCTAAACTGAAAACCAGGACTTCCCCAGTATTTTCTTCTCGACTTTGGAGCCAAACTTCATGTCTTTTCTCACCTGTTCAAGTTTCTGCTGATAAATTACCATAATATTACAATTCTTGAAGATGCTTGTTTCAAACAAATATGGAAAGAACAAAATAGAGAGAAAGAGAACAGGGTTTAAGTTTAGGAATTCATCCATGGAGCATAGGTCTGTTTTGATAATGGAAAACCTAGGAGTCACTTTTAACTCCCTGTGAATCTGTGCCTATCTTGAGGTTATAACATCTCTGCAAAATAATTTTGATTGTTAATGTACATATATCCTCATAGATTTTTTAACTACTACTGCTTTTACTACAGATTATTATTTACCTCAATACTTTATTCTCAGTTCAGTCTTTTTCCTACCATTTCAATTTATCATTTAAATTTTGACTTGTGTCTTTAAATGTATATAAGTGGTAAGAAGTCACTGCAAACAATCAAGAAAATTCCTAAAATTGCCCTCTCTTGAAAAGATTTGCCCAGCAAAATTTCAAGGCCACTAAGCAAAGTCACAGTGGCATTTCTATGGGTGCTCCTTCCCATTAAGGACCAGGAATTTTGCCTATCATGTTCTTGGCCTGGCATTGTTCCCCCTCCCACAATGGACACTTCCACTGAAATCTTACAGACATCATGCTAGCCAAAGAAAGCTTACAGAAACAGACAGTGACATTTTACAATGCTATTTGCTTGAGATCGGGTCAGATGGTAAAACATCATTGATATATTTAGGACAAAACAACAACAAAAAAAGAAGGCTTTTGGTATGGGAATAAGATAGGACATAATTGGCAACAATTGAAAATGCTAAATTTTAGAAGAAGGAACAGGCCATGAATGATTAACAGATTTGGCAGCTAGGTTCATACATTAATTTCCTCACAGCTTCATGAAATTCGGTCTGAGAGTTTCAGTTCAGGCACATCTATGGAGAACTATTCATCTGAAAGAAAGACACTACAAGACCCTCTAAATTCCTCTGTGTGTGAAAAACTCTTCTAAGAAGAGATGAAACTACTTAGAGCTTCTGCTTGAAAGAATTTCAGTCTCTTCCCTCTGAATCTAGTCTTTCCAGTTGTTTTCCATAGGCTAAATTATAGCCCTTCACCTTAGGACTGGCAGGGTTGCTGTATACCAGCCAGTTGTCTCCTGCAGCTAAGTGTATCTAGTGTGGGAGTGGCATGGAGAGAAATGTTGGTACTCTAAAGCCTGGTGCCCCCAGGAATACCTGGAGAGATGAGTTAAGAGCAGCTCTGGTTATCTGTGCAAAAAATGCATGCTATTTTTGCTCATGCTTGCTGCTTTGATCTTGTTTATCGGCCTGCAAATGAAGCACATGTAGCTAGGCTCCTCCAATGCTTACCTCTCCTATTGCATTTCCTGGTATTTGCCTTAAACTAGTTGCCTCTTGCTGTTTAGGAAATTACCTGTGTCTAGTTAACTTATACAGGGACAGCCATGTTTTATGGCATCTTCACTTCTGCCTTTCCATTTGAGAATTCAGCAGCCATCATATTTGGTTTCCCCCTTTAACAAACCCAACATTGATCTTGCAAATCGTGCACACAGCACTTTCAGACAAGATAGATAATGACTTGAACTGCGGCAAATGGGACTATATGACATCACACTTTTGTGAGCAGACAAATCTGTAATTTTATTTAGTTTGACAGGTATAAAGGGCATTTCAAAAATTGATGATATCTACTGTGATTTTAAGAAGGTCTGGGATATGACTGGAAAATCTTCACCCAACCTATTGTTCCCTAGGGAACAAACTCTTCAATAGAAAAATGCAATATCACTTATTTGGGGCATTAAAACACACCTTTAGCCTTTTTTATTGTTGTGGAAAATATATAATATCCCCCTGTGAAGACTCCAAGTGTGAAAGCGAGATGCTAGAGCTGAATCTCTGTCAAATCTGAGGAGCTGGGTCTGTGGCTAAACTTTGCAGATCAATGTGAAAGAAAAAGCTGAACATGAAAAACATCTGAACTGTTTAATGAAAATGTGGATCTGTGCTGATTTTGCAGATCTATCTCTTATTGTGAAAGCCCCATCGCCAGCTGGGTATAAGATTCATAAGCATTTTCTGAAGTTTCCATTAATAATTCTAGTAAAACCAGCTGTGACAGACTTGTGGTGCAGCATCAGTCAAGGTCAATATGCGTAAGCACCTAACTGCAGAGTCCCACCTTTGGGAGTGGGATGCACAGACCTCAGCCGGATCCTTAACCTCACAGAGGAAGGTTTTTGGCAGCACCTGGATTATCATGGCTGTCCAGCTGCACTGGGGGAAAGTCTGATGAAAGGAAATGTTGAAATACAAGCTCATTTCCCTGAAGCTTGGATGCCTCTCTAAACCCAGCTGTGGGGCTGGAATTCACAATGCCACTTCTGCACTTAGCTGTCAATATAACCTCTTCACGTGTGGATGTCACACACAATTATTTTATTTTTTTTTTTTTTTAAGGCATAACTGGCATGGCTGCCCACCATTTACACAGGGGAGTCATCCTTGGATAACTTGCACAGGCAGAACTTCGTTATAGGGAGGGCCAGGCCAGCTGCTGCCCTCATCCCTCAGTACCCTTATTAGCTAGCCATAGACATCTCTGCTCCTCTCTCCAGAGCTGTACCTCTGGGAAGGAGGACAAAGCAAAAACAAGGAGAGGGAATGGTCCTTGGCTGAGGGATGAGGGACTCCTAAGGACTGTCCTGGGACATTCAGGGGTTTTACACTTAGGGTAGGATTTGAGGTTGATCTTGATACAGAAAAATAATTACTTGTTTTGAGATTTATTTACCTATTTACTTATAGAAAACTGCTTAGAAACTTATTTACTTATTTATAGCAAGTTACAGTATTTTTTAAAATATTGTTAAGAAACCTGCTTGCCCAGACTGTTTTGTGGAATTTTACCAAGGACTACTGTTCATCAAAACAAAACAGTTCACTGTGAAAATATACCAAGAATTACAATGTTCAGCAAAACATTATACTTTTGTCCTTAAGAAACAGGTGGATCTAACTAGTTGGAATTTTGCTAATGAGTAAAGATAGCCATATACGAATGTGTGAATGGTAGAAGTTCTATTGGTTCTCTTGGATAAGATAGAAAGTAAACCATCTGAAAAACACTCCTGTTATTCAAGAAATTGGCCAAGAGAATCTGTGCATGCTCCAGGAAAAAACAAAAAAACAACAACAACAAAAAACCCCCAACAAAACAACAAAGTGAGAAAGACTACGAGCCTTTCTCCCCAAAACCCCTGAAGACGACCACCAGGAGGCAACGCACAGATGCAAAGATGACATAAACTGCTGACACCAGCCTTTTGAACTAACCCAGCCTTACTCATGCATGTGTATGTTTGTATTATGTAACCCAAGGAATATGGATATCCACACTCTATCAGTTTTTGGTAAAATGTGTGGTGAGTGTGCAAGCTTTGTGTAGAGATCCTCTTGCACCCTGGCGCTGGAGTAAACATACCTGCTTTATAACTCTATTCAAGTTGTAGAGTCTTTTTTCTGTGAATCAATCTCGGCCTTGGTCTTTAATCCTATCGCTGAACCATGCAAGTACTTTGCATTTTGCCCAGCCCAGAAATGCTAGGACCCAGTCCTCTGCTGAAAAATGAAGAAGTTTCATTTCTCACTCCATCTGCATGACAAGACAGTTTTCTGAAGAGTAATACTGAGACAATCTCTCAATGAATTAGGTGTGGTTTGCATGTTTCACCCTAGCTTTGTGAGACTTTTGTCATAGGAAGGTGATTTACCCTGCAAGTTGCCTCTGATGCCAAAGGAAAATATTTCTGCATAGTCCAAAGAAAATGAATTTGAAAATATTTTCTAATGAGTCATAAACCATTAAAACATGTGATCTGCCATACTGATAAAATTCTAGATGTGTCTCCGTGGCTGAAATTACAATATTTTAAGCTCTGGTTTCTAGTCTAATTTTTAAGAAGGCAATCTATTGTAAATATTTTTGTTAACTCCTCCCTCCTGGCTTTTGATGTTAACTATGTGCCCAGTCCTGCTCTCACTAAGATGAATGGAAATATTTTACTGATTATCTCGGTGAGGATGGAGTTATGTGGAGATATGGCTTCTTGTTATGTCCTGATGGAACATAATGATTTTGATAATTGTCATAGTATAAAAAAGTCTGTGTAGTATGAATGTTAATGAACTGATAAACTTCCTATAGAAGAGATGCTTCTTGTCTATACAATGCACCCTGAGGTCCTCATACAGAAGGAAATTAGGCTTGGTTTCACAGCATTTTGAGTTTTGTCCCATAGGGCTCTTCCTTCAATTTCTCCTTTTGGTTTATGCAGTAGGGAAATTCCGTAGGTGGGTCAGGCCCAGATCCTTAAACATATTGCATTGAAGAGCACAGCCATTTAGCAGTCAATCCTCATCTGAACAGCCTGGAAGAAAAGCAAAAGGAGAGCAAGTGTTGCCTTTCTGCTGCAAAAGAACAGTCGGTGCTGCCAGAGTCCTGGCGCAACACGTTTCCAACAGAAGGGTGTGATTCAGTTGCTGACAGAAACAATCTTGACAAGTAAGCTCTAAATCTGCCTGTGTGTATGACAGGGATTGAAATATCAATCCTTGAAGAGATAGATGGACGTGTATTTTATTGGCCCAGTGCTTATTGTTACATTTTAGAATTGCTTTTAACTTTAACTGAAGAAAAACAAATCACAAAACACTGTGAAGAATATGATGTCTTTAAGAAACATCAGCTTCAAAAAAAATGTTTATTATTCTCTGCAGCTTCACTCTTCATTATTTTGTAAGCTCTGAAGGAGGAGCAGCTTTGAATGCAAAATCATATAGTACTTACTGTATAGTTTGAAACATTCTCAGTCACTTGGTAATTGTAAAAGGACAAAGAACAGATTGGAAGTGGAAAATCCCATTTGACTACAACCAGATTTTTTTTAGTGACTGTTAATTTTGGATATGAGAAAAAGACTATATATCTTAAAAATAAGAATCTTTTTCTGCCCTTTAAGAAAATATAAATCCCAGTTAAGGGGGAAAAAAAGACAACTTTACCTGTTGTTCCCAAGGGAGTCTATAAAATGTATAATGAAAATCAAACCCACAAAATATTCTTAAACATTTGTAGTGTCCCTTCTTGGGAAAATAACCTATTGTGCTAATACTAACAATGAATAATCATATTAAGATCCGCAATAATTCACATTCTCCGTGTCCTTATTCTGTTAAAAGCCTCATGTGGTGGTTTCAGTCCTGCCGGGACCGGATACCACGTTGCCGTTGTCCCTCCCCTACTCTCGGACACAAGTAGGGCACAAACCCCGAGTTAAAATAAGAAGAAATTTAATACAACAGTATAATAAGCAATCTGAACAACAACAGTAGCAATGATAACAACAATAAACAATAATAACAGTAAACAAGACAAAAGATATACAGATGCTCCCCACTACCAAAGCCACAAAGGGAAAAGTTCCTGTGCTCCTGCACCCGGACCTGACGCCAGCATGCTATGAATAACCCGCCTGGAGATCCTTTCCCCCTCTCTGCTGGGGAAACTTAACCCTATCCTAGCTGAACCAGGACACCTCATGATTCCAGTAAGAATTTTTATTTGGAAGGTAATTTATGCACAGTCTGAATTATTTTACTGACCAAGTCTTAGGTATCATAGATGGGTGGAAGAACAGAGAAAAAAATTGCCTTATATGGGTATGAATAAGCTAGCATTTTCTAGCATTTGTGTGCATTATGTACACTCTATTTCAGACACTGAATTAAAGACACTAGCTAATAAACTAGACAATACAAGATCTTTAAATATGTTTCCTCAAATATTACAGTAAGCTTTGTAAAGAATTTTGTTTTCTTTCTAAATTAGCAGATGCCTGAATTATTTTTCTCCTCTACTTCATTTCTTCATTACTTTTATAATTATTATTATTTTTAAGCAAACCTGATCTCCTACATAAAAGTTCAAGCCAAAATATTCTGATTTAAAATTAGATATCCATGGTTTTTGTAAGTGAAGTTCATGGCCAATGGCTAAATCCTGATCAGCAGCCACATTACTGGTCTTTGTTGAGGAGCGATTATTTTACTAACTCATTGGTGTTGGAGCAGGGTAGTCCTTGTGCTGTACAAGCATGTAACTGATGGGCTTAACTTACAAAATAAGCTTCTGAACACTGTTTTGGATCTTGGTTTTTGTTTCTTTTAAGAAAAGAAACAAACCCAAACATTACAGGGATGGTATGCATGCCTTTGGCCACCACTCAGCCCAGCCTATTTTATTGCCTGAATAAAATTACTTTGGTTTTCCAGAGTATTCCTGGAAGGAATACTGGAAACTTCTGGAAACTTCTAGCAAAGAATCTTAAACTCCCTCACAGCTTGTCAAGTGACATACTGTGACAATAGTACTTTTTGCTTCTGTACCTCATCTTTCCAAGTGTTAATGAAATGTTCTCCATGAGAAACTCATAGTTGACAGACTTACAATGAAAAGATTTCAACATGTCTGTAGTGAAGCATGATTTTTTTTTTAAGTATACAGACAATTTGATCTAAAATAAGACAAACAGCTGTCCTACTTGCCTTATTTTCCCCATCACTTCCTTGGTTCCGAAAATGTGAACTAATTACTTTTCAGATTTACAAGTTATTTTGCAAGTCAACAGTCCCAGCAACTTCCTAATTCTATATGAAACAGGCTGTTTCTGATCGTAGCAGAGAAATTAACACAGTAAAAATGTGTGGATCTAAAATATAATGGATCTAGACACGTTTCCCCCTGATGCCCTTGATGCAAAACCATGCTTCTGATTTCTTTTCTCTGAATGAAATAAGCCCCTTGTGATAATTCTCCATCTTTGAGTCATTAAAGTCACTATCTGGCAGAGACCAACACATATGCTTAATTTTGCACCATGCACAGTGTTATGGTAATCATGGGGACACTTGCTCAAAACTTCATAGGCATTGGGCCACAAAGGAAAGATTCTTAAAACAATTAAGGATGAAGAAACATGACATACTGCCAGGGAAAGAGGAACAAATAGACATGAGTCAAACTCCTTAACAGTTTGGAGTCTGATACGCCTTACTTAATTGAAAAGAAAGGAAAACAGAAGTTCTGGCTTTCATTGAGGTTGGTGAGGACAGTGAAAGTTACTTTGCAGAACACTTTTCCAACCTGCCTTCTGCAAAGCTCTATTAGTCTCTTTGGAGCACCTGTCTGTTGTGAAAATAATTCATTTTGTCATGCCCAGTAACACACTTGTAGTCATTTTATGAAAGCTTATATAGCAGTTTCACCTCTAGCTTTACCCTCTGTTATACTACATCACAAACTCATTTAAATAGTGATATTAATGTTTTTAGAGATCACTACAAATGGTTGGCAGCATCATTGCAGTTAATGTCTCATGGGAGCTATACAAGGGAATTTTATCAGCTTGAGCCTGAGGTATTTGATGAAGTAATAACAAACTAGCTTTGAATTGTCTTTCATTACCCTTTATCTCTCCTAGAGAGAATATAATCTTATTCAAATTATAATGGCCTCTGTTATCAATGTGGTTTACTATTTATTTACTTGCACATGGACATGCAAATGTACATGCATTCTCCTCTTTTTACTGTACCTGTAATGAAATTCCTTCACTATCAGAATCATGCATGATCACAAATTACAAACTAGTTACTCAGAAGTGTAATTTCCTTAGCATTAAAAGCATTAAAAATAAAATTAAAATCCAACTTTTTTTTAGGAAAAATGAAAGTGCCTTGATAAGGAGTAAAATCCAATCATTAGACTTTAAATGTACCTTCATTTATCTTTAAGACAAACATGATATATTCTTCAGAAATAGATAGGCTGTCTCACATTTGGGCAGAGAAAGAGACAGGAAGAAAAGTTTAAGTAGTGCTACAGGGGGAGGGAAGTCCTGGGACCAGAGCAAAGAAAGAGATCCTAATGGCAGAACTTTGGCTCTCCCTGACTAAATCACCTAAACTTTTCTGAGGCCAGGCTTATATCAGCCGAACAGGTAGGAATGCAAAACATGGTTCTAGGTTATTAATTACTTGGTAGTTGTTGAACACTCAGTAAATAAAATGAGTATGTAAGTGCAGAATGAAGGCATGACTGTGAAGACATACAGGGAAAATATTTTTTTGTTAAATGACTTGGCAGCAAAACAGCTGGATATATGCTGGTATACATCTGCTCTGTTTAGCTTAAGCGTATACTGAGAAAAGAACCCAAAGCCTACAACCTTCCTCCAGTGGCTGTAACAGCTGAAAATCAGACATCAGATATCGAAACATTCTGTTACTTATTCTTCTTTCAAAATGCTACTAGGGTAAAAGGCAGGTGGACTGTTAGGATTGCTTTTTTCTCTATTATCAGTTCATCTCATTCATGTGCCGAGTCAGGGTCTTTTTCCCTTTTTTGCTAGTGTTAAGGGATCTACATTCTTCCCTTTCAGTCACAGGCCACACAACAGCCTGAAAACTGGCTCTCTGTGCTGATCTTGACTGACAGATTAGCTTTTTCTTCACCAGTTTGCCATAAGGCCATTGATTCTGATTGATTTCTAGTCAGTGTTTACTTACTGTCACTGTAATTAAAACCAGGCAAGGGGAAGTGATTATTTAAGCCTGTCTTATCAGACCAGCACTCAGAGTGAGGACAAACACTGCTGCAAACAACAGATATTTTTTACCATATAGTCTTCAGGCTTATGTCACAGCAAGTGTTAAATATTATTTCTATTCATTCTTTTCAACAGAACTAGATAGAAACCAGACATGTAACTATAAACAATACCCAATAATATTTATAGCAGTATCTATATTAAGCTTTCTTTGTAACATGAATAATTTGTTGTTGCAATGTATCTGAAACAACCAGGTGTACATAAATACTGCATAGACAATAGGGATATTAAATCCTGAACAGATAAAAAGCTTACAGAGCAAAGTGGAACCAGAATTTAAGAAAAATATGCATATGTTTAAGTAGATTTAAAATAAGAAATGCAGTTCAAAGTTTGCTGAGTGACAGAGAAGCAAAGATGCTCAACAGAAAGTATAGAAACATCAAATGTGTAAAAGCTGATAAAGCCAGATTTTTACCTAACATTCAAACTGGAAATAATCTGGAATTGAGAGGTAGAGCTCATAAATTTTAACCATCTTGATGGGAGATGATTTTTTAAAAATGTTTCTTAATGAATTATAAAATAGTTGTTTGTAAATGGAACCTAAAGTGAAGCTGGTTACCAGACTACCTTAAAGGATAATTCTTTTCAGCTGTGAAAGTAGATCAAATTCATCAAAATAGTGTTTGCCAGATCAGTAGGTCAAATATGACTAGGGATGCCTAGGTTAAAGGCTGAGTAAAAGAAGAAAGGAATGGTGATTTTCCACAGCCAACAAAATAAGCACACTCAAAGGAGATCTTTCACAAAGCTTGTGACAATCTGTCACTTTTCCCCCACTGATTTGGTAGGAAGGATAGGTAGGACAGATACTGGCCAGTGTTTTTTGTAGAGGGAAGCAAATTCTAGAGGATGAGAACTTCCTCCAGAATGCCTGAGATGCTGGAGGTCTGTACTGGATGTCAATACAAAAAGGGATTGGGACCTGTGGGGGTTAGAATTTTTGGAACCAGGGTTAAACACAGGTCTTGAGTGGTGCAGAATAACCCAAAGTGTTTCCATTTAGGACATTAAACAAAAACCTGAAATCCTGCCTGTTGCTTGTATTACATAAAATTTTCTTAATACTTGCAGAACAGGGATTTTAACCTTTCCAAAGCAATCCTGTGTGCAATTCTATTTAATCACCCCTCTACTCTTAATTGGATCTGACACTGTAATTCCTATCCTCTTCTAAATTGTTGGGAATTGTTTCTGTGTGTTGTAAAGTAGCCTCAGTGTTATACTTGCCCGTGAAATGACCTTTATAAGTCTTGTGCAAAGACAATAAAACAACTTAGTAAATGTACTAAATATTACGTGTTGTCAAAGTATAATCAATTTTTCTAATATCAAGTGACAACTTTTAAAATTTATCCTCAAAGCATGGAGAGGAGTTCAAAGACAGAATTTAGTTTGCTTGATTGCTTCACTTATTTACAGGATTACAGTCCTCACTGATTTTCAGTATTCAGACATACTTTGTGAGAAAGGTAATGTAAAAAATGTATACATTTAAGATCAAGAGAGGCTCAAATCACAATTTGGAATTACTTTGTTCTTTTGTGTTGCATAAAGTTTGGATTGTGAGCCATACATTTTTGGGTTAAGCCCTTAGTATAACCAGTAACAGTTTGGAAGAAGTATTGCCTGCTTTGTAGATATAAAGAACTTTAACTTTTACTTAACAGGAGTAATATTCCTAATTTGATGCTCATGTTTGTAGTTCCAGCATTTTTAAACAGCTGGCAGTGGGCAAGAAGCAGACTAACCTACCCCCTGGAACTTATATTCTCTTCAGGCAGAAAAAATCCAAGTCTGTTGACCTTTCAAGATTACCTAGAGGCTTATGAATATACTCAGAACTTTTGATGGTTAAAGAATATAGGATTTTGTCTTTTAGCCTCTCTTGGCATTTGTGAATTCTGAATATTGTGTGCACTCTTTAACAAAATGTTTACCTACTTACACATTTAACAAGAAATATCTCTCATAAATCATGAGAGAAAGCAAATAACCCTCCATGTAACCATAACATGAATGGATTCCAGTCAGTATGTCCCCAGACCAGCATCTTTCAATAAACTTTTTCTCCTAGTTCATCCTTCTAAAACACCAAGGGCATTTTTGTATTTGTTTCCAAATGTTTGTCCCTCCAGACTTCCTTCCGTACCAAAAGCAGGTGTGGTCCCTCTTTATTACATAGTGATGATCACTTATCTCAGTTGATAGGTGAAGAACAAAAAGCATTGCAACTTCTGGTAGATAAACTCATTCAAAGATCAGTCTGAGCCCCATTAGGGGCTAATGGAATGAGAGGAATTTACACTATCCCAAGAATCATCTACCTGGCAGACCACTCAGATACTAAACCTACATATCTAGAGACATTAGACTTAACAATTAGGAACACAGTAAAAAAGATGGTTACACCTTCCCCCAAGTACAGCTGATGCCGTGCTCTACTCCAGTACAAAAGATGGAGGATTAGGTCTAACTCGCCTCGCCGGCCTAATCCCCAGCGTACAAGCAAGAAGTATCCATAGAATCGCACAGTCCTCCGATGAGACCATCCGGGAAATAGTCAGTAATGAGAACATTGAGAAAGAGTTAAAAAACCTGTGGATTGCAGCAGGTGGAGATAAGGAAAAGGTCCTGTCCGTATGGGACCCCGGAACAGTTATAACGGTTGCTAAAGGATTAATACGTGAGGAGGACTCAGAATGGGAGAGACCCACACCAAGGAGAGTCTTTCCAAAACCCTGCAATTGGCATAATCAGGAATTCAAAAATTGGACCAAACTGTTATCCCAGGGCCGAGGCATAGAAAACTTTGAAAAGAACAATATTAGTAACTCTTGGATTGAACATTACAGGGGCATTCCTCACAGAAAGCTAATCACTCCCCTCCAATTAAGAGCAAATGTATACCCTACCCGAGAATTCCTAGCAAGAGGCAGGCAATCGACATATAATAAATCTTGCCGTCATTGTCATGCCAAAAATGAAACCTGCGCCCACATAATTGGCCTATGTCCTATTGTACAAGATGCCAGAATTAAAAGGCACAATAAAATTTGTAATGTATTAATTGAGGAGGGTAAAAAGAAAAATTGGATTGCTTACCAGGAACCATTGATCAGAGATAGCCAAAATGAATTGTATAAACCAGACTTAATATTTCTAAAAGATGACACAGCAGTGGTGGTAGATGTAACAATCAGATATGAAAGTAAAATTGAAACATTGCAGGAAGCTGCATCACAAAAAGTAAATAACTATAAACACTTAAAAGACCAAATTCAAGAACTAACAAATGCATCCAAAATTAAATTTATGGGCTTTCCCCTGGGTTCTCGTGGAAAATGGTACGAAGGCAACTATTCAGTGCTCACAGACATGGGCATTTCCAAATCCAGACAAAAGAGAATTGCGAGGAGATTATGTAATATGGCCCTATTCTCCTCAGTAGACATACTTCATATCTTTGTGAGTAAATCTCACTCAAAATCTGTAAATAGTTAACAATCACACCTTCGGTTCTGTTAAATCACCTCTATTCGGTTCTGTTAAAATCACCTCTATCTTTAAGCACTTTATGTAACTTCTAACTTGATTGTAATACACACTCATGTCTCAAGTTGGATAGTAGGATGGGAATCTCGCAACATTACAAGCAGTGTCTGCCAGTTGAAATTCGACCCTCACAATTGGCCTAAACCTTTACTGAGTCAAAACCTACCGATTTTGACATAGGTGGACGGGCCACCTTTACTTAACCCGGAAAAGAAACATATATTTATATGTGTTTGATAAATAGCCCTAACAACAGGTTTGGAGTAAGGTTCATAATGTACATCCAGGATTTAACTGAACTGACTGCTATCTCTAACCCTATTTACCTATTGGCTCTGTCGGTAGGTCTGTCCATGACAGATGTATTTCACAGTATTACAAAGGTTCCTAACGACTGTGGCAATATTGTTATTGTTGAGCAATGCAATACAGAAATACATCAGGATAAAGAACAAAAGTAAAGACTAATCTGTGAAGGTCAAAAATCAGTTCAGATATGAATCTGTCTGGAATGTGGAGGATTATATAAGCAAGAATTTAGTTTGGATTTTTACAGAGACAACATCCAGTCAGGAAATTCTGCTGTTCGTGAGGACATGCATTTTCCAAATTTTATGATGAACAATATGAAAGGATTTTGTCTGACATAAGTAGACTGTTTCCAGTGAGGTACTGGGAACTTCTTCCCCATAAGTGAGTGGGGACTGGTTTTGCTAATTAGAGACTAGCAAAAATCCCTCAATTCAATGGGCATCATGTTGTCAACAAATTAAAATAGCTGATCATTTTGAGGATTGACTAAAATTTCAGTCCTTTTCTTCCAAACATAACTGCCTCCCAGCATCTCTCCTAATAAACTTTTATTTCTAATTTTTTTTTTTTTTAAGATCTATCACTATGTATCTAATGCAGACAGTGAGCTCTTTCTCAAAAGAGTACCCAGGGGCACTGGGATTCAGCACTGAATCAAGGTTCTCAGCAAAAGTAGGTCAATAATTTGATATTATTTCATTTTTTCCCTCTGCATCTGGTCATCTGACAACACTGAACCTCCTCTACTTCCTCTGCTTACCAGTTGTTTGATCTCTGTAATACCTAGCCTGTGACAACTTAATAATGTTATCCGTTGAATTAGCAGTTCAGTTCTAGCTCATGATATGAAGAATGCAAAGAAAATTGGTTTTGCCTCAGCTAATCTGGAATCTTCATGGCCGATGTGCATGCTCTGTTTCCCCTTCATGTGAATTTGGTTCTCCATGACTAACCTCATTAGGTGAGGGTTATGGGAACTCCACTTCTTCTTCCACATATCTGAACCAAATGTCTCTGTAAGCCCAAATGTACACAAGGTCTGTTATACTTCTCTCCCATTTATCTTATCCAGCTCATCACCTTAGGTGATATCTCTGGTAGGAGGAAATAACTCACCTGGGGATGGCTACTGTCCTCATACTGCCTCTGGCACCATCGAAATCCCACACCTGAATGGTAGCTGCAGCCTTCACTTTGAGCCTGCCTGACAATAACATAAACAGATATTATTTACAGATGATCATCACAGAATCATAGAATGGTTTGGATTGGAAGGGACCTTAAAGACCCTCTAGTTCCACCCCCCCTGCCATAGGCAAGGACACCTTCCACTAGAGCAGGTTGCTGAAAGCCCTGTCCAACCTGCCCTTGAACAATTCCAGGGAGGGCCCAGCCACAACTCTATGGGCAACCTGTTGCAGTGTCTCACCACCCTTACAGTAAAGAATTTCTACCTTATATCGAATCTAATTTTACCCTCTTTCAGTTTAAAACTGTCATGTCTCATCCTATCCCTACACTCCCTGATAAGAGTCCCTCCCCATCTTTCCTGTAGCCCCCTTTAAGTACTGGAAGGCCGCTATAAGGTCTCCCCAGAGCCTTCCCTTCTTCAACTCTCTCAGCCTGTCTTCATAGGGAAGGTGCTCCAGCTCCCTGATCATCTTCATGGCCTCCTCTGGACCTGCTGAGCAAGTCCATGTCTTTCTTATGTTGGGGGCCCCAGAGCTGGACACAGTGCTGCAGATGGGGTCTCACAAAAGCAGAGTAGAGGGGGAGAATCCCCTCCCTTGACCTGCTGGCTATGCTTCTCTTGATGCAGCCCAGGGTACAGTTGGCTTTCTGGGCTGCAAGCACACATTGCTGGCTCATAGTCAGTTCTCCATCAACTAATACCATGTACTCCGCAGAGCTGCTCTCAATCGACTCATCACCCAGCCTGTATTTGGGCTTGGGATTGTCTTGACCCATGTGCAGGACCTTGCACTTGGCCTTGTTGAACTGCATGAGGTTTGCACTGGCCCACCTCTCAAGCCTGTCCAGGTCCCTCTGGATGGCATCCCTTCCCTCCAGTGTGTCAACTTGACCTGGTTCAGCTAGGAGAGGGTTAAGTTTGCCCAGCAGAGAGAGAGGGGAAAGGGATCTCCAGCCGGGTTATTCATACCATGCTGAGGTCAGGTCCAGGGGCGGGAACTTTTTTTTCCTTGGTGGCTTTTGGTGATAGGAAGCACATGGCGGGTTTGTTCCGTGACCATTGTGGTATTTCTCTGTATATCTTTTGTCTTATTCACTGTTATTGCTGTTTATTGTGGTTATCATTGCTACTGTTGTTGTTCAGTTTGTTTATCACACTGCTGTATTAAATTTCTTCTTATTTTAACCCAGGTTTGTGCCTCACTGCCAGCCTGACTGGCTGAGGGTGGGGGAGGGGCAACGGCAACATGGTCTCTGGTCCCGGCAGGGATTAAACTACGCAACTGCACCACACAACTTGGTGTTGTCAATGAATTTGCTGATGGTGCTCTCAATCCCACCGTCCATGTCCCTGACAAAGACATTAAAGAGCGCCGATCCCAACACTGACCCCTGAGGAACACCACTCATCACTGCTCTCCATCCAGACATCGAGCTGTTGACTTCAACCCTTTGAGTGCAAACTTTGAGCCAATTCCTTATCCACTGAGTGGTCCATCCATCAAATCTACGTATTTCCAATTTAGAGGCAAGGATGTTGTGCAGAACAGTGTCAAAAGCTTTGCACAAGTCCAGAAGTATTATCATACATGACATTATAGAATTAAGCAGTACTCATTCATTAGTATAAGTAACTAATTCTGTCGCTACATATCCAATGTCAGCAGCAAATTGTTTGTTACAGCAAGACTCAGTGGTGAAATCAATGCTGAATCCCAGCTGAGTATCTCTCAGGAAATTGGCTATTTCATATCAAGTGTCTCATTTTCTCTTACTGCACTGAAATGAACCCACAAAAACCTAAAGATTGCTTGAGGATGCAACATGATTGGGATAGCTTCCAGCAGGTGTTTCATATCAAATCTTCAATATTCTGCCACTTTCTGTGCCCACCTAATTCCAATAAAGTCAATGCTATGGGGCATTTGCTAAGAAATGCAATGTCTGTGCAGTGTCTGCAGATCTAACTTATGTTAACTATGTGGTTTAAGCATGTAACAAAGCCAGGCATCAGATCTCTGCTCAGACTGTGTCACATTTAAAAATGGGAATTACTTTATTATTTTTAAATACTTCCAATGTCTGAGCTCAGTTTCTGCTGTAAGCTAGAGTGTGTTCTTTCTTGCTCAAAAGGAAGAGAGTTGTAAGAGTATCTGTTTTGTCATTCACCTCAAACATTTCCTACAGAGAAGGGTCACTTCAGTGTACTTCTGTGAAGCGAATTAAAGGGTCAGTAAGACAATTGTACTTGAATTTATAAATTCACACCAGAAATTTTCTAGTCACCCCTGCTAGAGTTTCTGGAATATTTGAATGGGTCTTGGAATACATCAGAATCACAACACTAGGCTCAGAATTCAGTAGTACAGACCACAAACATATAACACAGCTCTTCCTGTATGTGTCCAGGGCCACTGTTGCTTATTTTAATAAATAAATATTTTGCGCTCTTTTCCCTTCAGGTTCCATTCACCTAGGGAGAGAGCATGAGGTAGATATATCTTCTTTTTACTCCTCATCAACAACAAAACTGGATGTTACACAAGACATCATTTTGTCAGCAGAACTTTTATTTCTTGTGTTGCTAGTGGTCACTATTAATATTTAGGAATAATAATCCCTAATATTTAGGAATTTACTTTGCAAATTAAGTAGAATTTTGCATGTCCTCCAGACAAACTGTTTCATTAAAGGACAAGCATGTGTGCTAACCACCAAGCTCTACTATGCTTACCTGAGTTGAGATGTATTTGGCAAACTCTACTGCTTTGTAACTACAGTTGGCAAGCCTAACAATTGCCAAGCATGTTTACTGTAGAGAGTATTTACAACTTCCCCCATATCAAAACAGAAAGATCATTGTATGATCTGATCTAATCACCAAGCATAGCACAGATACAGAGCTTCCATCAGGAATTTCTACATTAAGTCTATAGTTGCCGTGTATCTATATAAAGTCAGTATTTCCCACATTTAGGCAGAACTCTTCAGTAAGATACAGAAAGTTTGAGAAATATTTTACAATATGATTTAATAAATATTGCATGATGAAAAATTAAGTCTCAATGAGAGAGCAGATAGAGCTAGTGTTATTGGGTAATGTTCAAAGCCCTAAAATAATATCACTTTCCTCTCCTCAACAAGGAAGAAAAGAGCAGACTCTGCAGCCTCTGGGGTGCCCAAAGTCAAGAGGATCTCCCACATGATGCTAAATGACAGAGATGCCTTTTTGCCTTTGACCACTAGAATTTGTAAACTCCTTCCTATCTCTACTGCCTGTGCAAATAGGTACTGGAAACACTGATTTTCACTGGAAAATCTAATGTACATTAAAAAAAAAATTAAAAACAAATTAAAAAAAAGTAATATTATTAGTGTATGAAATACCTGAATTTGTTTGTTATTAAAAGAGCCATATATTCAGTTTGTTACTAATTTTAATACTAACTTCAATACACACTTCATTGAAATCTTTGGTTTTCCAGTGCTCCTGGAGAGTAGTAGTGCATGACAGAGTTTAGTGCTGAACTCTTCAGGATCCTCAGGCTTTAAAGATAGTGTATTCAAGATGCTCTGTTTCCTCACCCAGGATCCCACCAAAAGACACTAAAACAAGAATTCCTGCATAGAGAGCTGTTTTCAGATTAAGGCCTTTTCCATTAATCTATCTAAAGGTCTGGAGAAGACTCGGAAGACAAACGTGGAGTAGTAAAAGAGTAATTTATTTTTTTGTTAATGTTATTATTAGATAGAACACAACAGCACGGGCTTTATTGATCACAGCCCATCCTGTAGCAAGCTATCAGCCTAGCAGTTGTATAATGGAGATGGTCTTGCATGCAAATTAAAATCATTTCATGACACCGAGAAAAACAATGAGAACCATTGTTTCCAGATAATTTATACAGCATCAAAGCATTCTTTTTCTTTTTTTATGAATTGAATTCACAGGAGATCTGTGAAAGTTGCCTGTCAGGTCAAAGGCTAGTGCTTTATCCACTTAATCATTCATCCCTGCTTGATTAATAGACTTTTTAAACAGAATCATATATTAATAATGTAGGCTTTAACTGCGCATCTCGATCAAAGAGCGGATTTTAGAAGTTGATTGGTTTGTATCCTCTAGGCCTGTGATAAATGTCTAGAGATTTCTTGTAATCATTTTTTTCTTGTCATTTTTTCATTCTGATATTCATTTCTCTCTTCAACATTGTCACATGAATATTTAAAACAAGAAATATAATCAGTTCAGTGCTTTTTCTCCAGTGCCAGGATCATAAAGAGAATAACTGTCATTCAGTACAAAATCTCTTTATTACAATATTTAAGCACTGTCTATTTTACCTTGCTTGTTGGGAAACATGAGCTGAAAATCTTATATGCATCGATAGGATTATGAATTGAAAGTTACTCTTCAGATTTAGGGTTAAGTGGGATTAAGGAGAAGAAAACTCAAAGATAAAAAGAATATGGAGTTAATAATTAGAGGGGTTTAGAAAATGTGCAGAAAAACCATTATTGTTGGAAAGTGCAGTCTCATCCACTGATGAGACTGAAAAGTTTTCTGGGAAGAGGTCAGTGTTTAGAAAATTCAGATCTATTCAGTTGAATTAACTCAAAATGAACTTTTTTTGTTTGCTTTGAGACTACTTCTTATTTCCAAATCTTATTTTCTTAAGAAGTCAAAATCTGAGGTGGGATGACTTCAACTGAAAGGAAATACTGTAACTGAGCTAAATATTTTTTAAAACTTTTAATGAACACTTCCATTTCTTTCGTTTTTTGTTACAGCTTGGAACAAAAGCAGTACTCTGGGTGAAAGAATAATCCCAGTACCAAGCTTCCTGTAACATTCCTTTTAGTAACAGTTACATACTTATTTAGGATGTAAAATTCCATATCTTAACAAATGCCTAAACAAAAAAAGGATTACTTTCCTGATGCCCCGATCTTCAAAGATCAAGGAAGGTTACCTGATATTACTCATATGTGAATAATCGTCTCTCATTTCTAATTCATAGTGTATGTCTCTGCTGCCAGTTCTGCACTTGTTGCATCTATAAAAGTTCCAGTGATACCAAAAGTATTTCCAAATAATTGTCTCTCATTTAAGGCATGGATTTACAGAGATTTTCATGCTTTGCTTTGCACATTGTTTTTTTCTGATCCAGCCCTGCCAGCCACATGCACTGTGCTGCCGATGAGCCAACTGTCCAGCTCCATCCTCAGCGTGAGATCACAGAGCAGTATGAAATGGGACCTCACATCTGACTATACCACAGTATATGAGATATGTGATGCAGAAAGGATCCTTGTTGCATGGTTTCTGCCTCTACGCAATTCCTAGGAGGGAATTTAAAGCTATTCAAAGCCCAAAACTGGCCATTAATGAAGACACTAAAAAATAAAATATTTGATAGTGCCTTGGTTTGGAATAGAAACTGGATTCTACAGAATTGTATGGGTGTGCTCTCCAGCAGCAATATTTCTCTTCATTCTCTTCTACATTGCTGAGAACTTGGAAATCCATGTACTTACCAGACTGAATTGCATCCTAGAGGATCCCCTTACACAGCTATAAATCTTGTTATCTCCAGAAAACATCTCCAACTTGAATTTAGCATAATTAAACAAGGAGATTTTGATCCAGTTACTTTGTGTTGTTGCAGGTGTCACAGTGTCACTGATTTCAGTAGGAGAGAGAAGTTGCCATCACCCTACATGGTCTCCTTTCCTCATTCCCTCTGTCTGCAAGTAGTAGTTGCTGGCTGGCCAGAGTAAGTTATGAGATGTTTGACTGTGTATGGAAAGACGTAAGTCTCTAAAGCATGTAGACAAGTTCTGCATAGCTGAGAAGCAAGGGAGTCCCTCTCAAGAGTGGGATAAGAGCCCCTCCAAGTGAACCTCGACCACGAGACAATGCAGATGGGCAATAAGGTACTCCAGACTGAGACAGTGTCATGGAGTAGATCTTAGAAGTGCTAAAAGACTCATCTAAATATTGTCACTGTCTTTTTATTCCTGTAGCGTGGTGCTTCCTCCTGTGCAGAAATTGCAGATGGAGAACATTCCTTTTCTTCAAAGAATGCATGTGGTGATGGCAACTATGGATTGCTTGATAGTTGATACTAATATAGCCTGTGGATGAACTGTACCCTCTGAATTGTCCCAGTCTTGCCATAATGGCTTCTGCTGTTCACATGCTGTTGATGGGGAGAACAGACCAAAAACTGGTCCTTGAGGTCATTGGCTCAAGTGGGAGGGTTTAAGAACTGTGTGATTTGTTTTAAAAGTCCTCTTCACAGGTCAGAAAGATTCAGTGTGGGTGTGTGTAGATATATGAAAATAATAATACGTAGTAATGCTGAGATTCACAGCCCATCAGGAAGCACAGGAGCAAATTTACTGTGGCTTAATCAGAACCTGTGTATATATACATTGATATTAACAACAATTTATACTGTGAAAGTTTTACCACCATGAATCTGGGTTGACTACATTGCTTCCCAGATTCTTTTTTCATTTTAATTCATCAAACATAATGTTGCAGGGATGCAGTTATCCCACTTAATAATGGTAGCTTGTAAACATCATTATGTTCACAAAGTTATTCATTCCTTTTCTATGTCCATCCACAGTTTTCTACTACAATCCTTCATCTGAACCCTTCAGAGTTCAGCTTGTTTAATTGTTTCTGAGGTTTTTGTTACTTTAATGAGTTGGTTTGTGCTTAATGAAAACTAAATTTGTAGGATGAAAAACCAGCTATCCTAATCTTTATTTAACAGTCATGGTTGCAACAGTAAGGTTATATATTTTTCAACAATTCCATTGCTTTGTAAAGAATAGATTTCCAAATGCAGAAGTAATTTTAATTTTTGACCAGGTTTTCTTTCCTCCTCTTCTGCTCTTCCATTTCTTTTGGCTGTTTCTCTACTGTGGAAAATGGATTTTTCACCTGTCCTCATGCAAATAAATTGTTTTTATTTTCACCTTCAATGAATATTTCCTCCAGTCTTATGCCACACCAAGGACTGCCCTTTCTGTCCCATGCTGGCTTCTCTTCTCATAATATCTCAGGAAGCACAGTCTGTCTGTTCCATGAGATCCTTTTGTCCCATTAAATTCATCTTCCTCCCCCTAAGCTAGCTGCTTGCCAGCTGTGCTGCAAGAAACACATAAGCCATTAAGATGGATGGTATTGGCATCTTCCGCTTTCTTAGGGATTACAGCAACCCTACTTTTCAATGATCCATAGTTAGCTTTGGTTTCTCTACTGATGCAATCCTGTGCGACTGAGAGTGCCACAGGCAGAGACTATGGAGAGCTGAGTCTTGAATGCCAAGGGGGCCAAAACAAACCTTATCCCTGGTCCTGTATGTGCTTCTGCCAGAGGAAAAACAGGAAAATATGAAGGAAAGTCACATGAGTCCTATCAAGTCTACAAAGTGTGCAGTAATAGTGAGAAGGGAGCCTGGGGCAGGGTGTGAGAGACAGCACACAAAACACTGGCTACTGCCCTTTTGGGCTTCTTGGCTACTAGTGCTGCTGAAGTTGCTCCTAATCTAGCAGCGTTAGTTTTTCTTTCAGATACTGCTAGAAGCAATAGAGTTGACACGTTAACTTTCTTTGTGGAACAGCGCTCACTGACAAACAACAATTTCTGCTGAAACTGTGTATGGTGGGTGACCCACTGTAGCATATTAACAAGCAAAATCCAAGGTGATATCACAGTTAGATTCTTTTTTCAGTTGCACTTTTTGTCACATATGGTGAGGAGTTAGAAAAACCCCATGTGTCTGAGTGCATGCTAATGTGTGTGAGATAGAAAGATCTCCATTTTGGAAGAAATATTTCAATTTTGTTTCTTGTCTGACAATAACACAAAGGAAAATAGCCTTCACATGACTCTATCAAGCCATTAGGGGATTACCCACGCACTACCTTTGGAAGACAGAACAGAGAGTGTTCTCTGTTCATCCCAAAGAGGTGAGAGATATTTCTAGTCAGTAACTGTTACAGTGTCAGGACAGCATCTCCCAGATACTAGGATTGAGAATTAAGATAAATTTTAAGACCATGTCAATACATAAGCCTTTCTTTCTTTAAACTTCACTGTAAAAGAAGTTTAAATTTTATTGATTAAAGGAATAAAAAGAAAATTTCATTTTTTCAAATATTTGAAAATTCCTGAGACCTTTTGGTGAAATTACCTTTGCGGGTTTTTTTTTTTCCCCAGTGATGTAATGGCAGGAACATGAGCAGATGATGTGGGTGGCAGAAATGCTTCCACCTCCCTTGATCACAGAAAAAAGACTCTACAACTTGAATAGAGTTATAAAGCAGGTATGTTTACTCCAGCGCCAGGGTGCAAGAGGATCTCTACACAAAGCTTGCACACCCACCGCACATTTTACCAAAAACTGATAGAGTGTGGATATCCATATTCCTTGGGTTACATAACACAAACATATACATGCATGAGTAAGGCTGGGTTAGTTCAAAAGGCTGGTGTCAGCAGTTTATGTCATCTTTGCATCTGTGCGTTGCCTCCTGGTGGTCGTCTTCAGGGGTCTTTGGGAGGAAGGCTCATAGTCTTTCTCACTTTGGTTTTGTTTTTTTGTTTTTTCCTGGAGCATGCACAGATTCTCTTGGCCAATTTCTTGAATAACAGGAGTGTTTTTCAGATGGTTTACATTCTATCTTATCTAAAAGAACCAATAGAACTTCTACCATTCATATATGGCTATCTTTACTCATTAGCAAAATTCCAACTAGTTAGAGCCACCTGTTACTCAAGGACAAAAGTATAATGTTTTGCTGAACATTGTAATTCTTGGTATATTTTCACAGTGAACTGCTTTGTTTTGATGAACAGTAGTCCTTGGTAAAATTCCACAAAACAGTCTGGGCAAGCAGGATTCTTAGCAATACTTAAAAAATAATTTAACTTGCTATAAATAAGTGCTAAGCAGTTTTCTATAAGTAAATAAATCTCAAAGCCACTAATCATTTCTCTATATCACCCTGACTATGAGTCATATGGCAAAACTGCTGTTGTTCTGGACCTTAAAGTAAAACCCATTAAAAAAAAATCCATGTAGAGCCCCTGGGGACCTTTCTTTATATCAGGCAAATGCTTGCCAAGCCTGAGATGTTGAAATGCTGGGGTTTCAACCCCAAGCCCCAAATTAAGGTTGACATATGGTGATTCCCACAGCCCTTCACAAAGGGGGGTGAGTTACCTCTAAGCTTCCCTCCAGGGTGGTGCCGGCCTTGCAGGGAGAGCCATTAGGTAAATGAGCCCCAGGTGTCCCACATGAAGTAAGCAAAGGTCAGGTGTCCCACTTGGGGATAAAAGCTGGGACCCCTTGCAGGAAGGGGCAGTGTCTGTCTGTGAGGTGGATGTACTTTTCAGAGTTTCCTGTTGGGGAAGGACCTCCTGCCTCCCTGGGACTGGGCTCCAGTCAGGTCTGGCTTTTGTAAATGTGGGCTGTGTAGAGATTCAGTATGTGGCTTCCTTGGTCTTATGTGTTTGCTTTGTTGACTGGGTTGTCTCCTGTCCCTTCTATGGGAAGCTGCATTTCACCTTTTGTTCCACCCATTGTTGGTTGTGTGGTGTCATTGTTGGGGTCAGTGGGATTGATGTCAATTATGTATAATCTGACTTGTTTGTACCCTCAGTGCTCACCCATGTACTGACCCTTTTGTATCAAATACAATTTGGTTGTTGGTTCATCTTTATGCTGGCTGTGTCCTTTATGCTAGGCTTAATAATTAGCAAAACAGATGTTTAAAAAAAATAGGGGTTCAAAAGTCAGTTTTTCAACTAGTGTGGCTTTAATAAGGAACACCTTGTCCCCACAAAAGATTTCAGGGTGTCTCAATGCAATGTAAAACAAAGTTCCACCAGCTCATTTTTCACTGGTACCTCAAAAATTGAATCTGCTTTGTATACAATGTATATACTTCAACTAAACCTATTGTTTCTTATTCTAAATTGTGAAGATGCTAACCTTCATGTTTATTCTGTAACCTTATCCACACTAAGCCTCTCAACCTAAGACACAGCATAGAGGCATTGAAGGGAGATGAGAAATTAGTATTCTTATCTTTTTGTTTCATGTTAGATTTGTCTGTTCCCCTTCTTTCTACATCTAGATGACAAAAATATTGGTTTATCATTTTTTAATATGCTCAAAGCCAGAGGTTATTGTCTATATTGCAAATGGCCTATGCATTCAATAGTAAGAAACTAATCTGGGTTTATCTAGAATGTTTCTAAACCACCACTGTATTATTGACATAGTAGCTCTACATTCATTTGAGTGTTGGGCTGTATACATGATGCTAACCTGGTTTGTAACTTAAAAAAAAATACAGGAAAAGCTGTCTGATTTTATAAAGGAGTTTAAAAAGTTTAGATAGCTTAAAAAATGAGTTAGAAGGATTTTGAAGCCTGTCAGAGTTCCTTAATGGAAGTCATTGCTATTTAGATGGAAAGGTATAACATGAGTTTAGCTATTAGGGATATTCCAAGGCCTTTGGAGTAGAAAGCAAAAGCTGTAATAAGAAAGTTGTCAGAGGTCAAGGTGCTGCTAATAGAACATTCCCTGTATTAAGAAAAATAAGATTTAATGAGCTATGAATGTTCCTCAGAAAAAACTGCCTGGTCATAAAGAGAAGCTCGAAGGACTTCTGCTTTTCACTGGAATTAAGAGAGTTCAAATTCAAACAGTGTTAGGCTATGCAAAGTCTGTGTACTGAATTCCAGTAACCCTCCCTCTCTTTATAGAAAGGCTGTATTTTCAAGATTTGATTTTGGCAAGAAGAGAGGAATTCTATAAACTGTGTGAAACAATGCAGTTATAGATTTTTTTTTTTTCAGTGAAAACAAGTGGGTTTAATATTTTAAACAGAATGGGTGTGTGCCTGCAAAACGTGATAATATTTCTGAAGAGCTGAGCAGATATAACAAAGCAAGTGGTACTTTATTTCCCAGATGAGCTATGAATCATCTTCAGTTACAGTGCTTCTGTTGGCAGGAGAGGAGCAAAGTGGAGGTTCAGTGAGCTCCTCCCCAGTGGCAGGACTGTCAGCTGCTGTTTTGCTGGTTCTGTGATGGAAAGGATTTTCAGAGGACATATGAGAGCTGGTGCCTCATCCAGAGTGAAGTCAGCAGGATGGCTCCTGTGCACTTAAAAGATCAATATGTTGACACATTGAAGAAGCAGACTGCTGGGTTTTTTTTCTAAAAATGGCATAAGATGAACCCTTGAAGAAACAGAGTAACATAAAAGTTTTGTATAGCCTTGCTACAGGTGGTAATTTTTTTCATCATTACAGTAGCACTCCTAAATAATAAACTGCAAGGATGTGGCCAAGTGAGAAAGGTTTGCTTTGGATCTTCTTTATTAAAGATTATCATAATTACATAGGTGTCATTAGATTGATGCATATCCTTTGGGAGTCAGTTTGTGTCTTAGAAGTCAAAAAAACACCATTTCAAGGGTATTTTATGCCGTATATATTTTCCATCAAAACCACTATGTCCACCTGTAAAGCCTTAGTTACTGAGAGTATAATTCTGCAAAGATACATAAGTGACCTATACCATATACTTATTACTGACATGCGCCATATTTTTTTTACATTATCTACTATACATTTTAGGTCTGATGCCTTGTTCTTTGGTACCTGTTGAGAAATTAAGAACCACTCTATTCAAGGAGATATCAGTCCAGTTCCTGACTCTATTGAGTCTAAGATGTAGAATACTTCTGTTTTGCTATTAATATTAATAATAGTAATGTTACAGGTCCCAAAGCTGAATTTTGCCCATAGTAGTGGGTGTTTATTTCAGAAAGATCTCACACATTGTTAATTATGCAGTCGTCAGAGAATTTCAGTTTGTTCTGACAAATTGAAACTTTGTAATCATCACTGGATCTTGGGTAATGGTCTGAATTACAAGATTATATTTAAAATTAAAATTTTAAAAATGCAGGATTAAAATTACTGTACAAAGGAGAGATGAGTTACATTCCTAAAGCATATCTGCAAACAGATATGTATACACATTACTCCATGTGTACACTTATGATTCTTCTATTTCTTTTTCACTTTGTGCATCAATATATCCATCAATCACTTTCTCTACCATGTCTCCATTTGGAAAGTGACTTTATGCCTCAAAATCTGACTGTTTTCCTCTGCTGTGTGTCTTTCACTAACAAAGAGTGAATCAAGGTCACCTTTTTAGAGTTCAACAATTCATTAAATATTCCAGTGGTTCAAATATCTGCAGCTGCATCTTCCACTACCCCTTATTTTCCATTTATGTATTAAAAAATACAACACTTACTGAAGTTTTAATGTAGGTGACTGTGATTCATATCTTAAATGCCATGTGAAATCTATATGTATAGTTATATATATATATATACACCCTTAATATCTAGCTACATAGAAATACAAATTAAAACATCGTGTGGTAGTTATATTATTTTCATGAGAAACCACCAGCATCAAAACCATGACTTTGTCTTCACAGTGTTTCATCTCTGTGAAACTCAGTTTTATGTGCTGACAGTAGGTAATTAATATTAGTCTTCTATATGCTGGGATCAAATTAATCCATGGATATCTATTGGAAAGACTCCACCTCTTGAGTTAACACAAACTTACATACATTTTTTTGTTGATCTTGCAGAGGTATTTTTACAAAAGTCTGTCAAGAAAAAATACATCTATGAGTATTCAAAATTACCTTAATTCAATGCATCAGTGATGTGGAAGAAAAGTAAAATCAGTATTAATGAGAACAATATTTTTTAAAATCATAATAAGTTGCTGTATTCAGTGTTAGAATTGTAAAATATGATGTATTCTTAAGTGCTGTAGAGTACCAGGAAAGTTACCTAATTTCCATCAGAATTCACCCAGCGTTCTTTGTCTTCACATTTTGACCCTTAAAGTGTCTCTTATATTGAAGGAAATGTCTTTTTTCAACTATTACCCCAAGGTTCAGTATACAATTCATTTTACATGGCTGATAACAGGGAGGAAAAGAAAATAGGACGTTTCATCCCCAAGTCATTCAAAAGATCATCAACCTATGAATTTAGGGGTTAACTACAGATGATGTTGGATATGAGGCCTCATGTTTGGGGAAGGGAGCATAAGCTAAGAACAGTGTCAAATATGAGTAGGAATGGAGCAGTTACAAAACTGATAGATACTTTCACCTACATAACAGGGAGCTCTTGAGTAATTTGAGTAAGAGCAGAGAACATTGTAGTAATTTTTTTATATGCATATTAGTGGTTTTGCATCAAGACAAAAAATGGGATTTGATCAGGAGATTTTGGATGGCCAGCAAACTTTCACCTTAGAACAGCCAGAACTGAGGCAGAAGAGCAGCTATGCAAAACTCTGGAAGCTGAGAAAATCAAAGGCAGGTGGTTAGAGTTTTAGCTCACTGAAATGAGAGAACATGAGTTCTCTATCTTTTGTGATAGGTCGTAAACTGTCTGTTCATCAAATTCAGCAAACTGTAATATGAACTATTGCATATTGTGTAATGCTAACAGCAAATGCTTAATTGAACTTGATAGTGTGTAAAAAAAAAAAAAAAGTGACAGGAAAGGAGGGGGGGGGGCAACAAGAGAAGAAGCATCTGTATGCCAGAAGATGTGGAGGATTGCAGATGCATAATTGAATAAAACAGGAGGAGGATGTTCACGACCATGAATCTCATTATGCAAAGAGATTACTGGGCCTAGACTGATAAGAACTCTGTGAACTCAGAGGATCATCACATTCCAAGCTGCACCATGAGGAGGACCTACGGCCTTCCTCCCAGAAGACCACCCCCCACGATTTGAAGACCCCTGACCGTGGTTTTAACTTCTGCGCAAGCGTAAAGGACTGATAAGCTAATTACCATACAAAGCGGGAGTAGGCGGGTTCAAGTCATGCATATGTACAGATGTATAATGACTATGTCATACTTTGTAGTATAAGATTGAAACAGAGTGCCCTGGAGGGTGCAGTCCGTTGTTGGAGCAGGAGACTCTCTGGCCGCCCAGCGCTGTTTTGCTTGTTGCCGCTTGCGAAATAAAGAAATTGGGAACTCTGACTCAGTCAATTTTAAGAAGTCAGTTTATAACATCTTTTAGCCTAGAAATGGACTGAAAGTTTCTTTAGGATGAAATTTAGGAGAAATGGCAACATATAAGCTAAAAATAACTGTGATAAAAATAAACCTTGCTTACTGAATACCATGAGGAAGCAAGTTATCTTACCAGTGTTCCACTTAATTTAAAAATTAATATGTATTAGGTGAGAGGAGATCCTGTTGTGAAGTATGAGAGAGATTACAGACAATTAAGATGAAATGGCTATTGGGAAATCCCATCTGATTTAAAATGAACTTTCTTTGTTCATACTGTGAAAAAAGAACATTTTTTTCAAGTAGTTAATGAAAAATTAGCAAAAGTTAAATATATTTCCATTAAACTTCTGCCCTGTTTTTTCTTAAGGTCCAGTAATTTGAAGTATGTGATGCATTTCTAGTCTTTTTCACCTTTGTGTTTTGATTTCTCCATCTCCAGTGATATTTATGTGCACAGAAAAACTGCACAAAGAAAATCAGCCAGCCATCAAGATATTTTTCTTTCTTAAAGCCCATGTTCCTTAACTCATGTGGTTACTGGCAAATGCAGATAAAACCTCCATTAAGCCTTTTTTTAAAAAAAAAAAAAAAAAAAAGTTATACCTATCAGGCTAAAGTATTTAGCTAAATTCTCAGTATTGAATACTTGGCAAGTAAGGTGGTCCATCTACTGAAAATAAGGTGCTGCTGTTTGGCATGGGGAACAAAAGGAAGAGATTAAAGCTACTACAATAGCATTTTGTTTGCTTGGTTTTTTACCTCTGGAAATTCAATAATTAGGGATAAGTAGATGGCTGTTGTCTTTACCATGACCTCCAAACATCCAGAGATGCACAAAACTGAGTGGCACAGGCAGCTTACAGTGCTTCCTCTTAAAATGAGTAAATGGCCAATATTTTAGCCCTGGAGAGGAAAGCTGAGGTTGGCTTGAGGCCCTTTCCATGGTGTAAGTGAACTGAGTTGCCCTATAATCAGTGGAGTCCAGCCAATTTATTCCAGCTACAAATCTAATGCTATGTGGAATAATTCAGTTCCTAATTTTTCTTAATTCCTTGCATGAAGGGCCAAGATAAAGCTTTAGCTTATTTTTTTCTGAAACATCAAAACATAACCAGTATTTCTAACATATTATAGATGCTTTAATTAAGGAAAGTATATGATGCTTTTGAATGTTAGGTTTTTAAGCATAATAGTAAAGATGCTGACTAGGTATTACCTAGTAGGTAATTGTATGACCTTAATTCACAGAGGACCAGTTTTTTACAACAAACACCAGAAAACCAATAACTTTTAAGTAGGAATGAGGATTGGGCTATGACAGGAGTGCTAAGGTTTTTGAATAAAAAGCTTTGTAAGACATGCCAATTACTATTAGGGTATTATTTTGCTGTTTGAAGTTTTGCTACATACAACATGGGACAAAAATTTTGAAAAATAGCATCTGTTGCCATAAATCTTGCAGATTCCTGTAAGAGATGCTACTATAAAAAACGAGAAGCTTACTTTACAAAGTCATTGCATCAAGCAAAAAAATAAGTTCTTTATGACATTCAATCACTTGTTTCCATTTCATATGCCAGAACAAGAAGCAGAGATGACTGATAATTTCTATAATCATCCTTAATAATTTCAAAAGGCAGAGGAACAGATAATATATGTATTCTTGTGCTAAGATGCTCTTCCTCCCTTGTTTTTTAAATTTGGCCATTGTGCTCTGTCTATTGCAGATAATCTGTCAGGTCAACAATATCAATAGTTTTTATTACAGAAAGCAGATATTATCAGCACCCTATCTGTCCATTTAATTAAAAATGCGGTACTGCTGTTAAGCTTAAGAGAAATTTGAGGAAGGAAAAAAACAATACATTTCAGAGTTTTTAAAGAGGCCTAGCATTTCCAAGAGGAGAAAGGTGACAATTTCTTTAGGAAGTCATATACAAGCTAAGCATATGATTTATGGCAAATTATAATAATAGTTTAATGGCTATTACGTTCTAGTGGGAGGTGACTGCAAATCAGTGTAGCTCAATTCATTCTTTATTCAGATTTCTTACTTCATTCAGATTTGTCTCTTATCAGCCTCCTATAAAGGCTTTTCATGACAGCTGGGGTTTGCAGGGTGTTATAAAGAGTGGGCAAGAGGGGGCCAGCCAGACTTCAGACCTTGGGAATAGAGATTCAAGAAAGAGACAGAAATGAGCATCTCTCTCACTCCTTGATTTTGACCAGCTCCCATCCCAATGGGTGCCAACATCCAACTGCCTGGTTGTGTTTGCTGCTCTTCTCCACAGTGCCTTGCTTCACTAAATTGGCCATGGCCCCAGTGCTACAATTAGTTCTGTTAGTGCCTGGTTTATGCTCATGAAGTTGTCCTGCTAGACTTCTTGCAACATGACTTTTAGTCTTGTTGAATAAGCTTGTTTTTATGGGTTTTAAGTTCTTCTCTTCCCTTTATCTATGTTGAATGCTCTGTCCTGGTGTCATAACTACTGTATATTTTTTTAATTTAATTTTCTTTCTGTGTGTGTGTCTTAGGGCCTATGTGCATTTTGTGAACACAGGTGGGCTCTCTCTCCAACTCAGAAGGAAGTGTTTTATTAGAGAAACATGCTTGTCATGCTGTGCAGAATTATGTTGTGGCTGTGTTCTGCTGAACAGAAGCCCCAAAGGGCACAGTGGCATAATTAGGTGACTTAAGATCTAATGTGAATTTAGATCCAAAAAGAATACCTTCTGGTGGATTTTAGCTTAGATGATCAACACCCCCAGATAAATATCTAGGAGTAAAAGAACCAGTTGAGCTGCTGGGCAGGGTTGATTGACTGTGCTAAGAAATGTATATAAACTAAACCCAAAGAAAATTATATTATAAACAAGGGGAATGGAGCTGTAGAAGAAGCTTCAGCTGGATGGGAGGCAAAAAAAAAAAAACCTAAATGAAGTGGTGTTATGATAGTGTGATCAATTACCATACAGGATTTTTTCATCTATTTTCAAATAAGAGAAAATACTCAATGACATAGCAGTATCACTGGGCTACAATGAAGACTTTCAGTAGTTTGATAGGTTGAATTAAACCCCATCACACAACACTTTGTTAGGTTTAGGTTAGTGTTTTGCCAATTATTAGGCCTAGCATAAAGGACACAGCCAGCATAAAGATGAACCAATAACCAAATTGTATTTGATACAAAAGGGTCAGTACATGGGTGAGCACTGGGGGTACAAACAAGTCAGTCAGATTGTACATAATTGACATCAATCCCACTGACCCCAACAACAACACCCCACAACCAACAATGGGTGGAATAAATGGTGAAATGCAGCTTCCCATAGAAGGGACAGGAGACAACCCAGTCAAACCAAATACATAAGACCAAGGAAGCCACATACTGAATCTCTACACAGCCCACATTTACAAAAGCCAGACCTGACTGGAGCCCAGTCCCAGGGAGGCAGGAGGTCCTTCCCCAACAGGAAACTCTGCAAAGTGCATCCACCCCACAGACAGACACTGCCCCTTCCTGCAAGGGGTCCCAGCTTTTATCCCCAAGTGGGACACCTGACCTTTGTTTACTTCATGTGGGACACCTGGGGCTCATTTACCTAATGGCTCTGTCTGCAAGGCCGGCACCACCCTGGAGGGAAGCTTAGAGGTAACTCACCTCCCTTTGTGAAGGGCTGTGGGAATCACCATATGTCAACCTTAATTTGGGGCTTGGGGTTGAAACCCCAGCATTTTAGTTAGGTTATGTTTGACTGTTCTAGAAGGATTGCTGGCAATTTCTGAGGTTGGTGGCTGTGTTGGATTTGAGTGAGTGGTGGTGTTTTTTGGTAGTGGGGGAGTGGGCTACAGTGGTGGCCCCTGTGAGAATCTTATCAAAGCTCTCCCTTCTCTAAGTCAGACCTGCCTCTGGCCAAGACTCAGCCAATTAGAGATTGTGGCTTTGAGTGTGTTTCAAATACTGGTGAAGTAACTTGAAAACATCCAAATATTTAGAGCACACCATAATTTTTTTCATCAACTCAGGGACATAAAGTGAAAAGTTTTCACCTGCTTTTACACTTAAGGCTATGGGGTAGGTGAGAGGAATGATTTTGGGTATGCCATTTTGGTCTGCGCAGTGCTGGGTTTGACAATGTCTGCAGGCTCAAATGTGAGCTGGAAGCAAGCTAAACTGTCCAGAGGGAAACTCCTGCTAAAGCACATATGAACCAACAGTATATATGCCATATTTGTTAGTAGCTGGATGTGTTTACAGTGAAATGGTGGTTAAGATATGCTGTATGATACTATTTCACCAAGTTATATTTCTTTTTTATGTGAACAAATACAGAGTATTGGGAAAATGTAGATTAAATCCTGGACCTGCTGAGTTTTATGGGAGTTTGGCTTTTATCTTTATAGAGGTTAGGATATTTCTCATTTTTGTTGTGCAAGATATCCTTTGTTTTAGTTATGTGTGGTTCTGTGCAGTGACAGCTTTGAAAAAGAGGTAAGATGAACAATGTTTGGGGGTTTTTTGCCTTGGTCTCTGTCTGGAATCAACTCGTGAGTCAAAGCTCTTCCTCTGATTGGCATTAGTGTTGTGCTGGGACTGCAAACAGAAGGAATTTCACTGTATGGTATCTGGTAACTTCAGATCCAGAAGACTGAATATGGTCATCTAGGCTGTGCACTGCTGATTCCCCCCACAGTGGGAGGGGACCAGCCAGAAGGGTGGGTACCACTGCTCAGAGAGGCAAAAGCGGGAGTGCATCAGCAGTCATGCAGAAACATTATTTTCAGACATTTAGAAAAAGCCATATTATAGCACTACAATAAACAGGTTAAACCATTTCTAGTTCTCAGCAAACGGACAGGTACAGTTATTCCCCCAGGCCTTCACTATTAGTTTGTCTCTTAAAGGCAAGCATTCCATTCCATTGGTGCATGACCCCAGGGAGGGATTCAGCCAATTTTATAGGGAGGTCTAAGAGCAGAAAGAGCAAAAAGATGTCTTAGGTATTGCTTCACGAATAATCTTACTGGAACCCTAAAGTGGGGTTTAAGTGGAACTCAAGCATGCTACCAGGTGATTGCAGTCTACATTAAAGAAACAATCTCTTTTCTATACCTTATTTATGCAGGTATTTACATTCTGAAAGTCCCACCACCCCATCATGTTTTTATAGCACTTATTCACAAGTACAATTTTCGTTATGTAGCTGTTGCCAACATCAAATGCTCCAAAAGCGTCAGAAGAAATTCTGCATTGTCTAGCAAAGCCACGAGGCAGTAGTTTTATCATTTCTGTTAAAAAAAAAAAAAAAAAAAAAAAAGCCCCAGCAATATATTTATTATCAATAGTAATGATAGCTCAGCTACCATAGACATGTTTGCTATGGTAGGTATTTGTGTTCATCTTTCCTCAGTTTTTATTAGTTGAAATAATATAGCTAAGCATTAGCTATACTGTACCTTTTCTATGGCTACTTTATGTGTGCCTCTTGCAAACTGCATTAACACAGAGTTCTTTTAAGACCACAAAAGCAAAGAAAATTCAGTTCACTCTATCCATAACTCATTTTGTTACACTGAGGTACGGGCAGAGTTTTCAGAACAGTGTGTGATCCTGCATGCCATATGCATTGTTTGATATCCAAGCACCAATGAGTGGTTTTTACACCTGGTGAAGAAACGTAAAGCAAAGCAGTGTCAGTTCCTGTGTTTATTCTGGAAAAAAAAAAAATAATTACAGAAATAAAATTATTTGTTGCTTGACATCACTATGGACAGATAATGTTGCTCTGCTTTTTGTTCGTAGTCTTGCGTATCTATGTGGCTGCCGACTAGAAACAGAAAGAACATCAGCCATTCCTTTCAGTGGCTTGGAATTTACATGATTTTTAAGTGATCATAGTCATTTTAAATGCAGCTTGATCAAAATACTGCTATTAATTTACAGTCTCAAAACAGAGCCTGAACTCATCTGGCATGTCTTTGAAGGAAGCAAACTGGGAAAAAAAGCCAGTGTTTCCAGTGCTAACAGCAGAAATGGGACTAATTAGTGAAATAATGACACTAGTTCTGTTGTGCTAGTAAAATCTACTTCAGATTTAATATCGCAGGACAAGAGCAGAAAAATTCCAAACAATCTGCATGTCTCAGGCAAAATATTTTCAGATACTTGAGAATAAATATGTATTCGTATCTTCTCATTTAAGTGTCCTCTCATCTTCAATATCTTTCACATTAAAATACGTATGTTCCTTCTGATATTTATCAGATTGAATTCCAGTTACAAAATATTGGTCTTCAACAGCAGCTGAGGAACACTTAACTCTCCTTGTGCAGAGGCACGGATCTGGTAATAGTCTCTGGCAGGTTTCTATCCCCTTTTCTGATCCTCTAGTCACCCTCCACCGGTGTCAGCTCTCCACCACCCATGGAAGCAGACAGCAGGTTGTTCAGGTTTACCCTAGCAGCTAGTGTGCATAAGAGGCTTTTCTGGCAGCAAGAATACAAGGACAATTTTCTTACATTTCCCATCGGCTAGAAGAGCTCCATATCAAAAACTAAAACTTATTCATTGTTGGGGTTTGGATTTGGGTTTTGGGTTTTTTTTGATAGTCAACTTTCAAATAGCATATTTTATATATAACTAGATTCTGTCTTGTGAGGGACTTGTCAAAGGCTCTGTGAAAGCCAAACTGATTATTTCAGTGCATACCTTTGCTGCCATCCTGCTGATACGTTCATTCTGAAAGATTTGAGGGACATGACTTTCTTGTAGAGAATTGTATGGAATACTTGTTATCAATCTTAATATCTTTTCCAAGGGTTTTTCTTTGTAATTCTCATTCTTTTGTCTAGTTTGGCTGATGCTAAATGACTATTTGCTGTTCCTAAATTCTCACCTAAAACAACTTAATCTACTGGAAATTAAAATATTGAATTTCTAAGTCTAAGATAACTATTGAAAATACTTAGTTCTGTCCTTGGGAAGCTGTCAAAAATAAAAGATGCAGAGATAGTAATTGTGGTACTAAGGTAAATGAAATATGGCTGAATCAACTACTTTTTTTTTTTTTTTCCTGACCTTGCCCTGTCAATAATGCTATTTGTTTTCAATGTTGTTAGGACTTTATAATCTAGTTTTGTAAAACAGGAAATTACAGCCATCTTCTTTCTGAAAGCTTTTTTTTTGAGCCTTTTTAATGAAAATGGCTGTATCATTGATAAATCATGTTTGTACTTTTGTCTTCCATTAAATACATGCATCAGAATGCTGACTGAATATAACTTACTAGCATTTTCAACATTAGCATAGGTGTATCTAACTACCAAATAAAATGGGTTCTGGGTTAGATTCACGTAATCCTTAGCTTAAACTTCTTTGTATAAAAAGACCAGATATAAGATGATCTTTTGTGAATGAAGTATAAATGGAGAAAAGGTAGGCCAGTACTAGTGTCCAGACAGGGACACTCTGAGTCTGGAACCAAGGTCTAAGCAAACCACACACATGTCCACTGGTGTGGCATGGAGGGGGACCTTGGGGGCATGGCACTGGGTGAGTGGGATTACGTGTTGATGTAGTGCGTTGAAGGAGAGACCATGAGACCTCATCCATGTTGATTTCTTCATCATTACACTTTGCAAATAGCTGGGCACTCTTCCAACTCAGTACTTGGAGTATGTTCCAACTCAAGAATGCAAAAGGAAAGTCCTTGTGTCAGACTGGAGTATGGATTTCATTTTCCCAGTTCATTCTCCTCCTCATGCAAAATTCAGTTACTTTAGCTTCATGCAGTTTAAATTAATTTCCTTCCATTAGTATAAATAATGTCAGGGAGATATTAAACCATACATCTGTATCTTTGCAGCTCGGGGATATCTAAGGTAGCAGTTCTCAGAGCATCTGAATGCATTCTGCAAAGGGACTTTTTTATGTGGTTATCCCAAATTGTCCTTGAAGACACCTCCAGGATCTTTCAGCTGAACCAGAACTGGCATGAATAATCAGTGTGGATGGATGCAGAGAGGGAGAGAGGAAAAGGAAATACTGGGATAAATCTGCTGAAGAATTAGGGCTCAAAGGTTCCTGCCACCAAGGAACTGTAAGAGCTGCTCTGGTCTAAAGCACAATAACATGCCTGCTGTTTTACTCCTTACTATTAGTTCACACCAGAAGTTACTGCAACACCTCTTTGAGAGTCACTGAGTTGATAAGGCTAGTCATCTCAAGATAACTCATGTTACAAGCACAGGACATGGCAGTATTTCTTGGCAGAACTACCATTTTATGGATCTCCTGTTCTGAAGTCTGATCCACTAACTTGCCATCCATGGATAAAATTCTAGAAATTCTTCTCCTTTGGATTTAGTCGCTCTCATTATTAATTCTTTTACAATTTTTTATGATCAAATCCATCTTTTGATCCTGCTTCAAGATTCATATTCAAAATCATATTTTATATACTGAGACAATATTTTTATTAACTTAATACAACCTTCATGACTTATAAGACTATAAAATAATTTGTTTGTTATAACATCTCTTAAGAACTGTCAGATCATACTATGCCTAGATAAATGAATACCTAGAGACATAGATTGCCTAATGCATGGGGCCTAATTTTCTGATCTTACAAATTATTTCATATTTTCATGAAGTGCAGATCTAATTCATATTTTGAGGGGGAGTGTACGGATGAGTGACTTTCATGAACCATGGGCAATTTGGTAACCACAACTAAACCTAGTGCTAACTTCTCCAAAGCTCATGGGCTTTAGATTGAATTCCATATTAGCAAAGCAAATCTAGTTGTGAAATGTAGAAACAGATTTGGAAATAGTCTCTTTCACTCTGATACCTGGGTTTGCATTAAAAATTATGTCTAGAATAAATAAGGAACGAAGAAAGGTGAACAAAGGTGACAAACACCAGTGAATATATAGAAATATAACATGTTTAGATTAAGTTATAGATAGTGTGTGTGTCTGTCTCTTTGAATCAGGTGGTGTATGGGTTTTAGATCAGAACTGAAGTATATCTTGGGTTTGTGGGGTTTTTAAATCATTACCTACCTGAAGCCATCAACTATCATTGATCTCAACAGAGGTAGTAATTCATCTCAGTTCATCTTACTACTTGTGGTAGTTGTGAAGAAATTCTGAATGTGTCTTGAAAATAACTAATATACTCTTGTCAGCCTGAGTCTTCTCACACAAAAATGAAAATCATTATAATGCAGTGCTAACTTTATGACTAAGAAATGCAAGCAGAGTAACTACCCCTAGTTCTTTCACCTGTAGCGCCAGAACAATCACAGCCTTGCCGTTTGCTTTCCAGTGGGGATGGCGTAGGATCATAGCATAACAGTAGACACCTATATCATTACATGCCTGGATCTTTTAATTGCTTTAATCCACTTTCTGATGAAACATAGATGTCTCTCAAGAAGTCAATAGAGTTGGACAGAGATGAATTTGTTCTGAAATATTTATAAGAAATACTTGTGTACTGGGTACTATAGTGTGAATCTAAATGAGCCATGCACTGAATTTAGAGAAGGTGGTGCATAGCCATATCAAAAGAGAAGTTGAAGATGTAAAGTTCTTTATGTTTTGTCTCAGACCCCTAGTTACTGTAGCCACAGGATATTTGTCATACATTAGAATACCTATTACATTCATGTACTCTTCATATCTGAGAAAATAGACCAGTTTCAATGTATTTTTATTATTCTATATATGCTGTGTTAGGAAATAACCATTCTCTGCAACACTTCCAGAGTATTTGCTCAATAGACATTGAGCTGTAGGGGTTACTGAAAACATTGTTGAAACATAAATCAGACAAGAGCAGAGAGATTTGTGATGGCCTTGGGACAAAAAGTTTAGAGGATAAATAATATTTTCATAGGTGTGGCCCTTTGATGTTGTCTGTATTAGAGGATGAAATACTTGGACTTTGTTCTCAGGTTTGATTTCTCACTCCATAAGTTTTTCAGATGAGTATGTGCAATCTTCCCCTCTAGATCAGATACATGCAACAAAGATTAAAAAGATTTGGATTGAAGATGCAAAAGAAATAGCATGGGTTTGGTCTAAAACTATTGCTTAGTTACAAAGTAGTTAGTAATTTCTGTGCATGTTCTTTCTATGTTGAATTATTTGACGGAAACATGACTGAAAGACATCAAAGAAAGTTTGAGAATTCCTTATCTGTTGCATATCAGTGCACATTATACCTTAATGTGGCATCAGATAAAAGTTTCAATACCCTCTCAGGTGAATGGAAAAGGGAAATGAATGCATGTATTCCCTTAGATCATATTGCTGTATGTATCTATTAAGTTTATCTAGACAGTTTTCAAAAGGCATGATGACTCCTTGGTTATGTCTTCAGTTGTTCACTAATGATTATGGTCAGATCAATTCATTTTAATAGTTTTGTACTGTTGCATAGAAAAGTTTCAGTTTTCCTAAATTAAGTTTCAGTTGAGCACCATGAATAAAGACCATGAAACATGAATCTCCATGTCTCATGACATGGAAGTAAGGCTTGTTTTAAAATTTTTAAAAGCAGGCAGGTGATAAAAGATCTTAGAATATATTTACACCACCCCATATATAATTAGAAATTCCAAGCTAGAATGGTCTGGTCTGTCTGTATCAGGAAATGCATTACTGTACAAAGATATTAAGTCAGGTCCTGGAAGTAGTATCATGAGTGAATTTACAAGCAGAGGAACAGAGAGGGTTGTCCTTTCCCTGACCTCTTAACACTGTCTGGTGGTTTTCTCATTGCTACTCACATAATACAGTAACAGACGTGTTTCTGTGCGCAGCCACAAACCTATTCCATGCAACTGGCACAATGTCTTGTTCTACTTGTATGCAGGTTGACAGGAAACCATTCTCAAATTAGCCTCATCTCACAGCAAAGCAAAATAGCATGCTGCTGTCCCAGTTAATGCTGCCTGTTCCAGAGATCATTCGTTCAAAGTATTTTGAGGTTCTACCTCTGTTTCTGCACAGTCCTCCACTGCATGCTATAGGTACCCTTAACATTCTCTTGTGTGGATTTAGGCTCTTAAATCACAGTATAGCATCTGAAAAATGTATTCAAGACAAGCAGGTCTTTGTGAAGTAACATGATTTATTTTTTATTATTATTGTTATTTCTGTTGACCACAAAATCAAAATTTCTGGAAAAATTAATGACCAGTCCCATCACCTTCCTTCTTGAAGGCTTTACTGAAGAAGGCTTTGTTCCCCCTCCCCCACCCCCAAAGTCCCCTCACATCCACATGTAGATCCTCATAAATTCATAATTATCTCAGATTTACTTTAAAGCTAAGCATGCGTATTGTACTTCCTTGAACAGGATCTCCAAGGCGCTGATCTTCCATCACTTGGTATTTTCTGTATAATTTTCCATATTTATGCCAGTCTGAATGGAGCAGAGCTATGAAAGGAGCAAGGTTTTCCTGTTTATTTTCTGAGTGATGAATTGAAATTTCTGATAATTTAAAAAGCCCTGCATCAGTCGACAGATCTTAATGAACTTGTACAAGTCACAGGAAACTGCAAAAAGTTGTCCTTTAGCACTTGACCAATTTTGGGGCCAGGGTAGGTTGAATCCTATCTAGTAGTTCCTATGAAAGCCAGGGAAGACTGAGCATAATTTAGGCCAGGGTTGACAAAGTAAGTCTATGAAGTTTGATTTTAAAATCCCACAATGACTGACTCTCTTAGGAGCATATAATATTATTGTAGATAACTAGATAAAGCATTTCCAACAAATTTGGTTTTTGAACTATGCTGAGAAATAGAGGCAATATTTCAAATATGAGAATGTTTTTTGAATACTACTTAATTCTAATCCATCAGTATAGTTCTCTTTCAATTTGTGTGATTTCTTCTTGCATTCTGTCATCCACAATCACAATATTTAGCTAAAAAGAGCAAGGGCAAAAGGACAGGTCTGAGCTCAACTTGGTTTCAGCATTTAAAAAGCTCTAAATCATCCAGCTATTCTGAGCCTTAGTGACAGACCAAACCAAATCTTCATACCTTGACGTATTTGGGAATGTTGGGAAGTCCAGATCATGTGTGTTGAGGTATCAAAGACTTGCATAGGGTACTGCTTCTTTTATTTTTTTCATTAATTATATAAAATATCCCACAATATTTTTAAAACTCTCTTTCACTGAGCCCTGGTTTTGAGTTCAGCAAATTCATTAAGGAGAGTTGAGTCAAATCACTTGGAATGTCCGAAAAGAATAGTCACCCAAAATACAAGTAATTAGATGATATTTTATATGTCATTAATTAATTACCCTGGGAACTATATCTGAAATTAAACTCATGAATAGTTCAGAAAAATTGTGTCCTGTTGCCAGCCTTCTATGTAAAATTGTGTCCTGTTGCCAGCCTTCTATGTGACTTCTTTGCAGCCTTACAAATCATACATCAAAATCTCAATGCAAAGTAGCCTGTACAACTTTAAAAGCAAACAAGTTAAAAGTGTACTTTCACTGTAATTGCTTATTTTCAGGCAGAAATGAGTGTTCTGTGTGTGTCCAAAGGACAGCCATAACTATTATCAGTCTTCACATATCTCCATGGAAAAGATCGGGCAAAGCTCAGCAAGTGAGCCACTATTTTTTTGGATGAGGAATAGTCTCATAGTCTGCAGATTCCCTGGTACATTCCACAAAAGCAGAACTCTGTGTCTTGGGTCCCATTCTGATTCCTGCTTGAGTCAGTGCACTCTAAAACCTGAAAGCCAGGAGGTTTGCACAGGGTGAGCTATTCATCCCCTCTCCCGTGTTACTGTGTTTCATGAAATTGCTGTGTTTTCAAAGGCTGTTTTACCACACTTTTTATTTGCACAGCTGAAACTATTCCAGTTTTGCAGATGGATTTATAAAGTTTTTCAAATGTAGTAGGTCTATAGGATAAAAGATGTTTCGTTAATGTAGCAATAAATATAACACAGAAATACTGTTAACAATGGCTGTCCAAGTTAATGATTATAGAAGCTTTACTGACTGGGAGTTAAGTGCTCAGAGTTGAGCTCTGAGGTTTCTCACACTTTTCCATGCACGTCAGCCCCTAGGAATAGAGTCTTACAGCATTTATTTTCAGCTTCTGCGTGGTGGTTAACTGAAGTGCTGAGTTCTGCAGGTCCTCTTGTGATAGTAGGAGCTAATGAAGCTGCTCTATTTTAAAGAGCTTCTTAATCTATGTTAATACAGTGAAGATTATTATAGAAGCAATAATAATCATAGAGAAATTGATAATGACTAGAAATCAATGTCTGGCTTGTTAATTATAAAGCTTTTACTATAAAAAGAAATCATTTAGCAACTGCAATTAACCAGTTAGGAAGAATTTTTATTAGAAACTCCATTTAATGGGTCTTGTGGTTTTTGATGTACTGGCTGAACCATCGCTATTTTTATTCTAAATCCCTCCTCTATTTTGATGGTCGGGATGTAAAACCAGGTGAAGATTAAAACTTCCATATTTTTGCCTTAACAAAACAAAACATCTTTGTTTTCATGCACAGACATTCACCAAGACACATGGTGCATGCACTCTCCTTCTCCTGCTTTGCAAGGGTACATGCTGACACATCCCACTTTCTCAGGATGACAACTCCGATTCACTGATTCCCAGGTCAGGATTAAGGTGAAACAAAACCAGGGATTCTTCACAAAATTCTACTTTTATTTGTTCACAACAGATATTGGTATGAAACTGTCAGTAAGCCTTGCAGCCTCTGCAACAAGGAGAAAACTTCATCACATACATCAACAAACCTCCCAATGTACACTGACTAGCAGCAGATCTTATAACATGCCCTGACAAACCTTACCTTATACACAGGGATACAGGGATAGAGAATGGGACAGAAAAGGAAAGAAAAAGAGAAGAAGAGAGTGGAAAATGCAAAAAAGAAAGATTTCACCAGTACTGGTTCCAATGTTGGTCGAGCCAGCCTAGGGGTCCAGTTCTGGAGGGGCATTGCAACCTGAGGCTTTGACTTGTGTCTTTTTACAATTACTTGCTCCTCATCTGGATGGGCACTTGGACTCATTGGGCTAATTAGGCATCATGCATGATCTATGCTTCCAGAATTCTTTTGCTTTGGTGCATGTGTAATTTATACCTTCAGATTCTTCTAGAAATGGGTTGGTAGGCTTAGGGGGTCACTGGGGTGTTACTCCCCTCTCCCTGCAGGTATGAGCACTATGTGACCCTTCTTCTTGGTGCATGTGTTGTGAAAATGGCTTCTCTATTGGCTCTTTATGGAGTTGCTCAAGATAGGGAGGTTCAGCCCCAGAAAAGTGTGATCCCACCTCCATGGGACCTCCTCCTCTTACCATGTCTTCCTGCCATTGGCTGCACAACCCCAGTGTGCTCACAGAGACTGTCTTCTTTAACAAAGTTCTTTATCAGATGTTTGAGATATAACTGTCACATGTGCACAGAGATCACGTACAACAGGTGTGCTTTTTCTTCCTGAGGAGATAGGGTCTAGTGTCACTGACGACCCAACAGAATGGCTTCCAGAGGCAGCCAAGATCTCCAACCTCCCAGAAAATAATTCAAATAAAGGAAATGGAGGCTATTGTAGAGCCAGTTTATGTAAAGGTGTTTAAAGGAATCTCTGAGATTTATTTTTTTCCTCACTTTTTGGTAAAGTAAGAATAGGCTGTTGTTATTCTTCAGTTCCAAAGAAAGGCTGAGTGCCTGAAAGCTTTTTTTTTTTTTTTTTCCAGCTATGCTATTTGGTCTAAAAAAATATATTCTCTGTCTCTTAAGTTTTGTCTTTAAAAATATATGACTGGTTCTGCTACAAACTCAAAACGCTCATCAGATATACTTGATTCCTGTAATTGTACACATTGTTTTAATCACATCTAAGTCCCTTTTCCAAACTTCTTTGAGTTCGTTTATATTGTTTATGCTGCAAAATTTCAGCTTTGACATGGCGTTTACATAAAATGATGAAACACAGAACTCTTGCTTTTCGTTTGGCTCTTCAGGTTTCTTAAAATCTCCAAACTAACAAAACTGGACCGGTAGTAGCCTTGTTGAGCTGAAAATGCCTAAATGGGTCACAAGGAAATTGACCTCCTGTAGCATTGTTTGCACCATTTGGAATTATGACTATTCTTTCTCCCCCAACCACGCATCTTGGGTTAGTTAGGAGCTGGAACCAAGCTCGCCTAAAGTTTTAGTTCGCTCCAAAATGATCTGCGAGATCTTGATGGGAGCTACAATTGAAATGCCTGACATTCAAGGCTTGGAAGCCTGATCTCTCTAACAAACAGCAGTGCTCCTCCTGAACAGAGGCTGAATGTATCCTACCATAAACATTGCCAAATTGGATACTATACTTGATAGATAGCATGCCCACAAAACATCCAGTTCCTATTATAGCTGCAAAGTTTTCGACTTCAGAGTCTTCACTTGAACTTCTGACTGCATCTCACAGTGGCAATAAAAGATGCTTTTGCTTTGCTTCTGCAGAGCTGAGATGGGGTACAACTTTTGCTTTCTGACTGAAGCTATTCATGCAACCTTGTTATCTGTATAACTTGAAGTTTAAAGAGTTGATTTGACTGCACATCTTTGGGTTGTGCTTGGGTTCTGCTTGCAAATCTACTGAATTTTGTAGCCTACTTCCCTGTCTAACTTCAAGGTTTAGAAATACCCTGGGTATGATTACATAAACTAGCAAATCCTGGACTTCTATTGTAATCCTCCAGGGCTTCCTGCTTAACAGTGTAAGAGTCACATTGCAGCACCTAAAAATAAAAACAATCTGCAACATGGAGCAAAGGTCTAGTCATAAAAGCCCACCTATTTAATCTAAAATTTCCATGTGTTTTATGACTCTTTTTTTTTTTTTTTTTTTTTTTTTTGGGATTCTTGTAAGGAATTGGTGTAAGTGTCAAAACTTAGTTTTTCTAATAGAGAAATGGATGAGAGAATCTATGAGATTTCCACAGAAAAAGAAATTGCAATACGTGTGTAAGAGTCTGGTTAAGAAAGATAATGCTAAAGGAGTTCTTGCTTATCTACTGAAGCTGTGAAAAATGTTTGTGATGAAACAAGAAGCTACATGAAACATTTCTAGGTCTTCTTTTTCATCTGTAACATGAAATTCACATCAGGTTTGACAAAAGATTCATGAATCTTTCAAGGAAATCTGGTGTCAAGAGGCTTTTTTTTATTACTAACATTTTTAAAGAGAAAAATTCAATAAGAAAGGCTTCTATATAAGCGTAACAATTATTATCTTGTGCACAAAAAGGGAGACAAATATTGCCTTGGGCTCTCAACCTTTGGTGTTTAGATTTTTAATAATTAAAGATTGCCTACTTTATTACAGGTATTTTCTTTAAATGATACCATATTATTTATACTTATATTTTAATTTCAATTATTTTTCTCAAGCTAGAACATATTTGTAAGTATAAATATTTATCCCATCATGAATCAGATATTTAGAATAAGTAGCTGACTTAAATCTTCTAGGTAATGTCAACCAAGAATGTGTTCATATATTTGTTCAGTGAAAAGATACTTAGCGTTCAGAAAATAGGAATCTGACATGTTCCTATTTTCTGCAAAATATTTTGAAGTATTGAGCCAACAGCATTAGTAAGGCTGCTAATAGCAACCCCAAGCTGAATTTTGACTCCTTGTCACATTTCTGTTTCAGGTGTTTATAATCTGCTATTCAGTACTTTTCAATGTTATTTCATTATTTTTTTTTAATCGGAAAAGAGAACCAGCACAGAACCAAATCCTAAATGATCATGCAAGTGATGATAATGATAGTGTTTTTAACTTACAGTCAAAATTTTGAGTGGAAAAAAGCTTAGTGCTTATGTCTTATTTTCTCAGACACTCTTTCAGATAAAACATTCAGTTATCTTAAGTGTTTCTGGTGAATTTGGAGCTGTAACAGTTTATGTAAGCTATATGACAGTGTGCTTATTGGGATGCTTACTACCAAAATATTCTGCAGAACCCTGTCTGGAAGAACAGGTAGGAAATTATTAAAACTTTTTCAAATCAGACATCTTTCAGAAAACTCAGAAGCTTCTCTGAGTAGGTCTCAAAAACTTAATCCAGTTTTCAGAGAGGATGCTGCTACAAAATATAGAGACAAAAGCAGAATAAATACTGGGAATGAGGGCCTGAAACAGAACTGTGTTCATCTGGGTTGGAAGTGAGCAAGATAATATCAGGTTAGCAGGACTAGATAATCTTCATCCCCAAATTGTACAGGAAATGGTGCATGACAAAGCAGGTCCAGTAGAAAACAGTTTTAATAAACCATTTGAGCCAACAGTAGTACCATCTGACTGGAAAACAGCAAATGTAATGTTCATACTGGGAAGGATTATGAAGGGATAATGCCAGTATTATTAGCTCGGAAGATTTTCCCTATCTCTGGCCAAACTATAAATCTGGTTTGGACCAGAGCAGGAGAAAGCCTGCCAGCAGAGAAGAACAGTAGACCTAATGGGACTAAAGGGACCATCCTTCAAAAGGAGAATTAGTCTGAGACTGAGGTCCTCTTCAGGAAGTAGCAATCTGAAAAAGCCAGGACCATCAGTCATCAAGATATGATAAGGCTTTGTAAACTATGTATTTTGGAAAACTGCTTTTGGTTTCTAGATAAATTTATCACCATTACATTAATTTTTTAATTAAGAAAAAAAAAAAAAATCCCAAATCTCAACACTCTTAGGTTTTGAAGGAGTCCTTTGTCACTGTATATGGGTATTAAAACTTCCCAAAAGAAGAACCATGAGGTTCCAGACTCTTCCAATCAGGCAGAAAAACAATGATAAAATTCAGAGTGCACTAGCCCAAGAACTCTTCACAGAGGAGAGCTGTGAGCACTGTTGCCCCAGACACATGTGCAGAGATAGGAAGCAGTATTGAAAGGATCCCTGTTGACTCAGCAGTGCTGAGACATGCCAGCTTTCTACTGTCCTGTGGTAACGATACTTAGAAGACATCCTGTGACATTGGCTTTATGGATGTTATGATACACAAGAAGAAAGATGCCTTAGGAGTCAAGCACTGAAAAAGTGACAGGCCAGAGCATAGGAGGCTCTTCTCTACTGCTTCCCTTGGAAAACTGTGGATGTTACTGAAGGTAGTGGCTGCACTGAGGAATTTTCTCATATACTTACATTGATATAATCCTCTCTGTGGATATCCTTATTCTACTGTAGTCGTCTCCACTTGCAACCCTACCTGCTGTTATAACTGCTAGGCAAGACCATAGTCAGCAATGTGCCTCCATTACCCATCTATGAAATAAAAATTATGTCACCTCCATCCCTCACAGAGATGTCATTAGGATTAAATGCATTATAGACTGTGAGGTGCTGAGGTATTTTAATGTAGTCCTAGAAGTACAATAAGGTGCAGAGGAGAAAAAATCGGTGCCTCTGTAAATCATAGCTCTAGCAGTGGCATATCAAACTCATGGGATGTAATCAATTGAACTCAGATTGAATCTTGGTCATTAGTGGTCTAGTTTAGGTCAGATCTTTTCATGACAATTTTTCCATCTTTGGTTCCTTCTCCAGAGTTTGGAGGGGGGGGGGGCAGAAACAAAGTTGGAATTGGCTTCCACTTGTATCTGATGCTTTTATTTAAATTCTTAAAGCAGGTGATGGAAACAGTAGAATTCCCTGTTAGATGGGTGGCTAGATGAGGAACTGTAAAAAAAATGACTAAACAGATGGATGCTCTAAGGACAAATTTAAGTCTTATTGACCGAAAGGATTTCCAGTCATCTGAATGCTGTAAGTGAAAAGTTTCACACAGGAACTCCAGTAATTCAAGATGCATGAGTTCAAAAGAGATACTGTACACCACAGAGATAACAGTGTGTATCCCTGGGGGCCCTGGCTGAGCCAGCCACCACAAACAGATCCAAAAGATAGTGAATGCCACAATTCTGATAGTAACAACATTGAAAGAAAGGGAAAAGATTTCGTCTTCTTTTGATGAGGTGAGACAACAGCTCAGGACCTCAGGATCTGAAGGGCCAGACAAAGAAAGGAGGGAGAAATTTGACTGCAAAATAGACAGGGGAGGTCAGAAGATTAACCTCTTTATATAAAGAGTTCTCCAAAAGAAAAGGAGTGTTTGTTGTTACATGCAAAGCCACTGTGACATACAACTCATTTACCTTTAATTTTCTCCCCCTCAGAGACCTGAGTTTGGTAACTCGTTTTGGAGTTTTGAGGTGGGTCAGATCAGCTGCCAAGATGTTGGCTGATGAGCACTGATTTTTGGGAAGCAGTTGACATGCAGTATGAAGCAGCATGTGACAGGGGTGTTGTGCTGCCACCTTAGGTTATGTACTCCAGCAGCCTACTTATAACAACAGGTGCAAAAATGCTTTTTCAAACATGTAAATCCTAGCGACCAGGAGGATGTGGCCCTTGTGGAAGATGACTGCACAGGTAAAACTGAAAGTACAAACCTAAAACAAGGATTATCAGAGACAGACAAGAAAGCAGTAGCACATACACCTTCAGCGTAGCCTACTCTTCTCCACTGGCGTCACTCCATAAAACTTCATCTAGATTTGGGATTTTCCCCTTGTTTAAGGTTTTGGTGTGGTTAAGAATGTGCTGGTTGCATTTGGTTTAAAGTATTTTTAAATTATGAGCAAAACCTATTTAAGAAAAATTTATGAGGCACTGACAAAACAGGAGAATATAGATAAGGTGTCCTTTGCTCTGTTCAGTGATGTCAGGGAGCAAAAGACACAAAAAAATGTGAACTCACACTGAAGAGAAGGCCTAAACCTCTACAATCTTCTGCTCTATCCTTAAAGTCTTATTTTCTTCAGCTTCTTATTCCTATTTAGGTACCTCCTCATCTAATTCTGATCTGTGTAAATAAAATTTCTCTCTCTGCCTTATTTCTCTTTATTGTTTCTATGAAAATGGAAAGTCCATTTAAATTCACTGCTATGCTGGATCTCAGTGCCCGCTGGGGAAGCTGAATGCAAGGGCTCAGCACTCCTGCCTGTCTTGAGCTCTGCAGATAATCCTTTTAAATGGAGGCTTGAAGAGACAGACTGAATGCTAAAGTGTTTGCAAGGGAGGAGAAAAGCATTTCAGGTCACAATCAAAGGGACTGCTCATTGTTGGGAACAGCAGAGGGGTTTGGCATTGCTTTCCATCCTTCTCCAGCAGCAGTGTACAGCCTGGCAACAGTTGTTCTATTTTATACAAAGGTTTTGGCCCTAAAGCTTTTCCTGGCTAGGAAGTTCAGCCAGAAAGATTTAGTCTGGATAAATGCAGGGGAAAATAGTTCCCATACTGTCACTTTTGGAAGCCTTTGGGAGCATGCAGCAAGAGTCCACTGGGACCCTTTGCAGTGCAAGTGGCCAGAGCATGTGCCTTCACTTACTGCTTCTAAGCCAGTGTAGAAATGTGAAGTGATGCTTTAAGCAGTTTGTTCTGCACATCAGAAGCGGTTTCATTTCAGCTTATTGTGAAAAGATTTCCATAATTACACTGATACTCTTGAGTTACAAGTTATGTATTTTTCTATGCTTATTGTAAATGGTAGCTACAATAACAAGTAAAAGGCTGTTCAGAAAGATGTTTATGCATGTGTGTGTTTATATATGTTTATGTGATTGGAGACTACTGTGTGTAGTGAAAACAGAACTATACTAAAACAGTAGATGGTCTAGCCTTTGTAGATTTGATGCAATAGTGTTAACCTTGCTTTATAGGCTCCCTTTCTGAGTAGGCTGAAAAATTAAGTTTTATCTTGTTAAAGCATACTCTCTGCAACTCTAAATTAGAAAAAGAGACAGATTAATGAGGTGAAATATTAACCTTGGAGTGTAAGATTCACTACCCGTGGACATATTTGTTCATTTAAAACCAATATTTTCGTTCTATCAGCAGCAAAGAAACTCTTTGCCCTTTTTGTAACACTGGGGATGGGAGAGTTTGTTCAAATTAAGCCCTGCTAATTTTTAAAAGACACTGCCAAGTGGGAGCAAAGGCCGCTTTGATGTCACCTTCTAAGTTTTCTGACTGCTGTAGAAACTTAAGGGGGGAAAAAAAAAAAAAAGAAAAAAAAAGGAGAGGGAAGAGTATCAGCTATTTTCCCTGCTGATAAAATTTCCTTACTTTTTCGCCGTCATCAGCGTAGCAGCTGCCGTGAGGAGACGCGCGCTGGCGCGGGGAGGGAACATCCGCGCCCACCAGGTGTTCCCTCCGGCCGCGCCCACGGGCGGGAGGTCCGTGCGCCGCGCCGCCAGGGGGCGCTGCAGGCTCGGGGCGGGT
>NW_020799092.1:9389467-9415276 GCF_003259725.1 Athene cunicularia | reverse complement strand
GGCTGCCCCCGAGCCAGGGGCCCTGATGCCGCCTCTCCCAGGGTCAGGGTTACCGCTCCCACCCGTGGCAGCTCCTCGGCTGCAGCCCATGGAGACGTTGAGGGCTTGGTTTTTTCCCAGGTTTTAGTGTCCAGTCCAAAACGTAGCCCTGAAATAATAACGTTCCCAGCTATGTCGTCCACAAAAGTGTTTGCATTGGTATTTTTTCCCAAGTATTAGTTTGCATTAAATGTTGGTTTTCAGGAGTTCTTGCCTTTGAGTTTGTCCTTAAATCAGGCACCCCACTTTGTGGAGTGAAGCAAAATTCATCTCCCCCAACAGCCCACCCTGAATATGCAGAATAACAACCATTTAAGAGATTTGCTCCTACTTTCACCTGCCTCCCACCCCCCAAAAAATCCCGGAGCACCCAGAGTTTCATTCATGTTACTTACAGGGAACAGATCCTGGCTTACAGTGCCTCCTGCATCATGTCCTGGTGCTATCAGGGGCTGCTGCGTGGTGCAAACCAAAACGAGCCTGTGACAGCTCTGACAGTACCGCCAAGCACAGTCTGCTTTTGCCTGAGCATTTGCCCCTCTTAAGCTGCAGGTACAGGCATAGTGGCTGAGCCTTGTAAGACATCCTCAGTGAAGTTGCTGGCCATTTATTGTGCCAACCATAATGCTGAATTCAATTAGTGAAATATCTCAGTATCTTACCTCAAGAGAGTGATGAACACATGCTGTCTATATAGCTCATATATAGCAAAGGAGATACATACAGCTCACTTCCACCTGAAGCACTTGCTGAGGTTTCCCAACAGCACCACAAAACTCTTAACCTATGCAGTTTCAGATGCCACTAGGCCTTTGAACCAGCTATTTTCATTACATCTTGCTTCTGTAAAACTTCAGGGGCTTGTTCTCCTGGTGTCTGTGGAGGTGTACCAGCATGCAATTGGGTGTGAGAGCAGAATCAGCCCTCTGGACTTGTAAATTTTTTAGCTATGTGTTCAGAATTCACTGTAATTATACAATCAGAAGTAGTAGTGAGCATTTGCATGCATGAAAACTGTTAGGTAAGATGTCTCAGTGTTTACCAGATACACTTTCCTTTTATTTATGACATGGAATAATTGAAAATGTCAGTGATGTGATGTACATAATGTGAGTACCAAGACATCCAGGGAATAACAGCTTTTTTTTAAAGATGTGCGATTTTTTTCAGTTAATCAACCTAGGAGATGTGGCTATACCTCATTTGTATTAGATCCCTTTCTCTTTAATTCTCTTTTCTGTTACATTTTTCTGTATTTTCTGTTAACAATATTTTTGTTTCTGTCAGAGACCTTCAGTATACTTATGCCTTATATGTAGACAAATGTATATACAGCAGAGAGTGTATATAAAAGTGATCAATATTTAAGAAGGATGAGAAATATCCTTATCAGTTTTACCAATGGCATCCCCTCTTTCAAAATGAAAAATACAGATAAGAGGTTTTCAAAGTAGCCTGCAGGCATGGCACACACAACTCCTGGAAGGTGATTCCTCCTGTAAATTAAGGGGATTCTGTCAGCTACTGATCCTACTTTCGCTTTTAAAGTCTGTAAACCAAGTCGTGTGGGTTGCCCAGTACTTTTATTTGCTTGGAGTGAATCACATCAAATGTTTGTGTGCTGTTGGCTTTTTTGTCTCTACAGTTTGGTCCAAACTTTCACTGAGTAGGAAATGTATCGGCTTCTGAAGTACTTCATGATCTGTTTTCTACTAGGTTACACAAACTGGGTTTTGTGGTTTTGAAAATAAGAGACCAAAAGGCAGTCTTTTGTTGAATTGAATTGTGTTTTGTTGATCTTTGTATTCATGTTAATTTTGAAGAATAGCTATGCTTTTTCTTTACATTGTGAAAGTGCAGAACTCAAATTTGTTTAACAACATTAAGTTACTAAAAAGTCTGAAAGACTAAATACTAAAAAGTCTAAATATGCAAAAGATATTTACCCAAACATTTGGATTAGTGTTCTGAGAAACTGAAAGCCCCCATGAACTGCATCAAGAATACAAGTTGTATAACTAGCATATTCCAACCTCCAAATGCCTTTCATGTCAATATGAGAGATACCATCAGGTACTTTGAAAGCATCAACCTATTTATAAAGATACCATCAAAAAACCTGCCTGATGCAGCTGACTTATGAATCAATTATCTGGACTTCACCAATGATATATCTGTTCTGAATTTTAGAGCCATATGTTTAGAGCAGCACTGTACACAGTTAGGCCATTCACCGCCCCAACAGCGTTCTTACCTTCATGTATAGGCCTGTCAAAAAGAGGAAGAAAAATGTCCTAACTATAGGACCTGTTTCCCAGAAACAGTTTGTTAAGGGAGGAAAAAAAAAAAAAAAAGTTGGTGGATATCAAGTTATATATAACTGGAGGTAGAAGAAAAGATTGATCAGGAGTAGTGTGTATGGGATTGGTGCTGACAGCAGACAGTAAATTTAATGTAGTTGAAAACTACTGAAGATGGTCATTCAGGTTGGTATTTTTAAAAATGTCTTGTTTGAATGACTTAACAGTGACAATTATTTTAGCACAGAATTTAAGCTATTACAGGAAAGCATAAACAAACCTACTTGCACACTGAAGCAAATAATTCTGTAGATATTTCTGTGGATATTAGAGCCCAATGAAGAATTTCCCGAAGGCAGCCATCTAAACTGTTATGTTTTGGGTTTTCTCAGTTCAGGCACCTTCATTTCCTTGGTCCCAAATCCTCTTCCATTTCTAGATAGTTTTGTAAATTCAGTGCCTTTATATTAGTGTGCTTATGCTCTGTTAGAGATTTGCTACTGGTTTGATAAAGCTGTACTGAAAAGGTAGCTAAAGGGTGTTTGTGAAACTCTTTATGTGCAGGACCTTATGCCGGTTGTTACTTCTTGCACTGCCCTTACAGCCAGAGGCTCCAAGCTAACAGCCCTGCAAAGAGCTACGTGCCTTGTCCTGGACTGCCTGCAAAATAAGGAGCAAGGCAGCTGAGGCTGGGAGTACAAAGTGGCACAGGTTGCTGAAGCAATTTACATAACGTCACTCTCTCTCTCTTTCAATTTAATTTGTTTACTTCTCCGAGGAGATTGCGATGTTGGGCTGTTGGACTATTAACATTTTCAGAGTTCTCTTGGGAAGTCTACATTGTTACACATCAGCAACTATAAGTGGCAAAGCTGGCGAATTGTACCAGCCCACAAGAGTCTACTCATCTTCCTTCCTATAAGAGTCATATCTGCACTTTTAATCAGTAAGAAAAATACCCTGCCACATTACATGACATGACTGGTGTTCTTTGCTGGTAAAGAGAATAACTGTAGTAAGTAGTGGGACTGTGTGGATAGTTGGCAAGTGAACTTATGAAAACGTGACAAGTTTTAGAGTGAGATTTCCAATATGACACTGAGCTATATTTTTCCAAAGTTACTGGAGATAATGATTATGCAGTTTGAAAGAGATTTCCAGAGGATCGGTCTTAAGTACTTTGGCAAATCAAGTCTCCTAAAAAGTGTAACAAACTGTGTATCCGCCTGATCTCCCTGCTTCTACTCACCCTCCCAAAAAAACCCACAAATATGTGGAGGCGGTATCACCATCTTCCTGAAGATTTGAATTACAACTAGGTATAACGTGATTTTTTATGTATTTTTATGATTGGTAACTGTATTTGGGATGGGTGAAGAAAAACTACCTGAAAAAATCTGTAAATCTAAATTTCTTTGGCTAATATAACAGATTGCTGCAGATTATGAAATGGACATGGGCTCACACTTGTAAATATGAACATACTGATAATTTGAGGTGATTGATATTTGAGTATGGATTAGAAAATGTGGCCTGAGAAAACTATTTCTTTCTCATTAACTAAGAAAAGTCAGTTTCCTGGAAGATGTATTCATTCAATGCTGGTAATAATACTGTCCCTAACCCCACAGAAGTGTGACCTTATCAGCATGTGGAATTCATCATTTATGTTGAAGTAAGATTCTTCCCTGTGGATGGAGATTGTCCACTACAAAATCTATGGAAACTGTAGCTATAAGTAAAAGAGATCTGAAATGGTCCCCAGGTCATGTCTTGAGCCTTTCTATGTAAGGTTAATTCTAAAACTGGCTAATAATTTGGGATTTATAACTGATGTGCATGTGGTATGATACAGGTTGGGTGCCTTCCTTCTGCAAGGTGCTCTGTACCCAAGCTCCCTCCAAAGTCAGTAGGAAGCTGTAAGGGCTTTAGAGCACCTCTGCATTCTGGCCATTTAAGCGTTAATGGATTTGAGGAATTAAACAGCATCAAGCATAGCAAATATTGACCTCTCCTCAGAAAATATTTACCATCTCATTTATTGTTGTATGTCCCCTGCACTAGGATGATATGTTGACATTAGCAGCTATGATTTGCTAGGTGCACTAATGTTCTAAATTGACAAACTCATCTGTTTACTTAAAGGCCCCTTGGACTGATTTCTAGATGCTTTGCTCATTGTAAAGGCATCTGTTCCATGTTTAAATGTCACTTTGGTTTAGGTGTTTCTGGCTTTATAGCATAATTTTGAGCCTCATTTATTTTATATTAACAATTTGCCAATTTTGTGAGTAATAATATGGCAAGTGTTCGTATACATGAGGCATGTTGTAAGCTGAACATTTTCCAGCCTAGTTTAAAAAAACATTTGAAGCAGCACACACACAAATTTGCAAACTTGGAAACTGAGGCATACAGTTATAAGGGATTCACTGCAATAGGTTTTCACAGCAGTTAATACCCCTTTCCATGAAAGATTTAAGGCCTTAGTCACTTAAAATGTGGGGTGTTGGGCTTTCATGTAGTCAGGAGTTCTGAAATACTTATTTTCTATATAGAATCTGTTTCCTGATTTCTGGAACCTGGATCTGAAGTCTAACATCAAGTGTGTATTTCTCACATCTCTTTCTCTGCCCATTGCTAGAGCTCCTAAGTATTTCTTTTGTAGAATAGTCAGAAAGCAGAAAATAATCCTTCACATTGTAACTCTTGTTCTGTGAGAGCTGTTCTGTGTTTGGAATGGGATAAGCACCAAGTCCTTCATTTAAGCTTCTCATGTTGTATTTTGGCTCACCTTTACCTACCCATCTGTGACATTCAGAGGAAGCTGGAAGAATTAGGTAGAGAAAGGGTCAGCTGACAGAACGTGATCAGGCTAATTACACATTTCTTTCCTGTGATTTCAGATAAAATGTAGCATAAATGACTGATCTGTCCTGCATTCTGGGGCTATCCAGCTTTAAAAGCCTGTCACTTAAGCCCAGACTGTAGAGACTCAGGAACTGGTCAAGATATCATTCATAAAATGCTTTATTCTTTGCTTCATAGATTGTCTGATAAAGAAAAATACACTCGTCAACACTTAACACAGATATTTACAATGAGGAAAATATTTAGCTTCTCTTTCTGTTCCCAAAGCACTGAACAGAAAAAGGGTTCTTCCCTTAAACCTTTCCCCAACTGCCTGGAAAACACTTGTTTTCTTCTTTAAAGAGCATCTTTGAAAAGAGTGTTGAAGTGATTTACAGAGACAGAATCAAGCACAAGTTGGTACACAGTGTAATTACGGAGAGCACATGTTTTAATGGTGATAGTCTATTAAGTTTTATAATCTGAAATCAGTGACATTTGCAATAATTATTATTAATAGCCCAGGTTCTTACTAGTCATATTTAAATGGAGCTTTATGGCTTGACTAACTAAAGTAATCAGCTACCAGTGGTGTATTATATTACCAAAGTCATAGAACAGTTGTGTGTTAACACATGCATTAAGTAGCTCTTTCTAACTACTTATGCTGTAAAAAAGTTAAAAATAACTCTCAACACTATTTACCCTACGTTACTCAGAGGTCACTGATGGAAAGCCCTGCTGAAACCCAGATACGGTTTTCCATAAAGTTTGGAAGGAAAGACTGTGGCTCTTTGTGATCCTCCACTGAACCTGAGATTATGTGAGCTGATACACAGCACATTGATGCCAATTAAGAGATTTTCAGTGATTCCAGCACCTTATATTCAAGTCTCTCACCACCTAAATCTTGCATAACATGTTCTCTAGATGTTGTGCCACCACTAATTTCTGTAGTGCTGACATCTTTGCTGGAAAGATTGCTGCTAGTCATCTGAGAGAAAAATAAACAAGATTCAAAGCAACAAGAATAAAGCAGGTGAAGAGAGGCTTATGAAAAATCAGTACAGTGAAGGACAATTTGGAAGGCTCCTCTCAAACAAATGGTGGGTGGAAGTGCCTGTCTGCATCCTCGTCATACCTGTTGGGGACTTGAGAACTTCATGTAGTTTTAAATTGTCTGAGCATCCTACAAAAGCTCTTTTTATGCAGCAAGGGCTGATATGCTTTGAGTAGCCACTGGGAAGAGTTTTTCTCAATAGAAAGGTGACACTGTAAGAGCCTTTTTTTCTTTTTAAACTGTAATCATGCTTTTATCAAAGGCTTTTCTTAAACTGTTTTATTTCTTAATACCCACACAGACAGCATTAGCCGGTCTCTTTTAGATAGTTTAAATGTTAAATTCAAAGTAAAAATTTTTCTATTCTTGGGGTTTTTTTGTTGTTGATGTTTGGGATTTTTTTAAGGACACAAAACATCCTGAACACTTTTCCTAAAGCTGTTTCTGGATTTGATGTAAGCAGAGAATATCCATTCACAGAGATAGGTCAGAACCTTTTGTAACAATAAGTTAAATCATTTTTAAGAGGTAAGAAACTACTTGACTCTTCAAAGCCACTTTTCTCAAAGAAGTTAACATCCATAGTATGCGTGAAAGAAGCTTATTTTTTTTTCTTCACCGTTACTAACCTGGCATCTCTTTCTTTTTAACTTGCCTGTGTGTTTTGCACTTATTTTAAGTGAATTAAAGATGAGCAATTCACAGAAGTAATGCATTTTCCATTGGGCCATTACCACTTGTTTTCTCAGCATGTTCTGCAGATCCATCTAAAGAATGTATCCTGTCATTAAAAAAGTCAACTGGTGTGCAAGTTGGTCAGAATTTACTGACAACAGATAGCACTATTGTAAATGTAGAGTGTAAAGGGGATACGCAGAATATAGTTTTGTTGGTCTAAATTTGAGTCTGTTAAATGGTGCTTTGTGTTATAGATAGTTGGTGAATGTCAAGATTTGCATTCATTCTAGATATAGCAAGCTATGATGCCTGTTAACTGTGTACCTGGCATATTTGTCAATTTTGTATCTTGACGTCTGGGTCTGCTACAAAAATTATGCTGTATACCATATCTAAGTGGAGTGGGACAAGACTCTGTTTGGCAGACAGATTTCAGAGCTGAAGTGAAGTCAGAGTTATCCTCCTGCAATGATTTTTGAGTATCACATAATAATTGATATTCTAGCTATTCTTAATTTTGTACTTGTTAGACATACTCATTTAGACGATTTTCATTTGGTTGTCTTAGCTTTCATCAAGAGTACCGTGAAATTCTTTATAAATATCTTTGCAACAGGGTATTGCAAGGAAGAGGAAGAAGTTTGTAGCTGTCATGACCAGACACCTCTCCATGACTATTCTCAAGGACTTGCCAGTGATTGTCAGTACTGTCTGACCAAGTGGTCCACAGAAAGTATCCTTCTAGCTCACTGGCTTTTTTTTTTAGACAGGCAGAAACTTCTCACTAGCTCAGAGCTTAGAATCTATGCTGTCTCCACTGCAGCTTGGAGAGGTGGGCAAACGAAGGATGTATGTATCAAAACCCTATGGTTGGAATAGCTGGAAGTCATCTAGTCCAATCCTTGCCACAATCAAGGCTAACTTTAGAGTTAGATCAAGTTGCTCAGAGAATTTTACAGTCAAGTTTTGAACATCTCTGAGGACAGAGGTTCCACAACCTTTCTGGGAAACTTGTTTCAATACTTCAATGACTCTCATTTTATTTCCTTATATCCAGTTGCAATTTCCCTTACTGCCACCTGTATCTGCTGATCCATGTCCTTTTGCTGTGCACCTCTGAGAAGAGGCTGATTCTGTCTTCTCTATAGCCCCCTAGTAAGTAGCTGAAATGGGCAATTAAATCCCACTTTAACCTTCTCTTCTCCAGGCTAAACCCATTTCCCTCAGCCACATCATGTGTTCTAGCCCCTTAACCATCTTCATAGCCCAGTGTTGAACTAACTCCAGCCTGTTTCACTTGCACTGGAGGGACAGAAACTGCACAGCCTTCCAGAAGCAGCCACAGAAGTGCCAAGTAGAGGTCAATCTGCTCTCCCCTTAATCCGCTGACTGTGTTCTTACTAACACAGTCCAGGATGCAGCTGGCCTTCATAGTGACAAAAGCACATTGCTGACTCATGTCCTAGTGGACCACCAACACCTTTTCTGCAGTTTCCCTCTCACATGCTCAGTCCCCAGTCCATACTATTCTATTCTAGATGTAGGACTCCACATTTGTTTTGCTGAACTTCATGAGACTCCTTGTTAGCCGAGTCTTCCAGGTTGTCTATGTCTTTCACCAGGGGTCTCTCTGAATGGTGGCCTTGCAGTGTCTCAACCCTTGCCCCCCACTTGGCATCATTTACAAACATGCTGAGGGTGGGTTCTCTCCTGTTGCAGGGTCTGTCAATGAAGATGCTATTTAGTGTCATTCCCAGTATCAGCCCCTGACAAATGACTGTAGAAACCAGCCTGTTAGGCTTTGAACTACTGAGCACTGTCCTTTGAGCCTGACCATCTAGCCAGTTTTCCATAGTTGTCCTGTCTAGTCCATCTTTCCAGTGTGCTTTTGACTGTGTCAAAAGCCTTGTGAAATTCAAGGTAAATTACATCCACTGCTCTGCCTGCATACACATAGATATCAATTTAATCATAGGAAGTGATCACATTGGTCAGGAAAAAATTTTTCCTGGGTAAATATGTACTGTCTGTTCCCAGTCATGTTCTTACCCTTTATGTGTTTGGAAATGGCTTCTAGGGAGACTTGCTACATAACCTTCACAGGGACTGAGGTGAGGGTGGCCACTTCAGCCAGGTGTCTGCCTCCCTGGTACAGGTCTTACTGAGGAGAGACGGGAGTTGGAGGAAGAAAGGTTGGGATCTTAGAAGATACTCTTTCAACTGCAGAGGCTTGACCACAGTGCAAGAAATATGACAGCACATGCAGTTAGCTAAGCAGGATTCAAGTGGGCAGTTTGCTCAACAGTGAAGAAAATAGTCAAGATATATGCTAGATATGAAGTCAACTTTAGATAGATTGAAAAAGAAATATTCTCCAGGTTTACAGTCCATCTGATTTCTTTGATCACCTCTTTTTTATGTACCTAGGGTGAAAATGGAAAATCTTGGGGATCAAGAATTGCAGGTTCAATTCCTAACTTGGCTTCCTTGCTTACAGAAGTATCTGTATAAAACGAAGATCATTTTGTGACAGTGAAATGGGGGAAAGCTGAAAATTTTAATATTGGTTAGTTAGAAAAATTGCCACCAACAACTGATTATTTCAGTAGAACATATTTTTTTTATTCATTGCTGAAAGTATTATTGATTTCTGCTGTATTTTTTTTCTCCATTTGGAAAGTACAAAGCCCTTAAATAATTTGAGTTTTCCCTTGTTCCTCAGAATTGCGGCATATGACTGATAACTGCCTTTAGAACTCCTAATAGCTAAATTACAATTATTATGCAAAGACCTACAATAGACAGTTATATGGATTGTTAAATGACTTTGCCTTTTTTGCAAACCATAATCATTTTCCTTTATTAGCTGAAGGATTTCATAATTTAAGGAAGATGAGAACCTATAAGTCACACTTTCAAATAAGGAACATGGATATTGCAAACATTAAATTCTCCCATAAAAATGTTAAGGCATCATTAAACTAGGATCAGATTAATACAATTCAGTCAACTCTAGATAGATATCTCCTGTAATAGGCTGAAACAATACCTAGTGATATAGGATGTATAAGATTTTACTACAACCAATTTATAAACCTATAAAACATACAGGTATCACTCAAAGCCATCATTAATTTTGTATGCCTTGTATTATATCAGGTGAGTTTGGTAAGGAAAAATATTCCCCTCCCTAACTGTATCTCCCTTTCTGTATCTCCCTTTCTATTGTTAGCTGCTATCATAGCATCTTACTTCTACCGTAAGTCAGATGAGAGATTCCTTCTGGTAGAGGTTGACCTGAGAATCTGTGCTTGATTTATCCATCTGTTTAGGTGTCTGAAAGATTTTAAAATGAATTTTCAGGGCATAATTTAGTTCTCACTTGTACCACTGTAAATCTGGAGTCATTCTGGGTTTGTTCCAGGATAACAGCAAGTACAATTTGACCCCGAGTTTAGTGAAATTAAAAACAAAGGCTTGCATCTCTTCTACTCAGCTGTCTGAAGGAAAGGAGACAGTTGGGGAAAAAGAGGGTTTGGACTAAAGGCTCTGAGTGTATTCCTCCCAAAGGTACAAGGTAGCTCTGTGGATTTGGAGAAGTGGCAATTTCAGAAAGGCGGGGCTGAACCAATGAGTCAAGTGCTTTATTTATCAGTGTGCCTTCCCAATTCTTCGAGTGCAACCTACTGTGAGGAGTACAGCTGAGATTGGACTGGACTGCTTCTAATTCCTAACCTGCTCATTCAAATTATCTTAGATCAGATGCTGGTTAATAGGAGGGGAGAGTATTGCTGGCTACAGTGTCCTCTTATGAACAATCTTTAGAACTTCTCTTAGACCAGCTTCAATCTCTCTCTCTCTCTCTCTCTCTCTCTCTCTCTCTCTCCTGTTTTGGATGTACGCATATGTACTCTGTGGCCGAAGAGGAAATGTAGGAGTTCTGATGCATGTTCTGTTTGTCCTGTGACTTGTGCTTGGCAAGCTAGTATACACACATTTAAAGTCTGGAAAGTATTGCCCTACTTTGAGCTCCATTTGGGTATACCTGTACTTGAATATGTTAGCACAGATTTTGTAAAATAGAGCAGATTTCACATGTGCATTTGTGTGTGCATATGGAAAGAGAAGAGAGAGGGAAATGTTTCTCCCACGCCCCCTGCTTCCCCAGAGATGTATCAGTGTGTTATGTAAAAATAGATAAGGGCATGATAATAAACTGTACTGTATCTGTTCTATGTGTTAGTCATCAGAGCGTACATACCTTCTACTAATAAATTTATCCCAATGAGATCCAGAGTTTGAAGCTGGACTGAGAAGGAAACAACAGAAAGGAGAAAGAGTAACTTGCTAAGATGAGCACAGCTGGTGTGGCTCCTAGGAGGTTTATAGCAGCAGTACAGGCATAATCTCTTCAGAGGCACTGTTTAATGGCTAGATGGGGGGGGGGGGGAAAACAAACAAAACAAAAAAAACCCCAAACCCCAAACAAAAAAAACAACAAAACCTAGTTCTGTGAAGCCAAACTAGACCATTCAGGACAGACAAACTTGTATATACTCTCCTTTTATTTAACATAGGCTAAACTGCATGTACCCTGTACATTTAAAGAGAGAAGCACCTACATGTACAGTAGTATTTGTTTGTAAATCTGTATTAATGATCAGAAATGCAAGCAAACAGAAGGAGATTTCAAACATTGTAAAAGATGAGTATAGATTAATTCCTCTGTAAAGCTTTTCTATTTGCATCTAAGATAAGCTATGTGATTTATCTCAGTATTTGCAGTATTCCCTGAGGTCTCTATAGGACAGATCCCAGACTACCTCAGTCATTTATTGAATCATCTAATGCAATTGAATTCTGAGTGACAGCCAAAATTATACGTAGTTAGTAAAAAATGTTCTTGTATTTAATCATATAATTGTGCATCCATTTACATCAGCCCAACAGTCATAAGAACCCTTATACACAAGTAGCTTTACCTATGTGATTCGTCGTTAGTAAGTAGGAAAGCTCACTCAGAGGGCATTTTCATGCAGAGAATTTGAAGAATGAGGCCTAGCTATATGCCAGCAAGACACATTTCTAATAATCTATTATTGTAGATGAGAACTGTGTTTAAATTAGGTTTTTTGCATGCAGCCATCTTGTTGCAAAGTAAAAGATGCTACCCTGGTTATATCTCACATGGAAGAAATTATGAAGCAATTTCTGTTATATTTTAGCAATTTAACTGTATAAGGGGGAAAAAAGAAGTGTAAAATAAAATCTCAGCCTAGATACCGATTGAACCTTTCCTGAACTGCCCTGTCAGTACATTCTCCCACTGACAACTTCTGAACCTGTTAGTAAATATCAGCCAAATTTGAAAGAAAAATTAAAGTTTCAAAATGCGTTGTTTTCCCCTGAGATTAATGAAAAAAAGTCTCATAATATAATGACAGAGGTCCAGATTAGCGCTCTCAGTGAGGGAACAGCATTTACAGTTCAGTTACTGCATATACTCTATAGCAGCAGCCATCTGGTCCCTCAGCAACATGCATACTTCTGGGCTTCTCATAACATTGTTTGGATACCGTAGTATCTACTGTAGTGCAGTGATTGCTGGCGATGTGATGAGAAACTGGTGTGACTGTGGCCTCACAAGAGTAGTCTAAAGAAAGTAGCTCACTGAACAACTTTGTTGTTAGTTAAAATTCCTGTTAAGTATTTTAAGATTAGAGCCATTTGATGCAAATCCCTTCAGTTGCAAAGAAGAGGACATTCAATGGCAAATCAAGTCCTAAGTGATGCAGAGATTTTATGCTGTCCGTTTGCAAGTAATGAGCTTGGTTCATTGCATATGTCTGGTAATTTCTACCAGAATAGGTGACAAAGTGAGCTAATATCTTTGCTCACACACAAACTGTTGAAAGTATTTTTCAAGTCAGAAAACAACTGATTAGTTGAATTAGTTGAACCTTGGGAGTCAGGAGACCTGATTTAACATTCTACTGCACCTTAAGCTTTTGGAGTTACCATAGGCAAGCATTTAAAACATGGCTTTCCTGCAGACTGCAGTGAGGCATCAAGGTCTGCTAGTTAGTTTTTAATGAGCTAGCTTGGAAGCAATCTGTGGCAGTATTCAGTTAACTTATCCTCAGCTTCATTTCCAGTTCATCCATTAATTTAACATGTATGTGGCAGTTGGATTTCAGGGTGTTTCATGAAGTTCAGCAGGGATCAAATATAATCTAGCACCCTGATCAATCATATGAAATAAATTTAGCATTAAATGACATAATGGTCATCTCAAGTTAGATGTTAATTGTCTAACCATAAGGACTCAATTGACTTTGTAAAGTAGGACAGATGGGCTTTAGTGCTGAAGATGAAGGTCAAAATAGCTAGCAAGGAGCCCCAAGAGGCCATATTTGGAACACAATTCATCTCACCTAACTTTAGAGATCCCCAACCCTAATTACCTTTATAGTTGGTGGAGAGTTTAATGCCTTTTGGAGAGTGATTCATCTAAGTTATTTGAGGTATCACCTTGATGAGGTAGATTGCTTGGTAGAAAGGCATCTAGCTGAGATGGGAACCTAGAAGCAGGTGAATGCAACCTTGGAGTCTTTCCAGTAAGTGACCTTCCATATTTATAGATTGAATTAGTGTATCTGTACTACAGCTTACAGATAAGAGAAGAAACACTCTTTCCTAACTCTGCTTTAGCTCCCTGCCATGTCCTAGACATAATACCTTTGAGAAGCTTTAGAAAGACAAGGTGGAGGTCTGACCTCTTATCAGACCAACAGGTGTAGCTGGGGAAATGATAAAAGCTTTCAAGCCCTTCTTGAAGATATTAATATGCATGGATGGTATGTTAACAGAAACCTTTCAGCATCTTACACGAAATAGGTGAACTTTATTTCAGTGAAACAGCTGAGCTCAGAAGTGTCAGTTGTGAGAAAAATCTTGTTGACATTTGCATTTTATTAGTGAGGATACTGTCAAATGAAGACTATGAAATGTCATATTGTTAAACTCAGCATAATCGATATCAGAATTTTATAGTATTGGAAGGCAGGAGGGTTTTTACCTGTACTTTGTGTACAGCGTTCTTAGGTTTATTAGCATTGATGTTTCGACCTGAGGAGAAACTAAAACGCTTCATTGCTCACCGAAGAGGATGAAGTGTGAGCAAAAAGCCACGAGAGGGGGCTGTTGGAAGCAGTAAAGCTGTCGGGTTTCTCCTTTATTAAACAGCGTGTTACTTTTAAAAGGCACTCAGCGAAAGAATGTTAAACTTTCAAAGGCTCACAGAGTCTTTAAAATAAAGTTTCTTCTGGGAGGGAACTCGCCGGAAAAGTTAGAGATGGCTTTTGAAAAATAATAATAATAAAAAACAAACCACCACAAAGAAAAACCCGAGGGAAGCATATTTCAGAAGTTTTGTCTATTAAAAATGAAATCTTCAGTAGATACCACAATGCCTATAATTTTAAGGTAAGGTGCCAAGTGTTTTAATTTTTGCTTCCTTTATATTTATTTCAAGTAGTAAACCACATTATGTAATATAGATACAATGCCATTTTGCTGCTGAATATGAACATAGGAGCATACAAGGGGACAGACCTGCTTAGATCGTTTGGATCAAATGCCCTAGTAACAGCTCCGTTCTCCACTAATCTTGGTTGTATTACCTATTTCTCTGTACTATTAGAGGCCTCCACTGGAAAAACTCTGGATATTTTACAGAGTTCAGCAGGAATTAAATGTGTATCTTGAACTCTTAGCCAGTTGTAAAAAATGTGAGTGTAGCAGTAAATGGCTCAAGTCATGTCAAATATATAGGGCTAAATGTGGATATTAATTATATAACCACAGAGACTCAATTTACTTTGTAAAGCAATTAAAAGAAGACAAAAACTTACAGTCTGTTTCTGCAAAAGAGTAATGTCTTTTTAAAAATAACTTCCTACCCAGAATAGCCTGCCTGTCTCTCATAATACCAATTGCAGTGAAAAAAAACCAAACCACTTAGGCATTCACAACACTGTTTCTTTATGGAAAAATCAAGCCCAAGTCTTAAAACAATAGAAGTTGACAGTTAGGTGTCCAGATCCACATTTAGGCATGTAAACAGTCTTTGCTTTTCAAACTGGCTGAACAGGACATCAAAATTTAGGTTCCACATGTATTTATTCCCTGTGGATAAGTTAAGGCTATGAAGGAACCTGTGTTCCTGTGGACAGCTTTAATGAGGTACAGGGTTCATTTTTTTAACGTAGAGTACAGTTTAATATTGTTCTGGATTATTCTAGTAGTCTGTCTTTTTTTAAAAAAATAAAAAAAAATATTTCTTGCTTCAGAGCAGATAGGCACGGATTCCTTTCAAGCATATTAATCAGAGCTGGAGTTTGTTCCTCTACCCATAAGCAAAGTAGATCTCTATGAAAACTTCATTAACATAAAGCACCTGCTCCAGCAGGCATCCTGACAGAAAATTAGCATATTCTTGGATATTTCCTGCACTTGAGTTTTGCTTTCAGGATATTCATAATACCCTCTTCTTTATGGTGTACCCTCTGAAAATACCATTGAGCGATCTGGATCCAACTGCCAGTGAAAGCATCTTTACCTGTTCAGGCTGATAGCCACAGCATCTGTCCCTCTCTGCCTCCTATATGGACAGGATGCCAGCATCAGACATCTTCAAATACCTGCTGGTGCACCATCTTCAAAGCAGTGTAGTCGGAGAGACAGAAAGGAAAGCAACAAGACTGTCCCAGCATGACTCACAAAGTCTTTGCACTTCAATATTCACCCTTCCGTCACTTCAGAAATTGGCTTCTAGCAATGGGCTAAAAAAACTATGGTAGCTACTTTTGTCTTCAGAGTGTAGCACAGCATCAAAACTTCTGATCCATCTTTTTTTATTGGTATACTGATTTAAATATATTAGAAAGAAACAGCACGTTTAGTTGGTCTACTCCTGATAGTACTGCACCTGATTATTCCTTCTTCTGGGAGTATCATGCTTTAAGTTTTTCTATGACGTTTTCCCCTCTGCCCTGTTGTGAGTGTGTCTGTGGTGGGATTCACAAAGTTTAATGCATACAGACAGCAGGAAAAGGAGCAGAGGTTGTGTTTGTCTTGATTGTTTATTTCAAAACTATAGTGAAAAGAGCTTCAAAAACCACCTGAAAGCTGAAAGACAGCATTTGGGAGCCAGGGGCTATTACCTTTATACTTCAGTAGAATTTCTTTGCTTTTATGTCACTGTTTCTAAAGTAAAAACAAGTTGAAGGCAGGGAGAAAGAACATAGATTCTTCTGAGTGCCTTTCTCAGGTAAAATTTTACTGAAACTAGAAAGTTCATATAAACAAGGACTTCCAGACATGACAGCAAGAAACTTTTAACTCTTGTATGGCAATTTCAAAATCTTTTGGCAAGAAAGGATGGGGTTGTATGCTGAAACAATGCGTTTCCACTCTCTTAGATGAGTTTGATATGGTCTAGGTGATGTCACTGTCAAGGGTGAGCATCAAACATCAGTTACATCATTTAGTGTGTTATGCAAGCAGGGTTCTTGCTTGCATTTTCAAATGTGGCTGAGCCAGTAACATATTTACCTTCATAAAACTCCAAGAACACTTCACAATATTTATATATATGTCTTTTAAGCATCTTATTTTTGTTTAAAAGGCCTTCACTTAAAAAAATAAAAACAAACTAATAAGATACTTATAAAAGGAGAATATGTATCTGCTTTATTGCTTTAAAATTGAATTCCTTCCCAAATTCTGCACTCCTGTTCATCTGCACTTAGCATCAATAAAAGACAAGTGAAATCCTGATCCTAAGAACAGCAAATTATGTCGATACTGCATGCTTTAGTATGTTTAAGTCTAAATGCATCCTGCAGCTGTTCCAGCTGGCTTTCAGGTGAGTGCAAGCTAGCACATAGGCCAGAAGATAGCCACTCCATGCTCCAAAACTTACCCCATCTGGACAATAGAGAAAGGAAAACCATGGAGGGTAGTGCAGATTCCACCTATCTGGAAGACCACATTCCTATTAATATGAGCAAATCAAAACTAATTAGCTTCTCTGTGGCTGTCTTGACAAATTTTTAAAGGATAAAGAATTTTTAGAAAAAGCTGTTCGCTGGATAAAGGTACATGAGGGCTTCTTCATTGGCTACAGGAAACACAGCCTAGAGGCTCTCTTTTGTGCAAATGTCTGATACCCAGATATACTTTCTCTAATTTGAATTTCAGATCTGCGTGGCGCTTCACTTGTACAGTAGTCAAAACAAAAATTCTGTAGCTTTATACCACAGTACAGGGAAAAAAAAAAAAAAAGAAAAGAAAAAAAAGCATTAATACATCTATCTTCTATTCAGTTTATTTAATACTGTAGCAGTAAATACAGATAAAGAGTTCTCGAATCTGGCAATGCTAGAGCTGGCAAGATACAGCTACCCGACAGATCAACGGTCTATTAGTAGTTGCAGAATTCTATGTGCTGTAAAGCTGAAGGGTGTATATGAGTAGTCTTCAAGTTCAGCCTCATAAATATTGGCAATACAGTTAAATACACTACTACTGATATGGTAGAGCAGCATCTGCATAGAAATAAAGCAATACTGTGCCTGTCAACATTGAGAACTATATTCCAACATTTGTAGTCTCAAAACAAGTGAAATAAGGAAAAGATACTGTTTAAAAAAGTGATCTTTGATCAACACTTATTAAACGGTACGTTAGTTTTATTTTACAACAGTAAGGCTAAGATCATATAGCTTTTTAATGTTATCTTATGGGTGTGGAGATTTGAAAATCAGTATTCTGCTGTGGCTGCCAAAGTAATCTTACGAGTTTCAAATGGAGGTAAAATTTCAGAGCAGAGGCAGGCTTCAACTCAACAATTTACAAAGACTGAATCCCAGCTGTCCTCTGGAATGGGTAGGAGGCAGTAATTCACCTTTAGGTCACTTCCCTTTCATGATTTCTATGAGCACAGCACTTTAAAACACACTGGGTTAAGTCCTTATTTAGTTGTGTACAGTATGAGCTCTGAATGTCAACTGACAACATATTTAGAGCTGTCTGATGTTTATTATCCACATTTTAAAAGTGTAGCTAACATATTCCTTAGTGCTCTCTCAAGTGGCATTTCAATACCATAGCAATGACTAGTTGTAAAGACATTGGTCCTTAGGAAAAACACTCCCTAGAAGTTAGGAGCACTAGTCTTACCAACAGGCTGACTTTCAAATCCAGGCAGACACCCTAAAGAACTTGTGCTCTTTACCAGTCCACGTGCTTTTTGAGCTTCCACTCTCATCTAAAATTGAACAGGCACATCCACCTTACAGGTAAGGAAACTGTTATAATTCATGAAAACTGCTCTGTGAAAGGGATCAGCCCAAGATGTTACCATGTTACTTTACATTGGCCCTAAACGTAAAATTATTTCACTAAACAATGATATTGCCAAAACACTCCAATGCTCAGTGGCCAACATTTCACTAACATTTCAGTTCCCACCTTCCTCAACCTGCTTTACTTTCTTTCATCACTCAAAATAAAACTTAAAAAAAAAAATACTGAAACAGGAGACAATACTGCTTTATTTATCTGCTTCCCTACTTCTGGTGCCTCTGCAAGGCAGCTCTGCCAGTGAATACCTTTTGCAGATTTGGTGTCTAAGCATTTAATTCATATGAATTTCAGTAAGTGTTAGACACCTTTAGGCACATGAGGATCTGAGCCATCCTTCCTTGAGTTAAATAAAAATACATTATCATATGAAGCAGCAGCAGTATTTTGCTTTTCTTTAGTGCAGGTGTTCTTATATAAAAAACAACTACTTCTCAAAATTCTGAAGTAAGATTTTGATCAGCAAGGCTGAGTTTATTAGAAATAACTGTTTATAATTCAGTTGCACTTAGAAGCTCGCTCCAAGACCATGCTGGTGTTGAATAAATGTAGACTGAAAGTCTCCTCTGAAGAACTTATAAAGGGTGAGAGAAGCAGCTTTGTGTTTAAGTGACATTGGCCTAACACAGTGAATCTGTAGTAGAACTGGAAACAGAAGGTCAGGTTTTCTAGGTCTACACCCTGTCCACTTGACCATACTATCTCCTGCCTTTGGTTTCTACTGTCTTACTCCTCCAGACATTGATCTTTGGAGGAAAGTGACAGAGTCCCAAGAGCTGCCTGTTATTTCAGCTTGTTCCTACTTGAAGACTAACCATCTTTTACACAGATTTTCTTCTCTTTCCAAACACGTTGTTGATTAACTTGGCCATTGACTTTGATCCACTTGGTCGTCTCTTTTCCTTTGCTTTGAAATTTGAGGTGATGTTCCTCAGGACTTTCATGAACATTGCCACGACTTCCTGATAATGTTCTGCTGCCGACAGTTCACAGAATTGGCACTTGTTATCTATTGCCAGCTTCTGTCCTTCATCCCAGCCAACTTCCCTCATGTGGCATAAATCTTGTTTATTACCAACCAAAAATACTGATGTCTCAGCCATTCTGAAATCAAAAGGGTTCTGATTAGAGAAAAGAATTTACAATACTGTGCTGTATGCTGTGCTATATAGAGTCAGTATAAGAAGTATTTATGTTCAGGATAATAGGCATTGCAAAAAACCCAGAAGACTAAATTGACCCCCTAACCTTGCCAAGTAGAGTTATAGTTTTCTACTTGCTGTAGTCAAACACCAAAGGATTTTCCAGACAAGCTATTCTCTATCAGTGACTTTTCATTTTTGTTCCCCTACTCAGTGAATTCATGTATTTTTCATCCGCTACAGTCTTCATACTCTATATTGCTGCGTATATTGTCAGTTCCTGGACTTCATGAAGCAGCAAGGTGATCATTATCTCCATTTGTAGATAACAGACTAGAGTCAGAGATCTGTCAGTAGCATAATTCAGAAGAAAACAGGGGAAACCTAATTCTAAGCTTTTGCTAAAATTAGGCTTTTCAGAGAAACCTTACCTAAGAAAGTTCAGCAGTAAAACAGAGAGAAAAGTGTTGTGCTTTTTTATTACTCTACTTCTGATACAAGGAGAGGATTTCACTCTCATTTGTTTAGAAAGCACCTCAGCTGATACAAGAATACATGCCACCACATGTACCCAGATTTGCAATTTTGGTGGTTCTTTTTGAAAGTAAGTAGATGTTTCTTACCACGTGGTCACCCATGTGCACAGATAATGTTGGGGTCACCACTAATGACAGTTTAGGAGACATTCATGGTATTATATTAATTTATTGTGGTAAATGCTTTCTTCAACCCCCACATTGGTGCATCTTTATTGGTAATACAGCGGGGGAGTAAAAGCATAGACTGCCTAAGCCAGACTTACCCATGTAAATCACAGCAGACAAATTTATGGCAATTCTTTAAATAGTAGTGCTGTAAGAAATAAGAACAAAAATCCTGATGTGCTTGCCTTTGGATACAGTAAAATAGATTGCAATTTGCAACACAGTTTACCTTCAGGTACCTTATTGTACCACTTGGATCCTGCTGGATTTTAATTGCTACTGGGATGCTTACAGCTCACAGAAATGTTCTTAGATTATCTGTATGTTTGCTGAGAGAGAAAAAAAAATGCCACTTACTTTTTACAAGCTCCTATATGAGACTCTCGGATCCTGTACAGCAATGCTTTTGCAAATGCAAATGATGCTCTGTCACTGATGTCGTAAACAATGATAAATCCATCAGCCCAGTGAAGCTCGTCTGTGAGGGAGAGTTTCCCCCGCTGTGGCTGAAAGAAGTTCAAATTCACATGCAAAAAGAATGTTACTGTTGTCACTTCAGAGCATTTTCTTTGTCACTAGGAATGTGAGAATGTTTTATCTTTTATTGAAAAAGATATTAATAGGTCTAGGTGCTGGCATTGAATTATGGTGAGTCCTGCTCCAAAAGCCTAATAAATAACCATCACTACAGATGGCACTTTGGATCACTGACAAATTCATTATGAAACATTTATACTTTGTTTAAGCAGTAAAATTGTGTAACCTGTACAGCTATTGCTTATATTGAATATTCTGCAGTTACTTGAGAATGAAACATACAGGTGCCATCAATATGTGTACAGTTTCTGGTTATAGCCGATTTACATGTTCCTAATATTCTGACTACCAATATTAGCTTAACCATTTTCTTTTGTTTTTTCATTTGTTTGGTTTTTTTCTTTGCATTGTTCAAGTCTGAAACAGTATTTACCCACAGGATAAATTTCTGGAGAGCTAGAAAAAAATCTTTCAATCTGTAGTTGGCTTTAATAAAACAAGTGATTAAAGTCACTCAAGTGATGATGGGGTTATACCAATGGGTATACCTTGATAATGGGGTTATACCAATGGGGTAATACCTTGAATCCCTTCACCCCAAGAAACTGTCACACTTATGATTTCTAGAAAATAACAACTGTCCCATTAAGCTAAGGAATGTAATTTCAAAACTATTTTAAAATAATTATCTTATCCCTGAAGATAATTTGGCAGCAGCTAGCAAGACCATGTAACACAAGATAGGTAAAATACTGCAAGCTGACCAGGAACAAACAAAAATAAAAAATTGACTTCTGCTCTAGGAAAACACACCTTGAAATTAATTTAAGAACTGTTTAAAGTTTTTCTCTCACTATTTTAATATTTTGCTCCTTGCAGTGTATAATCTTCACTGACATCCCACCCTGGTTGCCTTGATTAGCTCAGCATCAGGGCAGCGCTGTAATGTCATAAAGAGCTAGACTGGGAAGGCTCTAACTCACCATGAGAAATAGTAACAGAACACCAGCAGTGAAAGGGGAAGCATGAGAAAGAAAAGATGAAACAAGTATTCAGAAGTGTCTGAAGACTCCAGTATCTTTAATGCTGTGGTGACCATGGAGCAGGTTTAGGGCCAGGAAAGGTGACTTGTATGTGTCACAGCTGTTTCCCGGATGGGTAAAGGGACAGCGAGCTTTGCAGAACAGGGATCCAGCTACTAGAGGGAAGCCTCAGAGAGCAGGAAGATTTCAGGAAGCAGAAACAAAAATGGCAACTCTTCCTTCCCCAGTCTGGCCTCCTCTTGGGACATGCTTTTCTTCCCCAGTTTCCATGGGATACAGGACCTCCATAGCCCATCCACTTCATTCTAGAATCACCAGTCTCATCAGACAAAAGCAATACCACCACTACTCACTGCCTACTCCTCTGCAGGCACTAAGAAGTCAGGAAGAAATCAGCAAACAGCTGAAGTTAGGCCTTGTTCCTAAGGAAGAACTGGTACAAAACAGCTCAGTAGTGGTGGCAGGAGGAGTTGCCCTTAACACAGATGATCTCTGGTCGCCTTAAAAGGAAAATGGTGCGCAAACTGTAGCAACCAAAGTCTCTACTTACAATGTAATCTAATCTGCTTTGACTAGCTGCCACTCCCAGTGTTTCAAGTATCTTAATAAAGAGTTGTTCACATTCCACAGGATTTTAATATGACAGTAAGTGGAAGCTATATGCAGGCTTAGGAAAGGGGTCTGAGACAGGTGGAAGCAAGTCCACAGAACAGTAGCTTCTAACAGAATGTATGGCAAGGGAGGATCCTACATGTTACATGGCACAGTAGCTATTTCAGGATCCCCATTGCCCTGGGACAAGCATTGCTGTTGCTCGTCTCTAGGAAGGTTAATTTGTTTGGTGGTTCATTTTATGTGCTCACTGAGTTAAGTTTTTACATCCTTAAATTGAAGTCCAGGTGAGACTTCCACTGCTTTGGCTTTAGCAATAGCATTCATTATCCTTGTTAGTAAGAGGCAAGATTGCTGCCCAGAAGGGAACATTGCAACCTAGGTCTGCGTGTGTTATGCAGTACTGAAGGGTCTCTATTCCTGTAAGAGCAGGAAAGAAATTAATACAAAAAACTTTATTTCAAAGTGGTTTATTGTGATCAAAGTTCAGCTGTCAACACATACAAGCCTGCATTATGGCTTTCCTTGGATCTGTTCCGTGAATGTGAGTCTTACTTCCAGGCCTGTCTACTTTGACCATTTCTGCAGGCATTCAATAAACTGCTTGCATTATAAACTAAATTTCATGCATTTAGGGTATTTGAGAAAACTGCATATAAGACAGAAGTGGGAAAAGTTATTTCTGTTGGTAACATTCCAACATGAAAAAGCATTTACAGAAAACTTAAGCAATGAAGGGCTCCTTCCATGAAATGGGAAAATACTCAGCAGTTCTGAGCCACACCAAGTATGAAATTTCAGTCTTTTCAAAAAAGACCAACAAGCACAAATTCCAGGAACAAGACAAAAAGTTTGTGACCCCCAACCCATTTTACCATTACACAGGCAGAATGAAGAACAGCCTTTCTTTGACCCCTAAAATTCTTACCTGTGAACAAGGGTCATAAATTTCCAAGTGTATCTGCCTCCCATCCAGGCATAAATGTTTAGTGTAGATGCATTCTAAAAGATACATGTTATCCAAAGAAAACCAGCATTAGTGACTGGGGATGGCGGTGAAAAGAAAAGGTGGCAAAGACAAGATTGGTTAATACTAAGGGTTCCTTGAGTACTGTTTTGTTTTTTCAAGGTGTTTTTTTTTGTGTTGTTTTTTTAGACTGGTAGGGGGTGTTGGTGGGTTTTTGATTTGTGGAGTTGGGTGGTTTATTTTGGCATTTTTTTGTTTGTGGTGTTTTTGCATGTGTTGGGGTTGTTTTGGTGGTGTTTTTTGGGGGGGGAATTTTGTGGGGTTTTTTGTTTTTTTGGTGGGTTGTTTTTGTTTGGTTTTTTTGTTGCCTTCTTTAACGTACTGGAAACAAGCCTATTTCATTTTCTAACACCTGAGCTACCCAACCTTAGCCTGACCAACACCATTACACCGTGGTGTTCCCATGAAAGTCTTGGTGCAATGAATTTTAGACCCCAGTTTTCCTCTTCCAAAATGGAAACAAAGGTAATGCACAATGCTCAGAATCAGCTAAATGCTGCTGACTACTCAGCTTGATACCAAGGCTTAGGACTATGAAAGTAGTAAACCAGCCTATATGTGAGTTCTAATTCTGCACAAAAGCCATTATTTGATAATAATGGTTATGTACTATGAAATCTGCTGTTTTAAGACTTCTCATACTAAGTAGCATTAGACCAATAGTATTTACAGGGTCATATCCTTAGACTAGATCCTAAAGTATTTCTGTAACATCAGTTTTCAGATTTAGGACTCTTCACTAGCACTAGCAACCCTGGAAACTCTACTGCAGACAGACCATCACTATTATTTTAAGCAGCAGGTTGTTCTAAAGTATAAGCAACTTGTGCTCATGGCACTAGTAGTCAACAGGCTGTCTTACAGTATAATTTCTTTGAGTTACTGAACTACAGAGACAAGAACTGGTGTTGGCACTACTGAAAATACACTTCAAACTGTGTGTAATGAGGACATAGATAAGGTCTGTGATCTCTGGAAGCAGGCATCTTCAGTTCAGCACCATGTTAATCTTAAGTATTTTCCATGCACATCTTAAAAGTTAATCTGATGAACCAATCCCAAGCACCTCAGGGTATAAAATCTGCAGCCCCTTGGTGGTTTACATAATTAAACAAATTTTTAATTAATACTTTGACTCCACTAATAGTAGGATGATCTTTATTTTATCACATATATTCCCCCTTTCCTTCCCCTTCCTTCTCTCTAGAAACAGAGCTAAACATCTTCCAACAAACATTCATTAACAAATTAAAGTGTTCTGAGGGTTTGACATGCCTTTTCTGAAACTTGCAGTACTGGAGGCTCAGAACAAGGAAACCTGTTTTAAATTGTAGGCAGTTTAGAACACACATGGAACACAGAGCACTACATAACTTACATGTGACAGTTTAGATCTAGATAAGCCATATGTGACACAAACTGTCTTTTCATCCTGTGTTTGTATAGTAACAAGCATTGGTAGAGGATTTATGTACAGCTGTAACTATTTTCAGAATAAGTTCATTTGGATATATTGAATGCAATTTGGCTTAGTACTTCTATTTTATTTTTTATTTACAGAAATTGTGGGAAGCTACTGATTTTTGTAAAAAACCGTTTTTGTAAAGAGTCCTTCATTTTAGCAGGGAAAGCGAGGTAGATAGCAATCTCTGTCCCTTGTTAAGTTTTGATACTTGTCCCACAAGCTGGAGCAGCACACTTCCAAAGGTGTTAGTGTATCATTTAAACGGTGTTTCTACCCAGGATGTGAAAGTTCAAGTTCTGCTTTGCCATCTTCCAGGATCTTAAAAGTGTCTTAAGGATCAGCATATTTGTTCTGGCATGAATGAGAAATTCTATCCTCAGTACAGAGAGGCTTTTCCACAAAGCTATCAAACCAGTACATTCCTGCAAAAGCAGGGGGCTTTGCATTATGCTTTGATTAGCCAGTAGCTGCTGATAAACAATCTGTTTCACCTCTCCTCTACAGCTGAGAACGAGATATTCAGCAGTTGGGTTTTTTGGTTTGCTGTTTGGGTCTCTTTTTCAGTCTATTTCTTTATCTCCTCTCTGATTGAGCTTACTATAATCTACCCACGCTTCGCACATGCAGCCCGGTTATCTTTCCTTCCTAAGTCTCTTCACAGTTGCTTTGCGACGAGCACTTCGCCAGCCCCCGTGCCCGGGTGCGCTACGGCAGCAGTGATCTCTCCGCAGATAGCTGCCTTGCCCTTTCCCGTCTTCAGAGCTCGTATTTAATCAGGAACACTCGCCGATAAGCAAGCGAAAACTTAAATCTGTCTGAAAAGTTCCGTGAAACTGCGCTCCTACCCCACTTGTTCAAATAAGCGTCTGAAGCGCCGCACCCCGGGTTCCGCGGGCACTCGCCGCGCCTCGCCCCGAGGAGGCCC
>NW_020799092.1:9359966-9389417 GCF_003259725.1 Athene cunicularia | reverse complement strand
GGTCCCAGGCCTCTTCCTCCTCGTCCCCTCGCTCCCAGCCCCGGCCCCGCAGTGCGCAAACCGGCTAAAAACTGGGGGGCAAAAGGAAAAAACAAAAAAAAAAAAAGGAGCGAGAGATGGGGAAGACATTCCTTAGCGGAGGGGGAGTGTTTATTTTTGTTCTTTTTTCAGGCTGTCATCATCCTGTACCAGGAATGTGAAAGTGAAGAAACTAAAGTGATTTTTAAATTATTATTACTATTTTAAATACTTCTGGGGTAACTTGCTAAAAATCCTTTGCACTTTTTTGGTGTTCTCTGTCCCAGGTTTCAAAAATCATTACTCACTAAACATCTGTTCTTGCAAAAACTTAGGAGGGCATGCCTTTTTATGTCTGTAAATGGTTTTTATAGAATTTAAACTTAAATGGTGAATGATGCTTAGCTGAAGCAGGAAAATATGACAGAAGTGGAAGGTGAGGTACAAAGGGCTAAACCCACAGAAAAGACACCCTGCATCTGCTGTACATCTGGTTTTGTTATGAGGCTCCTCGCGTGCTATTTAATATCTATTTAGCTCTGAAAGTTCATAAAATACTCACGTGCATAGGTATAGTTGGTCCACTAGTGAACAGAAGATTGCTCTAACATCCAGGTTACACTTGCATAATTACTCTGTTCATGTTTATTTTATTTGGTTTATATAACTTAAATATTTATTCTGAAACTTTTACTCTCTTCTGATGGAACTGTTATGTATGGTATAAATGCTTCAAAGAAGCACTGCTTCAGTATGCTTGCTGGTGGGTATTACAAATACAACAGCATTACATGAGCTCAAAAATAGAGGCAGACAAGGTATTTGGAAGTATGTTTGTGACAGCTGAAGGAAATGCTTTGTGGAGGAAAATGCAAGAATAAATACAGAGGTGCAATTTAGCTCCAAAGACCCTGACTTACAAGTTGCTAATGGCTGGAGGTATGTTCAGGGAATGCCCCTATCTTGCTCTATGGTTGGTTTTTTTTTTGTAGTTTTCTGCTATAGCTCACTCACAAAAGTTACTGTCTAAAAATAACTTTAGTCTGGCCTTTTATGGCTATTTTAACATTAGTTTTTGAAATAGAGGGATGCCAAGATCAGTAGGCTGAAGTCAATATGGTTATACCTGGCACGACTTAGTATTTTACTATTTCATATACATCAAAACCACTGCAACAGGAAAGTCTAAAAGTGCTTATCCATATGCACCCATTATCAAGGTTGAGAATTTTGCAGGCGATTTTAAGAAATTGTTCTGATATTTCTTTTAAGCAGAAGTGTGAGGTTTGGACCTGGCCATCTCACAGCTCAGGAATGTACTTTACTTTCTGTTGAAGTATGTGCAGATTTTCACTATGCCATGGAAAGGCTGATCAAGGCAGTTTTAACCCCTATAAGCAGTCCATGGTACAGGAGAAGAGACGTTAACCCCTAAGAAGGAGTGGGCTTGAGATGCACTTCTCAAGTTGGCTTTTTCTCCTCCCTGATATTTTTTTACTCTTTGCCCATTCATAAAAATGTTGGCTTATTATAGTCCTGTCACTCATTCCCACCACTGTGGCATGGTGGACCAGCACAGCTCTTTGTGCAGGTGTGTTGTGAAACTGAACAGGAAGACAATCCCATTGTTTCAGCTCAATAAATTCTGAGATATAGCCATAGCGGAGATTTCCCAGTAACTGGAGGAAGACTCGGGTCTGTTTCAGACACTCTTGCTGGCAAACAAAATCAGAAGGTGAAAGACTTCACTGTATGGGGAGATTAGGCATCAATATTAAGGACATGGCAAAATCAAAATCAAATGCTTGTTCAAAATCAAATGCTCAGTACTGAATGGTGTACTTGGTATGTAAATTATTGAAACTATTATTTTATACCCTTGGCAAAGTGAAAAACAGAATCCTGCTCTCCTGTTCCCTTTACTGGGATTTAACTACATGAACACTTCTCTCACCTAGACAGCAGATGGGATAACCAGATTAGGGTGTTGCCTATGTTAAAGAAAATACTGCATGGAACTTTTATTGCTTTTAGTAATACAAAAAAGTTTCTTAAGAAGATTGAAACAGTTTGTTGTGTATATTTTGTATGCATATTCCTTAAAGCATTAGAGAAATTAAGTTTTAATTGAAGATTAAACAAGATGGATGTTTCTTTTGTGTAAGACTGTCTTTCTCCATCACTTCTCAGAACTAAAAGGAATTGAGCCTTTATAATGAAAGGAGTCCCTGAATATCCACTCTAAAATAATTTTAGTCTTATTCATAAACTTTTCTATTCATTTTCTGTTATTACTGTACGTTTGTGTTTTACAAGTGTATATACAGAGATATTTCTTAATTCCTTCAGACATTGAGGGCAAATCTTTTGATTCTTTTACATAAACATCCATGCAAAATTCAACTGCAAATGTTGCTCACCCATCTAAACAATGCCATTTTTGACACTTCAAGTTACAACAAATATTTTTGCTGATCAGCTTATTGAAACACTTTGAATAACAGTAAGCTCGAAGGAAAGTATTGTCTGTTAGAAGAGATGTTGCAAAGCAAACATACATTCTTTATGAATTACTTGCCTAGACTTGGCCTTTTATATAAAAGCTTGTGGTTGAGATTGAACAGTGTGGCAGATGCAGTAGTAATGCCTCTTTAAATTGTTTCAGCCACTTGTTTTCTTTTCAGTGTGACTGTCCTTACCTACAATTTGTACAGTTGTCTGTTTCAGTTCTTGCTAGATCTAAATCTGTGCTGGCCATCCCTCTGTACTGGAATGGTTTTGATTCCATTACCCATATCTGTAAACATCTGTACAAGGGTAGAGGTGCATAGAAAACAGTTCATCTCTCTAGTGAGCAGAAAGAAGCTTATGTGTTAGTTTCAGGTCTGGTGGTCAAAAATGAGCCAACTCTGTGCTGCTCAAGTTAGAAGTGAGGAAACTATCTTTACATGTGTAAAGCTCTGCTATGAAAATAGTGGACTTCTGACAGGTATAATGAAAATAAATTATTAATCAGATAAATTACATTTGCAGTAAACATGATGGAGGATTCATTTTGAAGTTTTTAAACTAAAAGTTTTCACAAGTCTGCAGGTCACTAGTCAGGTGAAGTCACTTTGCGTTTTATTCCCAGTTCTGTAGATTAGAACTTCTGTGACTTGATGCCAGACCTGTGGGAGGCAAAACTGCTTGTGAAGAAAATTAACATTGGAAAAACATTTACTTTCCTTTTTAGCTTTTTTCCATACAGCATAGCTGCTGGAAATAAGGTGGAATTGGGAGTATATGACTATCTGTACTCAGTGTATGACCATCATTCTTTGATGCAAAAAGCACAGTCAGAAACCAGTGGCTGAAGCAGGTGCCAGCTGTTTGCTCCGTATGACATAGGATTACTAAAGCTTGGTGAGGTTTGCATTTGCAGAATTTGCAGAATTAGTTCCTTTTTGGTTTATGAAGTAATGTTTTCCAGAGAAGATCTACCTTTTAAAGCCCACTTGCCACCAAATTTTCAACTAGAGAACTGTAAATTTTTTATCTTTAACTGCTTTGTGAACTGGCCAGCTAGAGGTCTAAAAGCACAGCAAAGCTAACAAAACTAGAACAGGATTTTTAGCTAAATATGATGTTTTCAGCATCTATAAACTTAGATACATTCCTTGGTGGGGTACTCAAAAGTTTTATTCATGACAGAAAGACATAATACAGCATAATCCCACTTACTTTGCGTTCTCTTTGCATGGTACAATGGAAAAAATGAAAAATGAAAAATGCCATTTTCCCTTTGAAAATGGTGAACTGCTCTTGGAAGCAAGTTGTATTCAGTGATCGAAATTTTATCTTTGTTGGCCATGAGAAAATGGGGGTTTTAGCAGAAATTACAAATTTGATCTATGATACTGTTAGTACTCAAGAAAAGTCACACTGGATATGAAAACCAAAACTTCATTCACACGTTTCTCACAGATTCTGAAACTGCATGTGCCCCATGGTATCAAGAAGGATTTTGCTGTCTCCTGATGTGCCTCCTAGATGTTAACCCTTAGGAGTAAGGACAGTATGACAGGGTTAGTCCTGTTACAGCTGCCATTACCTTACACCGAGTCACAGCATTGCACGCAGGTGGTCAAACACTTATAGAACTCTGCTCCCAAACAAAATTTGGACACCCACATAGTCCAGTGAGAATAGTTTATGGTCAGTGTTGTGGAAATGAAATCTGAGTCATCTAGACCTAAACCTTTATAGCATGTATCATCTATTGTTGATATGAATACATGTCTTTTCTTCATAGCATGAAAAATATGCTCAGAATCCTTAAAAAAGCTGGGTTGTGTGATTCTTGGGTAAACTGTACTCTGGGTTGTGAAAGTCCCGCACCGTTACATTACTGAAAGACAAGCTGTCAAGTTGATTTTCAGTTTCTTACTATAAGTACATGAACCATCTATTTGTTTAACATCTGTTCTACACAAACTTTGTGATATAGATTATCTTTTGAATGTGTAACAATGAAGGGACTAGCACATGATAAAGACCTCTATATTTCACTGTAATGCAAATTCTAAAGAATAAAGATAGTCTCATCATATGGCTTGGACTGCCATATGGAAGCTTTGAAAAAATCTTTCTTGAATAATTAAGGTGTTAATGAAAAGAGACAAGGGATTTTAAATGGTATGTTTCTTCCTTACATGTAATTATTGTAAATTCTAATTTTAGACAGAATTCTGCTCTGCCTGAGTCTCGTGTAAGAGGCTTTTCCCAGGAAACAGAAATCTTTTCCTGTGTAGTTAAACATTTAACTTAGTTCAAGTTCAACAAAATCTGAGTTGCAAGGCCAGATGCTTGCAGAGGGTGCTTATATCCAAGTCCCAATATAAAGTTTACACTTGTTTTATTTTTAGTGGCTAGGGGAATATTATCTCAAGTTAGGCAGGTCTATTTGTAACAAAAATACAAACCACATCTTTAACTATGGTCTGTACGAAAATTTAATTTCTGTAATTTACATTAACGAATTAAACACAGTATACAGAGGAATTTTATTAATAATATCAGAAGTAAAAAAATTGAAATCTGTTTCTGTAATGGAATTGACCAGAAAACAATATTGCTTATTGGAATAATTCAAAGGGTTGAAGATTTTCTCCCACATTTGGCACTGGAAGAAAAATAGTTACTTTCCAGATATGCTTTGCAAGAGTTTTAAAGTAAGATATGGAGTATCATCCTAGAGCAATTAAATAATCTTGTCATTAAGGCGTATTTGTTTAAGATTTAAACAACTCAAGATCAAGTCCCTGTCCTGAATCAAAAAAAAAGAATTTAAAATTCTATCCACTGCATCCCAGGTGATTGCAATGATCTTAGGGGATGAAAACAGTTTTTATTCTCTGTCACTGATCTATTTATATATATATTTATAAGAAGTTAAAAAAAAAAAAAAAAGCTATAATAAAAATATCATCAGGAGCCGTCACATTTCAGGCAAGAATAACCTTTGCCACCCAGATTATTGGGTGCATTGGGGTTTTTTTTAGCTCACCTAAATTTCCATGTCTGATTTGATAAGAATTTTGACCAAAGAATATTGTTCTTGTTAAACTGTTTCTGGTTCTTAATGCTCTGATTGATATCCTAAAATAGATGCCATTGATTGTGCTTACAGACTAAAGTAAAAGAGAAGCATTCAAGCTTTGTTGTTGTATGGAGAAACTGTGAAGCAATATTCAACAGTGGAAATATTTCATTCAAATTCTCATTCACAGTCAAAATTACAGAAAACCTATCTTGGTTTTCATAATGAGTCTGGACCTAGGGGTCAGAAGGCTTGTTAGGAAACTCTCAGGGTGATCACTGTTGATTTTCAAAGGGCAATTGCACTAACAGATATTGGAGTGTTCTGGCTAGAATAACATACAAGATTAGCATCATATACCTTCATGTTTTCAATTTTTCTGCCTGATTGGATATTGACATTAAAAAAAAAAAAAACAAAAATAAAAACCAAACCCAAACCAACAACTAGTGAGCTGTCAGAAAAAAATCACACTCAGAAGAATACATTAGTGAGAAAGTACTTATATCATTTTCATCAACTGGAGAAAAACCCCATGAACATGCATCCTAGGAGCAATTAAGAATTGACTATGTTCAGGAAAGAAAGAAAGAACAAAAATACTCACTACTTTGTTTAATTAGTGGGTTTGGTTTTTTTTTTTTTAATTCCTTAGGGAAAAAAATGTGGGGTTCTGTCATGTGAAGAAGATTTAGCATGTTAGAAAAGCAATCCAACCTGTGTTATATTATTTTCCCCTAATCTAGAAACAAATGTCCCATATACAAAAATTGCAGGAACTGCAACTGATCTATTTTCCTCAAAGTATATGAAAGAAATAGAGCCCTGGAAACAGATGACATGAGCACAGCATTAGATTACAAGTTTTCACTGACAAAGAAATAGGAAAAACAGGTTATTAATAACTTTGAAATTGATTGGAGAGCCGGTCCCTATTAAAGCTGAGGGCTGGAAATGATACCTAATCTATTTCTTCTGTGACTGCAAATGCTCTTTAGTGGTCACTGATGTTTGTTCAGTCTATTTCATGATGAAAGTTCTACTAGAGTTCTTGAATAAGTTACAGGGAGATAAACTAGTGTTTGAATTTGCAGCATTTTTGTCATTCTGCAATAAAATGCTGACATGTGTTCTTATCTCAAGTAAATGTGAGATATATTGATCTGTAATGGAAGTAAGATCTTTCTGCATGGTACTTAAGATGTTAGTGTTGAGCTATAATGTTTTACCCCCTGCTTGGGGCCCTTCAAGTTTAATGTCAGCTCTTTCAATAGTCAGGAAAAGCTTGAGGTTGCTTGAATCATTTTAGAGATGAAGGAAGACTCCAGCTGACCATGTTCTTTGTCATCTACAATTCTCACAACTCTCAGAATCACATCTGCATTTTTTGATTGTAAATATGTTCTGCAAAATCTGAGTGTTTGAACAGTATATATGATGCAGAGGATGGATTTTTTTTTTCCAGTGTAAATTCTTGACTTGAATCATTATGGGATGTGAGAAGGAGGAACTGTTTCTTTTTAAAGGTTTTATGTTTTCTTATTATATATTTAATATATTTTTTAATGTTTGCTTGTGTTATATGTGTTATAATGTTTGTATAAGTTATATGGTACCTCATACTATCTTTTAGATAAAGTTTTTATGAGACCACAACATAAATAAGCAATTCTTAAACTCCCAGTTTCTGCTAGAATAGTACTGTGCAGTTCAGAGTGCTCTCAAGCTGAAGTTATGTTATGTCCAACATGTATTAGAAGAATAAAGTAGAAAATTAAAATAGTTAGTGTTTCTTCATAACTTCTTGTTCTGAAGGAGATGTTCAGCCTCCAAATACATTGTGCTGAATGTATCAGAATCTAAACACTGCAGGAAACTACAGAGCTCTTTCTGGCACTGTGATTGCCATGGTTTGGATTCAGGAAAACATTCAAGAAGATTCAATGTTCATTTTAAGCTTATAGAAGATAGTTTGTATCCAATTCTCCTCCTATTCCTCCTGTGGATTCTTGTGACTTCCATAGTATTAAATCTTATGGTTTTGTGGCCCCTTTTAATTACATTTGGATTTATGTGGGATCAATTAACTGACTTTTCCCAATACTGGATCACAAACAGTGGTATAAAGAAGGATGTGGGAGTATGTAGCCATGAGAGCATGGAGAGCACACCTGCTACTTTCAGAAGTGGCCTGCAATTGAGACAGCATAAGCAGCGTTGGGCAAATATCATCTGAACAAGTCCATGGAACCAGCTGGTTTGCATCCCAGGCTGCCGAGAGAGTATCTTCTTCAAAAGGTCATGGAGAATATGATGTCTTTGATGACTGGGAAAAGGTAAATTTTGCACCCATCTTCAGGAAAAGCACAGAAAGGACAATCCAAGGAACTGTAGGTCAGTCAACATCACTTTGGTTCTTGGGAAAATCTTGGAGAGAGTCCGCTTGGAAGTTGTTTCTGGGCTCATGGAAGAGCGAGCAGTCATCATGGATATCAAAGGTACTGTGATTTACCAACAGTAATTCACATCTGACTAGCCTGACTGCTTTCTATTAGAAAATGCCTAGATATGTGAATAAAGAGAGTAGTTGATATCATTGCCTCAACTTCAGCAAGGTCTTCAATGCTGTCTCCCACTCATGCTGGGGCATGATGGTCTGGATGGGTGTGCAAACAGATGGGTAAAAAATAGATTAGATAGTGGGGCTCAGAAAGTAGAGTGGTTAATAGGTCACAATCTACCTGGAGGCCAGTAACAAGTGCAGACCCACAGGGGGCTGATCTGAGACCTGTCCATGACCTGGAGGAGGTGACAGCTTGCATTCTTCTATACTTTTCAGATGACACTAAATTGGATGTACCGGTTGATACACTTGAGTGTAAAGCTGCCACTAAGGGGGACCTAGACAGGCCAGAGGAAGAGGCCACCTGGAGCCCAGTGACACTGAGCGGGGCTGAAGGCAGAGCCCTGCCCTGGGAAGGACGGGCCCCGGCAGCCACACAGGCTGGGGCTGCCTGCCTGGGGAGCAGCTCTGCCCAAAGGCCCAGGGGCTGGTGGGCAGCGAGCTGGGCACGAGCCAGCAGTGTCCTGGCAGCAGAGGTGGCCAGCAGCTTCCCAGGCTGGCAGGAAGGGATCATCTCCACTGCACAGCCTGGAAAACTGCATTTGTTTTTATGACCCTTCTCCCCATGCAAGAATGCTGATTAACGGGAACAAGTTCAGCAGGAGACCACCAAGATGGCAAAGAATGTAGAGCACTTGCCCTGTGAGTAGAGGGACCTAACAACCCCAGTAACTGTGAGGAGCTTAGTGAGAAGTTGAAGACAGGCTCTTCATAGTAGTGCATGGTGGGAGGACAAGAAAGAGCACACTGGAATTGAGAAAGGAGTTTCAGACTTGATATAAAGGAAATCTTTTATGCCATGTGGAGAGTCAGGCAGTGTAACAGATTGCACATCCTCATAGACAAGATGATGAAGTACTGGCTAGATAAATGGCCAATAAGGTGAACTGAAAACTGGCTGAACTCTTGGGCTTGAAGCATTGTGATCAGTGTCATGAAGTGCAGCAGAAGCCCAGTTGCTAGTGGTGAACCCTAGTAACCAATAATGGGGCCAAGATTGTTTAATATCTTCATGAACAACCTCAGCAAGTTTGCAGATGGTGTAAAACTGGGACAAGTAGTTGATACACCACACAGTTGTGCTGCTATTCAGAGGGGCCTGGACAGGCTGGAGAAATAGGCCAGCAGGAATCTCATGAATTTCAACAGAGGGAAAAGTCAAGTCCTGCACCTGGAGAGGAATATCACCATGCACCAGGACAGACTGGCAGCTGACCAGCTGCAAAACCGCTTTACAGGAAAAGCGCTGGGGTCCTGGTGGACAACAAGTTGAACACGAACCAGCAATGTGTCCTTGCAGCAGATAAAGCAACAGCATCCTGGGGTGCATTAGGAAGAGATCTTATCATCACCTGGTAGGAGGGTGTAAAGAAATGAAGCCAGACCATTCTCAGTGGGATACAGTGACAGGAAAAGAGGCAGTGGGCACAAACAGAAATAAAGGAAATTAAATTTAAGCATAAGAAAAAAATCTTTTTTTACAAGAGTGATTGAATGCTGGAGCAGGTTGCTCAGAAAGACTTCAGAGTATTCATCTTTGGAGATACTAAACTCAGCTGGACGCAGTCCTGAGCAACCTGGTCTAGCTGACACTACTTTGAGCAGGGGTGTCGGACTGGACAATCTCCAAATGTTCCTTCCAAATATTTCTAGGATTTCCTGGGAACTATCAGTTTCTTCACCTGTTCTATAATTCTAAAAGATTTGTTTTTCAAAAAAGTATTTTGGTAGACCAAGGTGACAAATGCAAGTGAAGAGCTCTGTTCCTTATGTTACAGGAAGTCAGTTGACCTGATTACATTTAAATTTGAGACTGCTTTTAGAAATTTATTTTCGTAATGTAATGCTATGTCTGTGTATAAAACTGTAACATGTAATAAGAGAAGTTCTTGTCCTTTAAATCTAAACTGTAGAAAAAATTATAATCACATGGACCACAGGATGACTAGTTTCACTCTCTTTTTTTCGGGTAATGTCATGGTACCTGGAATTCTAAAACTGCAAGACTGTTCAAAGAGAAACGGTAATATTTGCATTAGTACAAATATCCAGTTTTGTAGAAGCATTTTTTATTTGATGGTAAACTTAGTTGTTCATTCCCACTGCAATTACGACTAAGCCACAAAAAAACATCTTTAAAAGACCTTTAAGGGACTGTTATTGCAAGATGTAATTCAGATATGAAGGTGCTGAGCACTCAAAAATCTATCAGCCAGAAAAGTCATAATATAGCTATGTGACTTTGCTTACACCCTCCAATAGGCTTGTGCACCTTTAAAACAATCCCATAGAATTGCAAGTAGAGTATAATTAGAGTTATTTATTAGTGTATTGTAATGTGTCATTCTAGCGAGAACACTCCAGTGGTTCTCGGCAAAATTGCCCTTGGAAAACTAGCAGTTAAAACCCTGCAATTTTTTTAATAAGCCTCCTGACACTAAAGCCTACAATTTGGTTTAAATTTTTATGGTCAGTTTTTCTAATTAAATACATAATATTTTTATTTAATGCTAATCAATGTTTTACTGAATATAGTTTCATCAGAATAAGATGCTTATAGTCTAAGATAAGGGTTCAGACATAGAGTTCTACTGCAGATAAAAATGCTAGCAAGTAGTTATTTTGGTTATGGTTTGTATCTAGAAAAAAACTAAGATTCTGAAGTGATTTTCATGATCCAAATTACTATTAATAATCATATTGTTTATGTATCTTTTGAATTTTTCTCTGTTTGGGCAATGGAAATTGTTACAGATTATCATGGCCAGCATTGCTTGCAAGTTCTCACTAGGGGTTTTGTTTTGCTTGGTGCAGCAGAGAATGCAATCATTTCAGGGCTAGAGTTACTAATTTAGAAGTATTGCCATTGGAATTAAAACAAAAGCCATGGAATATTTTTCTTGGTCTGAAATCTAGTAGGAGCTGGTCTGACTCAAAATTGACTTCATAGTGCCATGTTAGAAGTGTATCTTGTTGCTAAGATCTGAAAAGGACCTATTTTAATTAAAAGTTGCTGAGCTGAAATGTACTGAAAAACACTTTTTAATATATATAGGGTAGGAGATCTTGAATCTTTCTGGCTTAGAACTGAAAAGTGGAAAACACAGCATGTTCACAGAAAGGTTTTGGGTTTGAGTTGTGGTTTTTGTTTTGTTTTGTTTTTTCTTGAAAGTAATGTGTAAATTTATTACTGAACCGTTGTTTGGACTGTGAGAAGTTCTTGCACATAGACTCTCATGAGAAATCAAGAAATCGTTTTACTCTCATGCATATAGTGAGGATAATAGTAGTAAAAAAAAATAATTAAGGGTAGCTGTATGATTGTGGAATGCAGGAATAGAAAAAGCCCCGGATATATACCACTACAGAATGTATTGCAGAAACACTAGTGGGCTATATGACTGTGAAGAAAAAATACATCAGGATTTAATATCTGAATCTTGAATTGTTATAGATGTTTTGTGTGCCCACAGCTGCTGACTCTGCAGCTGAAAGAAGCAGGAGGGAAAAGAATACAAACACATTCATCAGCAGGTATCTGCATGATGTAAATTCCTAGTTACAGCCAGTTTGTTTCATACTTAAGTTGTTGGATTTTTTAATTAGCTTAGGTTCTATATGAAGGTTTAATTAGTGTATGGAAAATTATAGCTGCTCAGAATCATTGATATAGTGATGACATCTCAGTGTGTGGGGTGGAAAGAATCTCTTTCTGACAGAGCTTAGACAATTTGAAAAAGACGTACTAAAAGGCAGGAACCAAACTGTTATTGAATGGATTTACAAGAGCAGACAAACCAAACAGGTGAAAAGACAACCCTTTTAACACGTTATGCTGGGGACAATTTTTTTGTGGTAAAATGTTGCAGTGAATGTAATGGATTTCGAATTTGAAACTTGCATAAGAATTGATTATGTCTTTCCTTGTCTTTTTGTTCTGTTTGCCTTTTCAGGCCTGTTGGTGTCTCAGAATCAATCGTTGCCCAGAGGGCAATGAAATAGGAGAGTTTTAGTGGTCCTGCAACTTGATGATTTGCATTACAGTGTTGTTGCTCCATGTAAAGGGCTCAAGTGTTTTCAATGTAACTAGAGATCAGAGGGGAGTACTCTGAGTTTGGTAAAGTGTTGTGACTGTGTGAGCTTATTCAGAGGGTGGTGAGGGGTAGCCTTGGAGCTATGGCACATCCTGACACATTTTCCTTTGAGCATCCTGATAAACCAGTAATGATGTTGCCAAAAATTATCAAGTCAGGAGGAAAACGGAGACGGCTCCCTTGCAATTTATGGCTTATTGTAAACCCATCACAGTTCATAAAATGCAGCCTTAGTCTGGGGGCTGTGCTTTCCTGCTAGATATGGTTAAGAGTCAGAGACTTTCTACCTTATTACAAAACTGATGTTCAGATTCCATCTGACAGGAGTAGGTTTTGTTTTCTATGATATCTTTGGCCTGGTCTAAAAAAAAATAAAAATGCATAAACCCTTGTGTTTGTTGAACAGAAAACAGATGGACATAGATCTCTAGTGATCTGAGTTGGGTCAACAGGAGTATTTTCTGCCTGTCTAAATCATACTGAGATTTTTTATTATCATTTTGTGTGTCATAAGACTATCATTCATAAGGTAAGTGCTATCAAGTGCCTCATCCTGTTCCTGTTGAAGTCAATGGGTGTTTTTGCTATTGCTTTTCAACAGTAGTAGGATTGATGACTGAAACTGAGCAGTTGCTGAAACGTTAGTTTTAAAGTAGAATTGTGGTCAGAAAAGCAAAGTGACACTCTCAAGCTGATGTTCTGGGAGCATGTCATGGTTTAATCCCAGCCAGCAACTAAGCACCACACAGCTGCTCGCTCACTCCCTGTGGGATGGGGGAGAGAATTAGAAGAGTAAAAGTGAGTAAACTCATGTGTTTAATAGGTAAAGCGAAAGCTATACATGCAAGCAAAGCAAGACAAGGAATTCATTCACCACTTCCCATCAGCAGGCAGGTGTTCAGCCACTCCCAGGAAAGCAGGGCTCCATCACATATAATGGTTACTTGGGAAGACTAACGCCGTAACTCAAATTTCCCCCCTTGCCTTCTTCCCCCAGCTTTATATGCTGAGCATGACACCATACGGTATGGAATATCCCTTTGGTGAATTGGGGTCTGCTGTCCCAGCTGTGTCCCCCCCCAAATCTTTGTGCACCCCTAGCCTACTCACTGGTGGGGTGGTGTGAGAAGCAAAAAAGGCCTTGACTCTGAGTAAGTGCTGCTCAACAATGACTAAAACATCTCTGTGTTATCAACACTGTTTCCAACACAAATCCAAAACATAGCCACATACTAGCTACAATGAGGAAAATTAACTCTATCCCAGCCAAAACCAGCACTTTTTTTTTTTCTCAGTGACTTCCAGACCAAATCTGCTCAGTTTACAAGTCAATATTTTATTGAGTTCCAGAACTGCAAAATGAGCTTTAGTCTGAAAAAATCAAAACTGTTAATTCTGCTTCAGCCCACAGAAGATTCTGCATTTAGAACTTGGTTGACATGTTGCTGATGCATGGCTGAATCCAGCCTTCCTTTCTATATCTGTCCTAGGTCTGGAGGGTGAAATCTGACACAGGAAAAATGTATTTGTTAGAAGAGGAACTCCAATACAATCAATGTATATTTGATCATCAAATGATACTCCTAGGTCTACCAGATGGCTCTGCTTTTCTTTCAAATGACAGGGTAAATGGGATGGCAAATTGAACAATTGCACACATTCACATCCAATCTGCTGGTAGAATGGGTTGTAGGATCTTTCCTCCACAATACCACCACAGGTTTCCCGCACCATCGTTAGTCACATTAAAGGTTTTTGTGCACAAGTTGATTTCTCCCACAAATCTAGTAGCCTTCCCACCCTGTCGTGAGAGGCAGGCTGTAAGGCTACTGGAGACAGTGGAGAAAGTAGGTGGCATCCTTGTTCTGTACGTCAAGAAATAGTAATGCTAAAGACTTGCAAGTTTCATTACCCCAAGCAGCCTTCTCTTGGTAGAGGGCAATCATGCACTGCATGTCTCGTGGATCCTGAGTCCAACCCAAGGGGAAGGGAACAACTTGGGCTGTGGGTCTTCCTGTTGTACAGACATAGCAATTGCTATGATTTAAACTCTGTACTGTATATTTGATCCATTCTACTCAGGCATTTGTATCCCCATATCCTGTCTCCATTTCAAAAGTCTGTTCAAGATCTTTTACCTCCACAACTGCTGCAATTTTTAGGGTCATTATGAGGATCAGTCTTCCATCTTTAGGGGATTGAATAGGCTGCCTTTTTCCTAAATGATCTTAGGTGGTAATGCCCATACTACTATTCCAAATCTCGCTACAGGGTCCTTCCCTGCTACATCTTCTCCAAGGCCATAAGTGCTATCTACAAGGGTATCAGCCTTTTTGATGGTTATTACTATGGGATTACGTTGTAAAGATGAGCAGGTAGAACTGGGGACCCCTTTCAATATGCTTATTTGACCTTTTAATGCCTTTGCTGTATTGGACATGGGAGGTGTATAGGTCCATCCCTGGTAGGTGATAGTCCACCATACATGATCCTACCCAGGACATGGAGGCCCCCTATAAATTTGTGTCTCAGGGCATAGATATTTACTTTCATTACTTAGTTGTCTTTGGGTTTCAACACCTCCACAGTTCAACACCTGACAGGCATCAATTGGGATAGTTTGGGGTCTTTCTGTCCTAGTTACATTTATCCAAAGTTTAACAGGATACCCAGCCCCTCCCTTCCATTTCTATCATTGGTCTTCTCATTTATATTTATACTGTCACTTGTATCAAGGCCCATGGCTATTAACGTAATCACCGCCACGCCATCCAATTTACTCCTAACATTTTTACCATCATACTTTTTTTTTTTTTTAGACCATAACCGATTGCTCCTACTTCCAATATTTCATTTATTCACATCTATAAGGTAGATGGATGCTTTTTTTTTTTTTTTTTTTTTTTTTTGCCATTCACAGAGTTCCTCTGCGGGTTCAACTGGTCCTTTGAATCATGTATAATGACTTCACCCTTTCTCGGCTGTTTGTACCGCAGTCTCTGTAGTCAAGAGAAATTGGAAAGATCCTTCCCAATCTGTCTGGAGCTTGGCCTCCTTCTAGGACTTGATTAGTATCTAATCTCCAGGATGGAACTTATGAACTATGAATTCTAACGGTGGAGTTTGAGCTAATAGTCCTTGATGCTTGAGAAAAGATAATAGACAGCCCAAGTATATAGTTTTTAAATAATATATCCTTTGTTTCAAGTATGGTAGTCCAAAGACTATCCCATAAGGTGAGATTCCTACAACCTCATGAGGAGCAGTTCGGATCCTTAATAAGGCTTAATAGGTAAACACTTAGTCCAAGGCAGTTTGATTTCTAATACCAGCTTGGATAATTGTCTCTTTATTGTCTGATTCATTTGTTCTACTCTCCCAGATGAAGGAGGGTGCCAAGGAGTGTGGAAATCCCAAGATATGTCTAAGCTTCTCATTAAGTTCTGTAATACCTTTGAGGTAAAATGTCGTCCCTTGGGAGATAATGCATCAGTCAACAAAAATGTTGCATAAACAATTTTAAATTCCTCTTGTGAATGCGAAGGGCATTGTTGCCTCTTGCCCATCCTGTCAAAAAGTAGGATTTGGCCTGGGAACAGGAGTTAACCCACAGGGCCTATCACCTTTGCAATTATGGCAAATGGATGTTACTCACATAGCAGAATTTGGTAGGTTAAAATATGTACACGTTGTTATTGATACCTTCTCCATGACTATTTGGGCTACAGCTCAAGCTGGAGAGACAGCTAAACATGTTGAAAAACACTTATATAGTTTTTTTGCTGTACTTGGAGTGCCAAGAAAGATCAAAACAGACAATGGTCCAGCATGTATTTCTGAACGCTTCCAACGCTGTGTATCTTATAGGGCATTAAACACTGCACAGGAATTCCACACTCTGCCACTGGACAAGCAATCATCAAACGAGCTCATCAAACTCTGAAGCAAATGCTTCAAAAACAAAAAGGGGGAATGTCAAGTATGATGCCAGCTGAACGATTAAATAAAGTTTTATATGTTTTTAATTTTTTGAGGCTTACAGAAGAACGTCAGGAACCACCAATGATGATTCACAGTTTAGCAATAAAGGGTGATGCTGAACAATCTATGGGCACACAGCAACCGTTAGTTATGTTCAAAAACTTAAATACTGGGCAATGGGAAGGACCTGTTAAAGTACAATTATCAGGCAGAGGTTATATGTTTGCTTACAGATCATGGCTTACGGTGGGTTCCATCTCGCTGGGTGCAGCCTTGGAAAGAAGGTCAAGCTCACAATCCTGAGCCTTGCAATGGTTCTAATTGATTAATGCTCATACATTCTGAATGTGTTTATTTAAATCCCTTTCAAACCAGTAGGGTCCCAAGTTATATAGGAAAGTTAATTATGTTCACAGGATAGTTGAAGAAGTTGTTACAAGGGGGAATTGTTGGGATTGTTGTAATTGTTATGTTTGTTATTATTTTGCCATGCTTAGTTTGTTGTATTAACAATCGTTGCAAAAAAAGCCCGCAAGGAATGTGGATTGCTCAAAAACAAAAAGAGGGATGTGTTGGGAGATAATGGACATGTGAGCAATCCTACACATGTGCACGCTTCGGCAAGGACATAGAACAAAGAACTCAGCAACCAACTCCAGGAGATGGGTTCGGCGGAGAAAGACATTTGAGTGTGGTGCTTATTATCCAATCATGAGAAGGCTTGAAGTGTATGGACAAAGCTAACTGTCCAATCATAAGGATTGTACCACGTACCGTTCGCGTGCACAGGAGAAACCTCTAAAAGGGCTTGCTTACCTTCAATAAATTGGCATTGCTTGATTATATTGGTCGTGTGCATGTCCATATCTCCCGCAGTCCCTGATCTGAATCAATATTTTCTACTATCCCATGTCTAGGAATAATTTGTTCCAAAATTATTTTGGCCACTGTTGCTGTTGTAGCTGACAAATGATCTACTAACATCAACAGGTACCTCACTCTCCCTACTTCAGGCAATTCAGTAAAGTCGATCTGAATACTTTGAAAGGGCCTTAGACCTGGACTCCGCCTTCCGATACGTTGTTTCTTAAACATTTTTTTTTTAACATGTTAGACATCTTTCACAAATCTGTCTGGCTATAGTGTAAATTACTATATCATCATATTTTCTTAATGTCAGGTCACACATGGCTTGTACACCCCAATGGCTCCCTTGGTGCAGGATGACCAAGACTTCCCTCCTAAGTTGATTATTTAACATTTCTCTCCCATCAGGGAGTACCCATTTTCCATTCAGTTCACTGGCCCCCATTTCCTTGAGCATTTCTTTTTCTTTTTCCTCAAAGATTGGTGTTTCTTGTAAAATGGGTATCTCAGGGGTAAGATAATTCATGGTTACTACCCCAGGCCCTAAGGCTGCTTCTAGGGCCTTTTTGTGTGCTAATCTATTTCCCCTTGACCAAAAAGAGTCCTCTTTTTGATGTCCATTAACATGCACCACAGCAATTTCAGCTGGCAACGTCAGATTGACTAGTACCTGTCTGATAAGCTCTTCATGAGCCACTCCCTCTTTTACTTCATTTTTTTATTCCTTCAACTATTGCATATCCATTACGTCTTTTTCCTTGCATTGTCCTTGAGGACCCGTCCATAAATAATCTTAGTCATGTATGCAAAGGCACATCCCTGAGATCCTCTCTTGCCTTGGTTTGGTAATTTATTAAGTCTAAACAATCGTATTCCAAGTCAGAGTCTCTGTCCTTATCTTTGCCCTTCCACAGAAAGGTGGCTGGGTTCAAACAAGGAGCTTTTGCTAATACTAGGTCACCTTTTTCAATCAATATCGCTTCTTTGACTATTTCAAAAAACCTTACGTCCCAAAAATGGGCTCCTTTGTCCACACAAAACCACAATAATATATAATTTTCTCTTTATCCTTTCCCTTTGTATTCGGGACGTTCCTCTATCTTATCAACATTCTCCCCAGCAGACTGTCTGAGAATGTTTTCAGGGACCTTACCTGAATTCCCACTAAGCCTAGTATTTTTGTTCCCCATTTTTCTTGTTTCCCGAGACTTCCGGTCATTTTCCTTGCAGTACAGCAGAACCGCTACTGCGGACTCCACCCTCAGCCCATACTAACATACAGCTCACTTGCTCCCACCCACCAGAATGTCCCAGACCACCAAGGCAGTACTTAACAGTCCAATTTTCTTACCTTGGTCCGTGCACAGAGTTACCTGGTCTTAACACTGCTTTCCAAGGTTCCTTTTACATTTTTTTTTTTTTTTTCCTTTCACAAAGGCCTGTCTATATTATCAGTCTCAGGATCTCAGTCAGTCCCTGCGGAGCCACTGTCGATGATTCGTGAGACTGTTGAAATCAACCGGGCATGCCTCCTTGCCCTCAACAGCGGAGACTCCCAGGCGATGATTTTGATCCTGGACGAGGCCCCAGATTGTGAGAAATGCTCAGTTACCAATTATCAACGGCTCAGACAGGATGTGGTGCGATGCACCTAACAGCCATCATGCAATGGTTTATATCCCTTTCGACCACGAGTTCCCTCCCCTGATTCCTCATTGGCTGAGTACTATGGGGTGTACAGAATTCCTGAACCGCCTACCGATACGCCCCTTCATGTATGTGTTCATATGCATGTTCATGGAAATGAACCTTGGCTTTCTCCAGGTCAGAGAAGTTAATATACATGAGCTCATCATACAAGTGTACTAAGACAGAAAGTTCGAAGTTCAGGTTCCCCATGTCTCTCGGTATGTGCATCCATCTAAAGCCATTTCTAAGTACTGGTCATCACAGTTGACAAAAGGGCTACTTGTCTTCTCACCTCAGGCCAGGAATTTCAATGATTTGCTCTTTCAATGAATTGTTCTTGTTAACTGCTTTGGTGAATCGCTCCTGCCCTTCCTCTCAGGCTGAATATGCAAAACCAACATTCTTTCCCTTACACTGGGCAAGTAAAGGCCATTTTTATATCTTTCTTCTGGTTGCACCTACACTTTAATCCTTAACTTCTGCCATGATAACAATTTAATGTTTTCAAATTGCTTTAGTCTGGGACTGCAGTCTAAACTGTCTTCATTGTAAAATATATTTTTCAGAAGTGCCTAAATTTTAGGATAAAAGTAATGATTTCAAGATCAGTTTAAGGCTTCATAAACCACACATAAAAGAGGTGATTCCTCTCAGGTCATGCAATTTCTTGTTTACTCTCAACAGTTCCCTGAGTTATGCAGTAATACAGATTGTAGAACTAATTCAGTTTATTATTTAAAAGTTCTTAATATTATATAATCATAGGAGAAGCTTCAGCAGATGCTGGCCTGTCATATCTGTGCCTTAATCTGACCCAGACCTCAGAACCTTGATGTGGCTCCTTAGGCAACACATACATCATCTGATCTTAAACTGCCCAATGGATTAATGTACTGTAGGTGGAAGCTCTTACCTTCCATCACAGATGCATCAAGGGCAAAGTGATTTGTTTAAAGTTTCACAGTGATTAAGACAGTCCAGAGTAGAACATTATCTTTCTAATAAAAGGATAAACCAGGACTAATTGTGTTGGAAGTAACAAAGTGAAGTAGCTTCCAGTCGGGTGTATTGCAATGCCCAAAGGCTGTTCTAGAAGTTCCTCTGGATCTTTATTGTTGATTATCACAAAGAATAGTAGTCATTCGAGCGCCTGAATGTGTGTGTGAACACTTGTTTATGATGAAGTGCATATGACAGAAGCACATTTTTAAGATGTGCTAATTTCCACCGTACTTTATACCACACATGCTGTGTTGAGTAATGCTTTGTGGAACTTAAGTCTGCTCTCTGAAACTGTAACTATTTTTAAGGGCAGCCAAGTATTAATGGTTTTTCTGAACTGTGAGCATATGCTAGTTGAACTCCTTGGATGCTACAAAAACTTGTCAGATTTTTTCTGTGGGAAATTTTTTCATGCTTTCTCTAGGTTTGTTTTATTTCCTCAAATTCACCAGCAACAATAGGTCACAAAAGTATTGGTGATTGCCTTAATCTCTAGAGGTCTGCCTTTCTTTTGTGGATTGTAGAACTGTTTAGTGAGTTTGTTAACAAACAGCCAGTGAGACTATTTTTTTTTTTTTTTTAATGAAGGTGTGCCTTCTGGGAAGCTTGCTCCTCCCCAGAGAATGAGGTTTTTGTAAGATGCCGGGTGATATGAAGAATGGGATAGAGGAAGTGAAGAGTAGGGAGAAGGTTGGCTAGTGAGAAAGTGAAGAGGAGGAGAGAGCTTCCCTGCAAGGTGCTGCAGCAGTTTTGGAGATGGTATAAAAAAAGAGGCTTTCTTAAAGATATGGAGGTTTGTTCGAGCTAGCAGTTGCTGAGTGAGAAAGAAAGGCTGTTGGAAAAATTCTAGCCTTTAGGAACACCACCCTCAGAGTGCAGGTTGATTTCAAACCTTTCTGTTTAGTGTCTTACCCTGCAGATGTGAATTTTCTGAGTTTGAGGTTTGTTTTTTGTTTGTTTTTTTTTTTCATTTTTTTGTTTATTAATTTGAGTACCCTTAAGAGCTAGTGTCAGAAACTGGAAGCGTCTGGTATCTCTTGATGTGCTTGCTTTTTAAAGAAGTTAGGCAATTTGCTCTTACTTTTGAAATTATGGTAAGGTATGGTCGTATGTGCACATGGTGAGATCCTGGTGTCCCTTTGTGCTGAGTCATGTAATCTCTTCAGGAACTGTGATCTCTTTACCATTGTGTAAAAAAGCCTGTGTGTGAACATGTAATAAAACTGGTCAGTGCATGCATACAGATCACTGAATTAAATCCATTGATTCCCCACTGGGTTCCACTTTATTTGCTGTGTGTGTTCATAGTGCATCTCTGTAGTACAGACAACGAAGTTTGTTTTCTGGAAATATCCAGGTCTTTAAAAAAAAAAAAAAAAAAAAAAGCAAAACAAAACCAAGAAATAGCTCAGCAGAAACAACAAAATCCTCTAAAATCCCTTCCTCTCCCCTCTGCCATTTAGGAAGACAAACAAACCAACCCACAGCAGTGTAGGGAAGTACTCAAGTTAATGACATATTAACCTCAGCTCTGCCTCTATGCTCTTGCAGTAGTAGAACATCCAAATATTAAAGAACCCTCAGATCTTTCAAACAGCCATCCTATGGTTTAAAGACAGCCTCATAGCAGAATCTTGTTGTGCTTGAGCTAATTGACTCAGATTTTCCTGCTTCTTCAAAGAAAGATAATGTGTAGTTAATTGCCGATTTCAACCTGTATGTTTGAAGTGGCATATCTCAGCTCAGAATAAAATTTATTAATCAAAATAAAAACCATTAGAATCAACACATTTTTTGCCAACGAGAAACAAGCATATTTATTCCACTTGCATATAATTCTGGACTTCAGGAGGCAATGAAGTCATCAAAGGCAGTTTCAGCTTCCCCTTGGTTTCTGAAGTGTCTCCCACACAGGAAGTTGCCAAGATGCTTGAAGAATTGATAGTCGGTGGGCAAGAAGTCTGGTAAGTGTGGTAGATGAGGCAGAGTTTCATAGCCCAGCTCGTTCAACCGTTGCAGCATCAAAAGTGCAACGTGTGGCCGTGCGTTATTGTGGAGAAGGATTGGACCCTTTCTGTTGACCAGTGCTGGGCACAGCTGTTGAAGTTTCTGGTGCATTTCATTGATTTGCTGGATGTACTTCTCTGCTGTGATCGTTTCACCCGGATTGAGGAAGCTGTGATGGATTAAACCAGCAGCAGACCACCAGACAGTCAACATGACCTTCTTTTGGTGCAGATTCGGCTTTGGGAAGTGCTGCGGAGCTTCATCGCAGTCCAACCACTGAGCCAATTGTCGCCGGTTATCGTAGAGCATCCATTTTTCATCACACGCCACAATACGGTTGAGAAACGGGTCGTTCTGTTTGTGAAAAAGAAGCGCCGACGACACTTCAGAATAGCGATTTCTGTGATTCTCATTCAATTCATGTGGCACCCATTTGTCAAGCTTCTTCGACTTTCCAATCTTCTTCAGATGCTCAGAAACAGTTGATATGTTTACCCTGAGTTGTTTTGCAAGTTCTTGAACAGTTGTGCATGTATCTGCTTCCACCAGAACCTTCAGTTCATCATCGTCAATAGCAGAAGGATGTCCGCGACCTTCTTGATCGTCAAGGTCAAAATTGCCACGTTGAAATTTTTGGAACCAAAGTTGCACTGTCTGTTCGTTAACACTTCCCTGGCTATATACCTCATTGATGTTTTGAACAGCTTGTGCTGCATTACATCCACGTTTGAACTCATAGATCTGTTAAAATTGCTGGTTTGACATCTGAACTTCAAACCTCCAAACCTCCAAAATTTGTCAAAAAAGTTTATATTATAATTTAATTATACAGTGTGAAAGTTCATAACATGAGCTTTTAAAAAATATGTAACAGTACACCAGTGGAGAATGTACTATTCCTGAAACATATACAATAAAAATCACATTACAAAATGGAAATTAATTTCCAAACAGCCTATAGTTTTATGTAAGTGAAGAAATTAATCTAGAGGTGTGTTGTACAAAACTGATACATATCCTGTATGGACTTTCAGAAGTGGATGACCCCTAAGAGGCTGTTCTACATGACCAGATAAAAAGGCTTTTGCAGGACAACTTGTTTTAGTAGTTTGTAATGACTCATCCCCTATATGTACTGTTAATCCAATTATGTTTGCCAAGAAGTTCTTATGAATAGGTGCAGTGGGGTCAATATGATCTCATGAGCTTCCTGATAAAACTATGTGTTTATTGCATTGGTAAAGCTGAAGTATCATCATGGTTTAGGAGTGAAGACAGATATCCTCATTTTCTTCAAGGGAGATAATTAAACCTAAGGAGTCAGTGCTATTTTGCTTTTCCTTGAATGTCATCTCTCTCTTTCTTATAGTACAGGGCTTGGATTTGTAATTGTGGTGTTGCTGATGTTAGACCAACACAGATAAATGGTGCTTGTCTATTTCCAGTTTGTGCATTGTAACACTGATATACTCTTCCTATACACTACCCAGTGTTTAGGTTATACCTGATTTAAGTCTTGGCTATCTTCCAAATCATTCATATACTAGAATTTAAGAAAATGTGTATGTAAATGACTGTATGGAGTTATGTGGGGGATGAGAAACCAGTTAAACAGGTTTGTACTGCATTAGTCAAAGTTGTAAAATGAGTGCAAAATGTCAAATGCTTAAGATTTAGGCCTGCTTACATGTAGCCTGATTCCCCAAAACATAGAGAATGTGTAGTTCTGCTGGGTTGCCTTTTAAGTTGTGAAATACTACTTCTGCAAAACTGACAGTTTTATACAGGTGCCTAAATAAACAACTAAAGGCCAAATTTTGCTATCCTGAGAAAAGGTTTGGTCCCTCTCCATGTGTATCTCCTTCGTGTGTGATCTTTTAAAGTAATTCCTGTCAATATGTTTAATATGAATAAATATAAATATTTTAATGTCATGTTATTGCTGTTATGAGTACCTGCTGATATAGAATTTTCAGTGTGTAATCTTGCTACATCAAGTGGCTGTTGGAATATTGACAGTTAAATTTCTCCTGTATTTTTTTTGAAGGAATGTGTTAATATGCATTATTTAAGCTTTCCAAATTTTAGTGATCAAAAATTTGTCCAAATGTATTAGTTTAAGTTATAATACTGTAAGTTTCAGATTTTTTGCTTTTACAGTGGCTTGCAGTTTTCTATAACTAGCACTTTATAAATCAGTAGGAAACATTGTTTTATAGTAAGAAAATTAGATAAAGTACAGCTTGCCCAAAGTCAATGATACTTTTCATCTTGTTCCCTGTGGTGTTGAGTGGCCTCCATTTCTGTCAGAATCAATTGGATTTGCAGTTGTTTAGTATCAGCTCTATGAGAGCTCTCATAACTTCGGGGCATGTAAAACTACAAAGGGTCCTTTGGTTTGTATAGTCTAATCCATATATTTTTTATAAATCATGCTGTAGTCCCCTCAATTTGACGCTGTTTACCTGTCCCATTAGGTCACATGATTTCTGTTAACTTTAACCTTAGTCAAAGCAAACTATTCATACCTTCCAAAAAGGTGCTCTGCCTAGGTTTTAAGATGGCCAGAAATGGAGGTCTTGACTTTTTATGTGGTTAGCTGCTTCAAGTAAACAAATTTCCTTTACAGTTTAAAAATAATAATAATTACACATTCACTTCAGTCTGAAAATGGCTGACTTCAGCTTTCAGTGGTCAGTTCTTATGAGGATTTTGGGTCCATCTGCATTAGCACATCAGATTGAGGGTGTGCATTTTGAATAAGGTTTGCTGATCCTTTTTTATAACCTCCACCTCCCCCTTCTCCCTGCGCTGCCATTCTTGTAAGAGAAGATCCCGGAGCTGGTGAGCAGATTCCTCAGAGTGAGCCTCCACCAGCAGATGCATTCTGGGAGCAGGAGTGTAACTAATGTGTTCCAGCTGCAGAGACATTTGGGGTCAGGAAAGCAGGTTATGGCTGGTCTGAAATATCTCTTCCTTTACGTCCTTCCTCCTGCAAGTCCCTAATGGATGGGCATCAGGTCTTCATCATCCTACTAATACATTCCTAATGGGGCTGTGCTGCCTTTTAATGTAAACAAAGCTTTTGTTAAAGGTCAGCTTAGTACATAGTAACTTCTATCTGCGAAAGCGTTTACAGTGTTGTAGCATGACGATCTCTTGGATGGTCTAAAAAAATTTCAAACACTTAAGTCTTCTGCTAAAAGAGGGGGGTTTACAGTTCATGGTTTTTCTGAGGAAAATTTTCCATTTCTTCAAAGTTCTTTTTAAAAGTCTTTAAATATAGCTTAAAATATCTTTATTTTTATTTTAATTAAGATTATTCTTTTAAATGAGTGCTGATCAGAATGTCATGGCGTGCTAATTCAAATGTGATATGGAAGTAAAGGATATTCAGTTTACATCTAGTTGTATAAACCACAATGAAACCAGAACCACACCCAACCCCCCCGGGTTAACATAGTTGTCTTCTGACAGGAATATAGCTAGTACCAATTATTTAAGCCTTTATTTATTGATCTCTTCCATTTACTTAGTTCAGGATTGAAATTCAGCCAGGAAAGGGGAATTTTTCTAGTGCAGGTTTTATGCTTGCATCCAGGATACCCTTTTGGAATATAGGTAGTCTTTTAGGTTTCTTCCAGTCATCTAAAATAGACTCAGGGCATAAATTGTGTTAGATTTGGATGCAGGTAGGCCAGAGAAATCATCAGCAAATATATTTCAATTAGTGTATACTAATTTTAAGAGTATTTATTTGTTGTAGATGTGTTTAACATATTCCTTATTTACTAACAGGCTGCAAAGTATTTCATATTGTTGTGATACTAGCCTGTCATCCTGCTTCTCTCCAAATATACAAGAAAAATGTACTGAACTTCTTGCCTTTCTACTTCATTAAAAATATTCCTATCTTCACATACAAATTTGCCTATTGCTAGGAATTCTTCTAGTTTTTCTCATTTAGTTTAGATTTACCAGCCAAGTTGTAGCAGCAGAAGCTTAGATATTAAGAGGTCTGGCTCTTCCTCAGGCTCTCAGGTAGCTGAGACAATTAATTTACAGTCAGATTTTGAGGTTGCCACAGATTTGGAGATTTACATATTTTTATGGTGGCTTTCCTTGCTTCAACTTCTCAGAGTCTTATTTAAAGAATAGGTCTTCTACCATTTGCATTAAATAAAACCATCAGTATTTTGTTATGGGGGGAAAAAACCCCAACCTAAAATGGTGTTGAGATACTGTCATGAACAACTTTGGTAAGAAAGTACTGTATTTGCGATAGTATACTTAAGAAATAAAACTTGAGTTTGGTGTTACTCCAAGTAGGAGAACAACAGTCCATACTAACAGTGTTTGAGGTTTTGTTGTTGCTCTACTGAACAGGAACTGAGCACACTACCTTGCTTATCTGTCCATATAGCATATAGAATTTTGTATTCATGTTACTACTTCTTAGATGTATACTTTATATTTCTCTTAGATGTACACTTTACAGTATCAGGAGATTCTTGTGGATAACAGAACTCAAAATACTAATTCACCAAAGATCTAATTTAGAGTAACAGTGTCTTGTTATTGAGAAGTATTAAAAAAAAAAAAAAAAAAAAAAGGGAAGGCCAGCAAACACCCTATCCTCTTTTAAAATTTTAGAGAAAAGTTGTTGCACTTCAGTCTGTGTGGTTCCTGGTTTTGAAGAAGCGTTACAAACTGTGAGTCTATCCTATTTATAGCTGGCATTTTTTTCTGCAGTTAACAAAATTCCTCATGCGTCCTTTCAAATAGAGCTTGGCCACCTCCTCTATATTGTTCTTTTCATGAAGAGTATTCTTGACTTCATTGACATTCAATAATGTTGAGGTATGTTGCTAATTATTCCCAGCATGAATGCCTGCTTATAATTGCAATTTATCATGAATGCATAAGATTTGTTAATGATTTTTCTAAAAACTTTTTTTTTTTGCCTCAAGTCTTGAGGGTTTTATTGTTTCTAAAGCTGCTGAATAACCTGCTGGTTTGAAAATAGTAGTTAATGCATACCACCTACTGGTAATAATTACATCAAAGCTTTTTGCCCCTTCTAGAGTGCTAATAGTGCAGAGCTTTATGAATTCTTTCCAGCTAAAGAGCTCAATTTTCCTTCAGTACATCAAACTTAAGAGAAAATTTCTACCAGAAAAAGTCTGACTTTCCTATATACCAAACAGGTGCATATATATATATATATATATATATATATATATTGCATCTGAGCCCCCAGGACGTTCCCAGACATATTAAAAGCATTCTCTGGCAATACAGTATCTACATAACCTGTTTCTTAATGTTAAGTAGGCAGTAAAGAGCCCTAACACAATTTTGCTGAAGCCAGAGCACTGCAAAGGAGATGGAAAAGTTCCCTAAACTAAATAGTGGCAATTTGCATGTGTGGTAGATATAGGCCTGGCTATGGACTTTTTATAACTTGGGCTTTCTTGTAGCTCAGATCAGGCCTGTAATAGAATCAATTCAGTTTGTTCCAGCTGATTCCTGGAGCAGTTATTTAAAACTTGCTTCTCTTAAGCTGCACTCTGCACTGCAGCTCCACATTTCTCCTGAGAATGACTCAAATTTGGTGATTGGCTCCACTGCTCTGGAGTTTTGTGTCTGGAACTGATTGCCTGTAAGTTTGGGAGCCATAATTTCAGGCTCAGAAGGAACTCTTTTGTGTAGTGGAAGAGCATTGAATTTTATTTCCTCCCCACTTCATGCTTCTGAGTAGAGAATGTGTCCTGAGATGCAAGTGGCAGTAAATAAGAATATTACAAATTCTGTTAATAAAGATTATCTTTCCATTTTTTAAGCTGTAGACACTGGAACAAAATTCCTTGACTGTTCATGATACTTGGCACCATGCTCTTGAGCTGTCTTTGGAGTGAAGTAGATCTCTCCAAGACTAACCAAAGGTATGGTTTTGGAAAGTCTTTAAGTTGCAGTCTGTGCTGGTAGGATGCATAACTGTCCTAGGTTTGGCTAACTCTATTTTATGAAATCCTCTAAGGCTATCACTGAAGAGTCTGAAATATCTCCACCTCATCAGAGCATAAAGTGCACTTGCTCTTGCCTTCAGGCAGTGGAAAGCTGTTATTTCAAGGCGAGGCCTATGGGAGACCCATACCAAATGTGTGATGATGATGGGACCTATCTGAACTGGAGGTTGTGGATGCTGAGGAGTACAGACATGATCACTCCCAGGTGTGGCTGCCTTTGGCAACATTTGCTAATGTCTGCTGTTGCATCTGATTATAATTTCAGTGCAGATAGTGCTGCTATGTGATGAGGCAGGTGGAGGTAATGTACTTTCCATTGGTATGTCTCTTCTGCACCAACCTAAATACTACTTTCTATACTGAAATAATCTAGACTTCGAAGCAAAAAGTTATGTTATAATCACTTCTAGAGGAGGAGAAAGCAAAAAAGAAGGTATTTGGATAGAACTTCATCAGGAAACTCTGCAGTAATCCTATTATGCATTTTGGGCTAGCTGCTAACTATTGGAATCTTGATACTGCTAATTGAATTCAGGTCATAGGCTTTTAAAGAGCTTTAATTCCCATTGTATTGTCTCTATTTGATATTGTATGTGAAGATTCACAAAATGTGCAAAGCAGCAAGGCATATAAAAAAGGGAAATGGTGACATGAACTCCGAGTGACCAGACATTCAGAAAACAATTATGAAAAGGAAAGTTATGTTGTTTGTTCTCTGTAGCTTCTTATCTGGACTGTGACCTTGAAAGTAGCATTTCTACTGCCTGCTTGTACAAAGCAGCTTCTTCTTCAACTGTTTCTCCATGCTCTGATTAGAAAAAGTGGGATTTCCTGAGCAACCAATATGAAGTTTAAGCATGTGTCCCAAAAATTGCTTTGAATACTTTCAGGTAGTATAAAAAAGATGGGAAAATCTTCATGTTAATCTTCGGTTATGTGTTCCTTTGGTGGAGGAGAGCTTTTTCAGGGATGGGCTGTGTGAGTGGTGGAAATATTTAGTATCTGAAGTTGTGTAAAATGTTGAAACAGTTCTTGCCTAAAAAGCAAATGCTACTACTATTAGGATGAGAGCCAGGAAACAGGGTACTCCCTACTAGCTGCCTAATCACTGTGTGCTGTGGAGTTCCCACCTGTGAGTTATAATATAGTTTGAGTACACCTAGACTCCATATTGTTGAGCCTTTCTCCAATGGGACACAAATGTGAAAGGCCTGCAGGAACTGTTACTCTTAATCAAGGTGTAACAATAAGGATGGGGCAGCTATGTAATATGTAGATAGAGAGATACAAATCTCAGCTGTGAGGAGACTTGCAGAGCTCTGTGTCATGTTGTCATCAGTCACTTCTGAAAAGATATTTGGAAGATCAGCCATCTGAGCTTGTCTCTGTTCAGAGAAAAGGTGATTTTCTTCTGTTTTAGTTGGTAGGACAAGTAGCATGAGATACTTCTTTCAGATATGTTGTGAATATGAGGGAGGAATGTAGATTTTAATTTGAAATCTGCACATGAAGTATCTTGTTAACTATAAGTTTATTCTGAGTCAGTTAAAACAGCTGGAA
>NW_020799092.1:9356759-9359916 GCF_003259725.1 Athene cunicularia | reverse complement strand
TCTAGACTGCCATCATTTGCCTTTCACACCAGTCAGCTCCAGGTCATAGAAAGGGTTGCTGATGGATCTTCAGCATGAATTCCTTTGTGCCAGGGAGCTGTTTTAGTCAGAGCTCTGCATACAAAACTGAGCTCTGTCAATTCAGGATTAGCTCAAAAAAAAAGAGTCTCTGGTGTATGTGTGTGGATTATCCTTTGGTTATAGAGAAGACAAGGGGAAGAAGGTGCTTTGCCTAGGTCAGGACACATAGCCCAGGACCTCTGTTGGGTGCCATGGAGAGATTTTTACCTCCAGCCAAGTCTGAGGAAGCATGAGTCTAATCAGATTTCCTAATCCTGTCCCAGCAGAGACTGCCAGTCTCCATGTGCCCTGCACAGCCCTGGGGGGAAGCTGAGGTGAAGTGGGGTTCATGGCTTTTATTTCTTGGCCTGCTCATACAGGTTTCACATTTAGAAGCTTTCTCTTTTGTTTGGAAACATCCATTGTATGTGGTTTATTTTCATCTAACTTTATTTATCATACTTTTTAAAAAAGTACATTATCTACTTTTTCATTAAAAATGCTGTCAAGTGAAAAAAAAACCCTAACTTTTTCAGCTTCTGATGTCCTGCTGTTACTCCCCAGTGTTCATGTCTGACTTAAAGATTAATTAAAATAAATATCAAGTGCTACTGAAATAATTAATAAATTATACAATTTACATTCGATTGTAAGTGGAAGAATGCCTTACACTTCCCTTTAAAAAATCAGCATGGTTCCAGAAAGGAAGGAAGCATGCTAATTACAATGCTCCATGAGACTTTACAATTCATGGATGAGGGTTGATCAGAAGATGCAAAGGAGGCAAAGCAAGCATTTTAATGTTTGATACTTCAGTTCTTCTAATCCCAAAGCTTGCTATTAAAATACATCACAAAATTTGTTGTGTGTCTCCAGCAGTTTGATATTTCCTGAACTTTTCCATCTAGAAAAGTTAGAAACATTTTGTCTTGGATGCTGATCCTGTGTTACTTTTGGCACTGAGGTAACTTGGCTGGAGTTTCTCCTAACTTAGTGGTTAATGTGAAATCAGAAGTAGTCTCTTTAGCTTTTTACAAAATATCCACGTTTCATAGCTTTTTTAAACATATTACTCATGACCAGCATTTATACACCTTTTCCTGGTATACAAAGAAAAGAGCAGAAGTTCCGCCTTTGATAGAAGCAGCAAATATAGTATGTCCAATGCACAGGCATAATGTCCAGTGTTGTTTGTGAAACTATATGAAGATGGTAATATATCTCTTAACGTATTTGTTAATTTGGAAAGTAATAGCATCTCTTAACAAACAGCAACAAGAGGAAAAAGAGTGAAGTCTCTTCTACAGGGCTGGGTTTAAAGGTATCTTCTATGAATCATAAAGTCATTTTAAATATACAATCATGAAAACAGCTCCACTGAGTCAGATTGAACATCTAGCTTGGAGGCCAGGAGATGATGCCCGAGAGACCAGTGGAGGACCAATACATGCATGGTATTTTCCTCATATAGTCTCTAGGTCTCCAGCCCTGTGGCTCCTGAAACTAGAGGGTGTACTACCTTACCTCTTCACTTAACCTTTGCACTGCCTCCCTCTTACTCCCATTCCTCTAGTCTTAACATTTCTCCTGTTCCTTCATGGTACTGAAGCACCAGTAGCAAAAGTACTGAGAATATAGTGGAAAGAGTCTGAATGTTCATTTCTTTCTCCTAATGGGAGAGAGCCAACTGCAGTAAAAATCCAGCTCAGTTTTTGCCTGAAGTATGTTTATTGCTGTATGGGATTTGTCTGTGCTCCAAATGGGGAATTGGGAGGCTTGAGCATTTGCACTGCTGTGATTTGTTGGAGATCTGAGCAAGTGTACTTTTAAGTGTACAGATATAAGGTTTTGGGGGGAGGGGGGCGAACTGTAATTTTTTCAGATCTGTAGGGAGTTTCATGGGAGCTATGGAAACTGCATTTCTGAAGTAGAGGCCTTTGTTGCTTCCTGCCAACCTTCAAACCCCTGTTTGATAGCATGGCAGGTTTACAGCCCCCATTAAAATGTTTTCACTTGGGTTTTTTTGTTTGTTTTACCTCTCCTCATCTTATTACTTGAAACTGTGAAAGCACCTTTTTTTTTTAAAAAAAAAAAAAAAAAAAAAAAATAAAAAAAAAAAAAAAGAAAAAAAAAAAGAAAAAAAAAAAAGAAAAAAAGAGTGAATACCTGGAGAATATGAACCAAAATGGATGGTTTGGAAAAGTTTTGTGAGTACTAAAGCTAGGATTTCGTAACTGGAGATTTTGAAGTTGGTCCTGTAGGGGTGGTGCTGTCTCTTCTGTCTTCTAGAGGAGCCTAGACAGGTTTCAAACTTTCATTTTAAAAAATGACTTGAAGTATGACCCAGTGTCCTGTGCTAGTAAATAGTTCCTAATACAGTCTGTATTATAAATTCATAACGTTCTAGTTAAATCCTGTCACATGTTACTGTGTTATTTTAAGATTATTACCCTTGTAGTTCCATAGAAACCTTTTCCTGGGGACAAAAAGAAACCCCAAAACCAACAAACCACCAACCAGCATTTTCTTGTCACTGTGATCTGAGTAAGAGCAGGGAAGTGTACAGTTGTCCAGGGCTCCCTGGCATCTTTAGTAAATCTTGTGCCCTCCCATTCCCCATAGCATGTAATTTGATGCTCTAGAATGGTGAGTCCATTGGAAATGGTTGTGTTTGTAATGTAGTCATTTAACAAATTATCTCAGCAGATGTGAGTAATTACATAAATTCAGTGAAGGAGGTGTCTGTTGATTGTAGTGGTCATTAATACACTTACTGCCCTGAATCTTGAACTGTTTTTATTGTTTTGCTACTTAACTTCAGGCATATAGACATAAGTATTCAATTTACTTTTAGTGCCTGTTTTTGTCACATACCTCTCTTCCATTACAATTGCTCTATTTTTGTTTTAGTTGCCAAACTCTTTTTTGAGGTAGGAAAGATTGTGCCTTTCCTAAGTATAGAATAAACTAGCATCTTGATTATGGTTTGGAAAAATAGAGACATAGTATTTAATAAATAGGTATGCAGTTATGCAGGGACTGTATGGTGTGTGTATAGCATTCATGCTTAGGAAAAATATTCTAAAAAAAAAAAAAA
>NW_020799092.1:9353687-9356709 GCF_003259725.1 Athene cunicularia | reverse complement strand
TTTTTTTTTTTTTTTTTCCCCCAGTTATTTGAGGTGGTTTTTACATTTTGATGGCAGTAGAGGAAATGTTTTCCAGAGAGTAGTTACCCTCTGTGCAACTCAAAGTGAAGTTTCATAAAGACTCTGTGCCTGTCTTGCTTCCAGGTCTGGGCATAATAGCACATAGGCACAGGGAAGGAAATGGGGGTGGAGGGTTGGGAACTGATGCACTGAGCACAGTGCACCCTTCCTTCAAGCTAGTGTCCCAACCGAATGCAGAACTGATCCTGTCCATGTTATGGGCCAAGCACTCTCCTGAATGATTCTGGTACAGAAGTCATGCCAAAATAACTTTTCCTTTCTTCTTCTTCTTATTCCAGCTGCAATTTGATGGATGGAGGAAGACAAAACACAATAGCAAGTGATATATTTAGCATCATGGAGAGCCAAAATATTTAAGCAGATTTATTGTTATCTTAAAAAAACCAAAACACTGACACCCACACTATTTAGACAAGTCTGTCTGCTGTTTTAATCTGAATCATATTTTTTTAAGAAAAGAGGGCATATCTTTTTGCAGAAATATGACCTTTATGTTGATATACTTCTGGTATCTGTAGAGGTGAAATGCAGGCAGATAAAGCAGTTAATACTGGCCTATGTTCATGTAAAACCTGTAGTGTCTTAGTAGGGAATAATTCATATGGCTCGGTGAAAATGGAGTTAAAACTTGAGAAGCTTGTACTCATTATTTTCAAGGGCCAAAGTAATTCCCATTTTTCAACTGCAATAAAAGGTTCAGCATAATGTCAGCTGGCTGAAGCCCAGCTTGACCAGGAAAAATTATTCCCAATTTAGAAAACAAAACCAAAGAAAAAAAAAGTAATGTGCACTCCTAATACCACTTCAAGTTATTAGTATTATGGAAAAAGTTAGTCTGTAGTTCAGCTACAAGTTCCTGGGATAGATAAATATGATCTTGGTGCTGGTGCTTGCTGCAGCAGTGTGTGGCATGAGATGGAGAGAGAAGGCTGTAGATCCCTTTGTCTAGACTGCCATCATTTGCCTTTCACACCAGTCAGCTCCAGGTCATAGAAAGGGTTGCTGATGGATCTTCAGCATGAATTCCTTTGTGCCAGGGAGCTGTTTTAGTCAGAGCTCTGCATACAAAACTGAGCTCTGTCAATTCAGGATTAGCTCAAAAAAAAAGAGTCTCTGGTGTATGTGTGTGGATTATCCTTTGGTTATAGAGAAGACAAGGGGAAGAAGGTGCTTTGCCTAGGTCAGGACACATAGCCCAGGACCTCTGTTGGGTGCCATGGAGAGATTTTTACCTCCAGCCAAGTCTGAGGAAGCATGAGTCTAATCAGATTTCCTAATCCTGTCCCAGCAGAGACTGCCAGTCTCCATGTGCCCTGCACAGCCCTGGGGGGAAGCTGAGGTGAAGTGGGGTTCATGGCTTTTATTTCTTGGCCTGCTCATACAGGTTTCACATTTAGAAGCTTTCTCTTTTGTTTGGAAACATCCATTGTATGTGGTTTATTTTCATCTAACTTTATTTATCATACTTTTTAAAAAAGTACATTATCTACTTTTTCATTAAAAATGCTGTCAAGTGAAAAAAAAACCCTAACTTTTTCAGCTTCTGATGTCCTGCTGTTACTCCCCAGTGTTCATGTCTGACTTAAAGATTAATTAAAATAAATATCAAGTGCTACTGAAATAATTAATAAATTATACAATTTACATTCGATTGTAAGTGGAAGAATGCCTTACACTTCCCTTTAAAAAATCAGCATGGTTCCAGAAAGGAAGGAAGCATGCTAATTACAATGCTCCATGAGACTTTACAATTCATGGATGAGGGTTGATCAGAAGATGCAAAGGAGGCAAAGCAAGCATTTTAATGTTTGATACTTCAGTTCTTCTAATCCCAAAGCTTGCTATTAAAATACATCACAAAATTTGTTGTGTGTCTCCAGCAGTTTGATATTTCCTGAACTTTTCCATCTAGAAAAGTTAGAAACATTTTGTCTTGGATGCTGATCCTGTGTTACTTTTGGCACTGAGGTAACTTGGCTGGAGTTTCTCCTAACTTAGTGGTTAATGTGAAATCAGAAGTAGTCTCTTTAGCTTTTTACAAAATATCCACGTTTCATAGCTTTTTTAAACATATTACTCATGACCAGCATTTATACACCTTTTCCTGGTATACAAAGAAAAGAGCAGAAGTTCCGCCTTTGATAGAAGCAGCAAATATAGTATGTCCAATGCACAGGCATAATGTCCAGTGTTGTTTGTGAAACTATATGAAGATGGTAATATATCTCTTAACGTATTTGTTAATTTGGAAAGTAATAGCATCTCTTAACAAACAGCAACAAGAGGAAAAAGAGTGAAGTCTCTTCTACAGGGCTGGGTTTAAAGGTATCTTCTATGAATCATAAAGTCATTTTAAATATACAATCATGAAAACAGCTCCACTGAGTCAGATTGAACATCTAGCTTGGAGGCCAGGAGATGATGCCCGAGAGACCAGTGGAGGACCAATACATGCATGGTATTTTCCTCATATAGTCTCTAGGTCTCCAGCCCTGTGGCTCCTGAAACTAGAGGGTGTACTACCTTACCTCTTCACTTAACCTTTGCACTGCCTCCCTCTTACTCCCATTCCTCTAGTCTTAACATTTCTCCTGTTCCTTCATGGTACTGAAGCACCAGTAGCAAAAGTACTGAGAATATAGTGGAAAGAGTCTGAATGTTCATTTCTTTCTCCTAATGGGAGAGAGCCAACTGCAGTAAAAATCCAGCTCAGTTTTTGCCTGAAGTATGTTTATTGCTGTATGGGATTTGTCTGTGCTCCAAATGGGGAATTGGGAGGCTTGAGCATTTGCACTGCTGTGATTTGTTGGAGATCTGAGCAAGTGTACTTTTAAGTGTACAGATATAAGGTTTTGGGGGGAGGGGGGCGAACTGTAATTTTTTCAGATCTGTAGGGAGTTTCATGGGAGCTATGGAAACTGCATTTCTGAAGTAGAGGCCT
>NW_020799092.1:9314039-9353637 GCF_003259725.1 Athene cunicularia | reverse complement strand
ACCCTTTTTTTTTTTTTTTTTTTTTTTCCCCTAGGGGAAGAAGTGGGAAACACAACAAAAAGAATAACTGTTTAATTTGATAATGCTGAATACTATTGGGGTTTGACCTAAAGACTCATTAACCTTTGTCCCTAAAAGCTTATCTAAATAATTCACGATTTATATTGGGAGTGGGAGAGCAGAGGATGTGGAGTTTTGAACTCTGTTGGAACATCATTGGTTCTGCATTTAGAACAGACTTGACCTTTCTCAGGCTCAGGTCCTGGGCTCAGTGCTCACCAGACTTTCTCAATGTTTTGGTTTTTTTTTTGTAAGGAGGGGGGAATCAACACTTGTCTCTCTGGAGAATATTTTAAATGAGGGTTTTTAGTTTGTAAAACTAATACCTTCAGAAAACAGGATGTTTGAGGTGAATGTCATGGAAATAAATGTTCTGCTCCATAGGAAATTTTGTGGAATATGTGTTGTTTCTTGCCTTGTGTGTGTAAGATAGACAGTGTTGGTGTTTGTAATACTTCTTTGAAATTATTTAAATATTTCACTGCACTTTTGCACTGTGAAGAAAGACAGAATAACAAGATCAATTGAGGGGAAATATTCCTCTTCTGTCAATTTATAGTACTGTATGTCTGTCTTTGCAGCTAGCAGCAGCATGGCTGACCATTTCTTATTCCATTTTCTGAAGAACAGAAGTGAACATATCCATAGCCTCTTTCATTAGTTAAATCTTTAAATGTGTGTATATGTGTAATACATACACCATGCAGTTAAGTGGATTTGTTATAGAATTTAATACTTCATTTCTTATATTCTGCAGAAACTGTTTTAAATGATAGCAAAGATTAGTATGTTAGAGGGTATTTGTGCCCATTAATTTCTCTAATGAAAACCTACAAGGAATTTTGAGAAATTGAGAATATCATAGGTTTTAAAAAGGAAGTTTGTGTCAGGAACAAATAGGAACTCTCCTCAAAACCTCTAAAGACAGACAAAACAAAATTCAGGAGTCAGTTATGCAAATAAGAGATTCTTATCTGGAGATTGAATTCAGTTCTTTGCACAATTTAGGGGAAATTTAGGAATTATGAAAGTATCAGAAGTGTACATTCTTATTTCATCCCTATAAATTTCACATAAATGATTACAAGAGCTGTATGGGAAAAAAAAAAAAAAAAAAAAAAAAAGAGCATCAAACTGACCATCTAAAGAAATACATTCAGGCAAATTAGCCTTCACTGCATTCATTGTTGAACAAATTCAAACATCAGAACAAGTTGTCAGAAAAGTGTTTCTTGGAAATAAACATGATCTATGAGGAGAAGTTAAAGAAAGAAACCTTTATTATAAAATTTAGATGGTGCAAGTTGCTTCATGGTTTCCTAGATTGGGTCTCGTGTGCATCTTCCCTGATGTTAATTGGATGTACAATAACTTTGAGTTGTGAATTCCTTCTGACCACATGCAGTTGTAAAGAAGTACTGAATCAAGTTGACTACAAGTGAGCATCAAGCCAGCTACAGCATAGCTGGAAATGGGTGAAATAAACCATCCACCTGAATAGCCTAAACTTCAAAAGGGAAAAGTCTGTTCTGTTCATAAATTAGCAAGAGTTCAGTTTATATCCACTCTAAAGCTAAGTCAACAGTTTTTGCAAACAGCAATTGATTAGATACATTTAAGTGCTTCATTCTGGGGTAATTTCCAGGCTGAAATGCTTTAAGACCTTTTCAGAAGTGCTGCACACTTGAACATTTCAACTGATTGTGTGTAAATTGGAAAAAAATAAATCATGTACAAGGGATAGCTGGGAGATTCATCTTGCCTGAATTTAGGATTCTGCTTTGTAATTTTCCTAGAGTGAAGGCAGAGGTTGGATTCTCTTTGTGGTCAACAAACACAAGAGCTTGTTTACATTTGTGTGCCAGGATTTCCATCATAAACTGTCTGTTTCTTTCAGCTAACTAAAAGTCTAGATGACTAGATCAGACCAAAATGTAGTTGTCTGAAACTGACTCAGCTGAGTCCTCTACTTTTTATGCCTAACGAGATATCTAAAAGCAAGGCTTCCAAAATATTTGTTTAAAATGTTTCCTTAGAATGGCTTACCATGCTTGTCATAAAGATTCACTCAGATTAGTGAGTGAAGGTAGTAGAACAGAAATGAGAATAAACTGGTTGCCTTGACTAAACCAGCACCTCAAAAGTTTGTATTAACATTACTTTTTTTTAAAAAAAAAAAACCAACATCTGTTCAGAGTTAAAACTGTGAAACTTCCCAAAAAATGGCTTTTGCTCTTGGGTTCTTTGTTTGTTTGTGGGGGGGTTTGTTTGTTGGTTGGTTTTTGTTTGGCTTGGTTTTGATTTTGTTTTGTTTTGTTTTCTTTTTTAAACTCCCCCTCCAGGCAGGGGAGCTTAACAGAGCGCCCCGGTGATATAAATATGAATAGTTTCATTAAATAAGCAAATTAGTAACTGTAGTGTGAAGCTTTGGGAGCTGAGCTTGCAGGAAGAACTACCAGGAAGTTCAGAAGATCTTGTCAGTGTATGGTGGGATGTTGCCGAGCTTTCTGCCACAGAGTAGCCACAGCGTAGGGAGGAGCTCTTGCTGGAATTAGCCTGAAGCAATGTGACCATTGAAGAACAGTTCTCTCTCGTCTGGATGTTTCAGCCTTGTTGGTGTTCAACACAGGATTGTATTTAAGGATTTTTCACTCTGCAAATGATTAAAGTGTCTGTGTTTGCCATTAACGAAGGAAAGGGGGCGTGATTTACAGGTCTGAAAGCACAAAGTTGTGCTATTGGAAGGCCAATGCAACCCTTACTCTTTACGCTATGCATCCTTGTTAGTGTTGCTTTGAAATCTGTAGATGAGAAAGACTTAGAGCACTGTAAATGAATTATTTTGATTTGTCATAACACAGCTAAGACTTCAGAGAAGATGGACACCGCTCAAATGCTTCGCTGAGAATATCAAAGGAGCACTTTCTTCTTCCATGCAGTGTACCTTTCTGACTTTTCCTAATTGTACAGATGAGAGTTTTTGCCAGGGACAAAGATGTATATTTAGTCCTACAGTCGCTCTTATTGCTTGGAACATTAATCAAATTAAACAGCATAGATTTCTAGTTTAGTTCCAAGAGAAATAGTTCACCCGTAAAGAATTAAAATCCATAAATCCATGAAAATATTATTGAAATTCATTATAATTTCAACAGGACAAGAGCTTCCCACTGGAAACAATTATTTTTATTCTTTGATAAGATCATTTTTAAACCTCGGAGTTGATATTGTTCTCCAGTAGAGCAAAGTGACAGTGATATAATTTCACTAGCTTCAGTCATCCTTCTCTGTTTCGAGACAGAAATTCATTGTTGCCATAGACAAGCTACAGTTTTAACTTCCCCCCCCAGGAGGTTTAAATTTAAAATACAGAGCTGTACACAAGGTAACCAGAAACGTGTGAAATGATACAATCAGAAAACAAAGCAAATGGGACTATCTTCAGTTCTTGTTCACTTCTTGAAGCTGAGTGTTGAATGTGAGTGTGCTAATCATTCTACAGAAGCCAGTTGAGATAATCTATGCTATTACCTCTCTTCAAGCTGGACTGGGAGAAGTTTCTTCTTGAAGGTTGGCAGGAAAGGCCCCTGTTTGCTAAACTGTTGACTATTGTTGTGATAGTTGTTACCAGGTTCTTAATGGTCACTCTTCCTTTTCTGTACCATGAAAGTTGCAGGTTCCAGGTCTTTGAACTCATCTACATGTTAGTTTACATCTCCAAGAGCCTGAATACCATCCATTATATTTTTTTTTATAACACCCAGCCTTCCTTTGCTATAGGTTAGAAAAAGAGAAGAAGGAGCTTGGTACAGTAAATGTCATCTTTGTATTTCTTGCTGTTTTAAGTTGGACTTGATTCTGTATACATAGACACTGTAAAAATCCTAAAGTAAGCATTAGCCACTACTTATGGCTGAGAGATTGCTCTACTTCAATGTCTACATTGGAAAACAATTGTCATGGGGATTAGTGGGTTTGCTCATCTTGATAGATAAATGATTAATTCTTAGCTCAAGTCTCTTAAAGTACAAGAAGAAGTCTTCTTTCAGCCTGAACTCTTCAACTTATTTCAAATGGACTGCCACAAAATAATTTTTCAGTGTTAATTAATATTCTGAAAAAAGTTGTGATCTGTCTCCAGTGAGACTGAGGGTTAGACTCATAGAAGGACATGAGTAGATGATGCTGAAGACCTGTGTAATTTTTAATCACTCCAGACTAGCTCTAGAATTCCAGCCTGGTGGTATCTGTGCTCCACAGAGTCACTGAAGGAAGAATTATGAAATCTATGATGGGATTCTCAACCAGCAGGCTGAGCATGAGGCTGCTTCAGGTAGCCATGAGAAAAGGCTAAGCTTGGTTTCAGATAAAACCTTATTTCAGCAACTTGTATGGTCAACTCTGGGCTTCTGAAATCTGCCTGCTTTCACTGTATTCTAAGCCTTAAATCTTCTCTAAAGGTAAGAAAGTTAGAAATTAATATTATTCCAAAAATTGCTGAAGACTTGGGTTTGGTTTGTTTTGTTTTTTTTCTTCTTGAGAATAGCTGGAGTTGGAGGTCACATTCCTCCTTTCTAATGTTGTATTGCACAGTCCTTTCCTATTCCAGAGGATGCAAGAACATATCTGTTGCTGCTAAAAAGAATTCCATATCTTCTATTCTAACACTGTGGAAGAACTTGTAAGGGCACACTGAGAAATTGCTGCATTAAATACATAAATCACTTCTTACAGTAGAAAGAAATAAATCCTCCTTCCAGAGAAGTACTGGAAGAAGTACAGAGAAAGATTCTGACCCTGTAACTTTAATTGTTCTATGTAAAGAAGCATAGCTTGAAAAGTAGGTTGAAGGCTAGGTCCTTAGTTTCCATATGACTCAAGAATAACTTAGTGTTTATTAAAATTTATAGGCAATTTTCTCCTTGTATGTCAAAAAAATCCTTGATTGGAGTTTGTCATATTCACATATGGCACATATGGCCCTATTCACATAGTGGCTGTTATGCACACACTGTAGTACAACCTATTTTCCCAATCTCACTTAAACAAAAGCACAGGATATGTTGTTCCTTGTCATGATCCAATTCCCTGTGTGCCTAATAAATGTGCTGTATGTATAGCAAGTTTGCACCTCAGGAGAGCTGGGAAGAAAAAAGTACCTAGTTCAAACACACAGTTTTTAGGAAGAAGCTGATGAGATGCTCAGGTTAACAGTGCTGAGGTAGTTCGGAGTATTTGCAGGCAAACTTTGGGTTCAGTGCCATTACCTGGTGGGAACAAAACCACCCCTTCTCAGGTCCCTATAGAGACATCTGATTCTTGCTTAAGTTCTATGTCTTTCTATAAAACCTCCTGTTCCTTAAGTGGTGGTGACTAGAAGGAAAGGTAAGCCCAATTCAAATTGCCCACATAATATCCAGTTTCTCTGAGGTTTTGTGAAAATATAATTTCAATTTTTTTTTTTTCCTGGTAAGGACCAGAACATCTACCTGACAGTGAGCAAAAGGTAATTCAAATGTTCAAAGTTATTCTGTCTGTGGGTGTGTGTGAAATGCCTTTGCTTGTCAAATCATGGATAAATAGTGTACTTTTGTAAACTTTATATTTTAAAAACTTAGATTAGTTCAACAGAAATTATATTTTTCTGGCTAAGTATTATATTTTATAGCAAAGCAGTAGTAGTGAGCATAACTTACAATAATACAGGGTACCTCATCTTAATTCTGGAAAATTGTCCCTTTCTAACAGGAACATTCCAGTACTGTAGCATGATCTCTCAACTTTTTGCTTCACCTCTTAAACTGCCAGAATTATTTGGATTGTAAATGGTGAACATTACATGAGAAGAAGTAAGGAGTAGAAAATACCTTCAATTGCTAGGTGGTTTTTCTGTCCTTCGGTGCCTGGAGGTAAAGGGAGCTTTCAGGTCCCTGCTGTCCTCATTAGTTTAAACTGAATCTTCAGCACCATCTCTGATCTGCTCTCACTCACCTACCTGTGATTGATCAGTCTGCTTCCAAAAAAGTAAATCATGGACGGCACTGAAGAAAAAACGTTCTATATGTACATCTGTACTGCTTCCACTAGCTGAGGCACTGGTGATCTTGAAATCAAGAAGCACTACATCAGAAGCAACATGCTGGTGATATTAAACAGTTCATTTTTTTCAGACAGCATTGCAAGTTTTATCCTCTTCAGTACAAAATTCCAGATCCCATTGGTCTGCAGGACAAATACAACCTATGATAATTAGATTACATTAGATAATTCCATTGTGATAATTAGATTATCATATGTCAAGGACCTACTAGTCTTTCAGAAAAATACACATTTTATATCATCATCTTTTAGTTTTGTGTCTATAGCTTTATGCAGTTTCACCATAGATGTAAAGAAATCTATAAAGTAGTTATAGAAAACATAGGTCCTGTTTTTCTTGGAATAATGCTGTTGCACTTGTCCTGCTAAGTTGGTCATGCAGAAGAGAGCATCTTTTAACTAGCCTCTTATATTCTACAGTATTTCTCTGATCATTATTCTGCATAGATTTCTATGTCTGAGTGTGATTTTTTTGTTATTTTCAAAATTTTTTTTTAAAAAAGTGCTTGTTGCAACTTTAAGGTATGTTTGTGCTAATGTGCCAAGACCTTGATGAAATGTAATGTGACAAATTTCCTTAGCTGCTATTTCTGTAAGCAGAAAATCCATTTCTGGAGTGCATCAGACTTTTGAACAGTTTTAGCTCTGCACAAGGGTGCAAATGCCAAGTTAAACACTTCTCAAAAGAAGTACTTTTCTGTCTATACAAGGTGTGGCAGGGAAAGTATTTTGTATCTTTACATCATATCACATATCTAAATTTTCTGTTTACCTTCCCCTATCAGTGCAGAATCCAGAGATGAATTTTTTCAGTGTTTATTTTCCTGGAGGCATGTTTTCTTTTGAGTTCTGGTTTGTGGGTTTATTTGTTTGTAGGTTTGTTTGTTTGTTTTTTCCTGTGCATCTTTGCCTTAGTTTTCCTATCCTTTTTTTGAAAAGGGAACAATCATTGGGAATGAAAATCTATGAAGTGAGTGCAGTCTAGCAGTATTTCTCTTCAAGGTAACCTAGCATTAAAAGTTTCCTTAAAAAAACTAGGAGAAAGGAATTGAAAAAGAGCAAAAGAAAAATGAAAGGTCATTATGGCCTTTAACTTAACAAACCTTTTTTTTTTTTTTTCTTTTTTATGTGGTTTACTGTTTGTCCCAGGGTTTTAAATGTAATTTAACCACTTCTGTAAATATGGGTTTGTAAAATAATTTTAATACATACATACATACAGAGCAAAGAACAACTTGTGGGGGAGTTTGGGGAGTCTTAATGGGTCTCACACTGTATCTAAATGAGCAATATCATATTGCTGTGATATATAAAAATGAGTATAACCTGAAAAGCAAGTGATGTATTGTGGAAGTTTTAGCTGGATCATTTTGTCTAAGTTTATGTGCTCTACTTCATGGAGGACAAACTAAAGACAAAGCAGTGAAAATAAGCAGAGATCTATCAGAATATTGAGTGGGCCTCAGAAAAGCTAGTTAGCTTTGAGAAGGCTACAGAAGGAGGACATCTATTCATCTATGTTCATGTATTAGCTGCTGCAGAGGGAGCAAGAATACTCTGCTGGATGGAACAGAAGATAATAGGATTTATTGCAGCAAAGATGATTTAGAATAGGCATTAAGAGAACTAGCAAGAATTTATTAAAATAATTAATTTAAAAAAAAAAACCCTCAGACCATAAACAACAACCCCCCTTGCTTCTTGATCTGATGCCCTGGAGAGTGAGACCTTTAAGAGCAAGTTAAACAAATATCTGTAAACAATTGCATGAGATTGATCCATTATTGGTCCAAACAATGGATTAGATTATCTTCTGGGGTCCTCGTTCAAATTTATGGTTTTATGATGATAAAGTTTTAGTACAAAACATAGATTATTCTTTTTTAATATGGAAATAGATTAGATTGGGGCACATCAACTGGTGCTGAAAAACCCCCAATCACCTAAGTGTTAAGGGGTACTTGGTTTTAGTTAGTCATATGTTTTCAGTGTTTGACTTTCATGAGCCTGTGAATGACTGAATTTTAATAGGATAAATATTCACAGAAAATAGATTTTATATTTTCATACAGCACTTCTCAAGAAATCAAATATTGAGTTTCCATGCATATTGTATATATTGGCAGCATGTAAACAGAGTAAATTTTTTCTGAGTAATAACCAGTAAAACACATCTTGAATTTTGGCTGTCAAATAAACATAATCACTTACTTTTAAATTATCCACAATTAAAAATTATAAAAAAGAGAGAAATTATAATTAATAATATCTGAAAAGGACAATATATTTAATGATGAGAAAGAAACCAGATTATCAGATAAAATGGTTCATTCTGCTGTAGAGTATCAATCTAGGATTTGAGAGTGATTATTTTCTTTTGGAAAGCTAATTTCCACTGAATAGTGAGAACCAACAAAAAATGGTGACAAATAGGATCTAAAGAATGATGGAAAGGGAATGAGCAGAGCTAGTCAAAACACTCATAGGAGAAGGAGCTTATATGTTGTCTCAATCCTAGTAAATGTTTTTTTCTGTAAGTATTCATGCTAATTTATTACCAGTGTGTATTTAACTAGCAATTAATCTGCAGCGTTGAGAATTGTTTGTGCATCCTGCTTTCCATAACTGCTTATCCAGTAGCTGAGTTAGGTTTGCAGAACTGCTGTTGGCAGCTGACAAAGACTGAAACTGCAATGTAAACAGTCCCTGACTTATGGATTTAAAGTTACTGTTTTGTTTATTTGTAGGTCTCTGCAAGATGTGAATTTTTCATGCCTTCTTACATGTATTTTATGCTATTGGATATATTAAGCTCATTTCAGCATAGGCTTCTATGCTGCAGTATTGCATGCCATGATGAGTAGCAGCAAATACCCAGACAGTTTTTAGTTGTAACTGTCCCAATGATACAGCAGACTTCCTTACATTTGAGTTACCTTGAATGTGCAGCATTTTTTACTTTTCTAATTCAATTTATTATTGGTCATCAAAGCAGTAAATTTCTATGTACTAGACATAGTAAATCAACATCTACACAATTAAATGTTTTGAATCATGTTCCTGCAGTATCTCAGAACAGCAAAGCATATAACTAGGGAACATAAAAAAAAATTGCAAACATAACAGGCTTCACTGGATGTCCAAGTTTTGTCTAACAAATCAGTGTTCTATAAAATTTGACTCTTGGAAAAACTTCTTAATGATGAAGTTGCGTAGAGCATCTTTCCCCAGGCAAACTGAACAACAATCAGATACTGGTACCATGTTCCCTTGTTTTCGTGTTTTGTTTTGGTTGGTTTTTAAGGATGTCAGAGCCATTGCTTGAAATTAGGTGGCTGATGTTCAGGCCAGTTTTGGAGATGCCTCATATTGTGGTGTGGATTTTCAAGTCTTCCCAAGATGTGAGAGATAGCTGTGTAGTTATTAGTTTGCACAGTTACATCCTTGAATTCAGCAGTTCTACCTGTGATGATGGTGGGTCTGGAACCTTTTTTAAAAAGAGGTTAGTCAGAGTCTCCTACCCTATTACAAGGAACTAGATAAAATATTAGCTTTAGAACTTTAGAGAATTTACCTGTCCTTGGGAATAGCTTCACAGCTACCATTTGGACGTTGCTGCTTTGTTTTCTCAATGTTTTCTCTCAGAGTTGGCACAGCATTGCTTTCATGAAATGATGGCAGCTTCTGGGACTGACTCTAAATGAAGCTGAGACTTCCATTATATCTCTGTTTGCAAATCTTTGGTAATTTTAATATAGGGTTTAAAAATGAAAATTTTTGTTTACTTTGTTCTGCTATAAAAGATGTCAGCATCTTGTTGCTACCACTCTGTAACTTAATAGCATAAGTAAAAAAACCCAATCTGACTGTGCAGTCTGGAGTGGAAATTTGTGTTGATATGGTTCTCCATGAGGAAAAGTAGTGGCTCTGTCTCTAAACCAAAGATTTGATGCAGAAAGCTTGATGCTGTGCCTGCTGATCTTATAGCTATTGTCAGGATTATTGTCCGATATGTTGTATTAGCAGTATTATATTTGATATATATGGTTATCTGTGTTTAGAGTAATTTATGAGACTGTCTGTGTACAGTGGGAATCACTATATAGGACAATGTAGTTTGTTTGGGGAAATTATTTTCCTTCTCTGTTGTGTAAGTTGAACTGTTACTGCTTTGCTTAAGGGGGTGAGTCTGGTGTCATGTTTTTTTTGTTTGTGGTTTGGGTTTTTTTCTTACCCCATTTCTAGACTTGACCTGCAGCTAGTTTGGTCTTTATTAATTTGTGCTTGAGTTATATGCTTCTATTCTTCAGCCACATCTTCTGTGATAGACCTTTCCAAAGGAGTATCTCAGCTGCATCCACCACGGGCTTCTCTTAGCATGGCTTCAGAATGGCTTGTTCTTGCTCATGCTTGAACACCCCTGGAGTTGTCAGGCATCAGACTTACAGATAAGCCTTTGCATCAATCACCAGCAAGTCCCTTCTAGCCTTTCCCTGGTTTGCTTGGCACATTCCCTAAAATAGAAGTTGTAGATAAGAGATAGAGACCTACTGCCTTTCACTGTCCATAATCATTGTTCTGCACCAACATATTGCAATGGCTTGTGGCTATCAAGATTTCAGAACAAGAGAAAAACAATGGGAAACTTCATACTGGACACAACCAGGGAATATATGAACATAATTACATGAGAAAGCATCACTATCTTTATCTACGAGTTTATAATCCTGTGATTTGTGTGAACAGCAAGTGTATTTCAACTGCTTTCTAATACTTAGAAAGCATAGCTAGCTAACTGAAGTCTGCCACCAGCAAACTGATACCACTGTGTGTTTTGACAGGTTTTTTTGACCTTTATTTGCAAGATCTTTGAGACCATGCAATCATCCAGAATGTGGGCTGTCAATGGTAATCTTTATGCACCCTCAGTCAGTTTGCAGATGACACCCAGTTGGGTGGGAGTGTTGATCTGCTCGAGGGCAGGGAGGCTCTGCAGAGAGACCTGGACAGGCTGGAGCCATGGGCTGAGGCCAACTGGAGGAGTTTCCATAAGGCCAAATGCCGGGGGCTGCCCTTGGGCCACAACAACCCCCAGCAGCGCTACAGGCTTGGGGAGGAGTGGCTGGAGAGCTGCCAGTCAGAGAGGGACCTGGGGGTGTTGATTGACAGCCGGCTGAACAGGAGCCAGCAGTGTGCCCAGGTGGCCAAGAAGTGAGGCCGCACCTCGATTCCTGTGTTCAGTTTTGGGCCCCTCACTACAAAAAGGACATTGAATGACTCAAATGTGTCCAGAGAAGGGCAACGAAGCTGGTGCAGGGTCTGGAGAACAGGTCGTACGGGGAGCGGCTGAGGGAACTGGGGGTGTTTAGTCTGGAGAAGAGGAGGCTGAGGGGAGACCTCATCGCCCTCTACAGCTACCTGAAAGGAGGTTGCAGAGAGCTGGCGATGAGTCTCTTTAACCAAGTAACAAACGATAGGACAAGAGGTAATAGCCTCAAGTTGCACCAGGGAAGATTCAGTCTTGATGTTAGGAAGTATTTCCTTCCAGAAGGGGTTGTTAGGTGTTGGAATGGGCTGCCCAGGGCAGTGGTGGAGTCCCCATGCCGGGAGGTGTTTGAGTTGGGTTGACATAGCGCTGAGGGATATGGTGTAGTTGAGAACAGTCAGTGTTAATAGTTAGACTAGATAATCTTCAAGGTCTTTTCCAACCTATATGATTCTGTGATTCTGTAAATTTTCCATCTTGAGGTGTGGGATCTGTATTAAGAACTGGCAAGATATGGAGAAGCAGCACAAACATTTCTGGACTGCATCAGACTTGGGAAGATATCCATGTGTGGTACTTAATAACTTTATGACATAATTGAGTGCTGGTAGGTCTGCCAAGGTCATTGACTCATGGAGGTCTGTGAAGCTGTGTCTCCAGGCTTGTTGCCATCCAAACCATCCTGGTCAGCACTGTTCTAGATTCAGTGTTTGCTGAAGCCATAGATGGGCATGCCCTCTCAATTATTGCATGCAACACTAGGGTCTTGCCACCACCAGTGGGTCAGAAAGACCAAATGTATAAATGATTAATGTATTCTGGGATACTAGTGCCTTCCTCCTGTATCCCCTTCCTGCTCCTTTGCAGCCACAGGCACAACCAGGCATCAAAATGATTAGCATGTATGCCTCAAAAGTTTGTCCCCCTCCATCTCCTCCCTGCCTTTTTCTTTCTTGTTTTCCAGAGTCTGTTTGTATCTTTTCTGACATACTAGTCCTTCTTTGTTTAGCTTTCCAATATGGCAGAGTTTTGTGTTTGTGGCTGATCAATGGCAATGATCAGTATCTGGTTAAAAAAGTTTGAAAACTTGCTCCTCAGCAGATGCTGGCTGCCTCTCACCCATACTTAACTAGTGAGTGGAAATGCATCACCCAACCACGTACTTAGATGTCTTGCGTCAGTGTTCCTGATGAAGAGTTGAGTTCACAAGAATACATCCCATTCTGGAGTTCCCCGTTGTTATAAATGCAGGTGCAGGCAAACACCATTGCTCTAGAAGGAGGAAGTTTGCTGGCAAGACTGTGTATGCTCCAGGACCAGCTCCACTGGCACATTTAAACTGGAAGAGAGGATGTGTATCTATAGATACCGGACTTGGATTCTATATGTAGAAAATATGACTCCTTTCTTTACATTGCCCCTCTCACCTCTCTCTTTTTTTGGTTGCGGCCATTTAAAATCTTTTAGAAGTCACTCAGACCAAAACTCTGCTTCTGTTGGCTATGGCTTAGTTTATTCAGAGAGAGACACAATGTAAGCAAAAGCTCTTAAGGTAAGAGGAAAACCAAGAAGCACTGTTATATATCCTTATGTCTGTAGTAAACAAATAATGAAAGTCATCAAGTATTTTTGTTATTCTAAACCATGAGTCAGGACTGTTAGCTCCATGCATCTTCATGTTGGAAGGTATCTATATAAGTACACTGAAGAATGCTTTTATAAAATATGAGGTAGAAGGAGACATGAAAATGAAACAAACGTAACCAAACTGAATTTCTGAATGGCCCTACATTGTTTAATGTGAGCTTCTGTGGCTGGGCCATGTCACCCTCCTTGCTAACCCGGTCAAATGTAGCAAGGGAAGTCTGCTGCTGTTTTTGAGGTACTTTTGACCTATGCCTGACATGCATGATGGTCTGTGAGACTTCTCATAAAACTGCTCAGTGATTCAGTGAGGTGCTTGTCTTGTGCCTTCAGCTGAAGTAAACAGGTACCATAAGATGCTGTCTTCTGCCTTGTGGAAAGTATTGGACTTGGTCACTGTAAGGAGGCCTGGCTGTTAATGTCCCCTCTCTTGGCTGGTAGCAGATCTTGTTCTCTGGTTATCTCTCTGTCTGCTTTTCAGTAGCACTCTTAGGATTTTTTTTTTTTTTTTTTTTTTTTTGTCTGTCTTCAACAACCAAGAAGCAGTTGTGTATGGAAACCTGAGCTCTCAAAAATTGAAGATGTTTGTCTGCAGTGGGAAAACTGATCTGAGAGAGTTCTTGGAGAGCTTGCTTTGCTGCTATTCCTCCTCTACCATGGCTGAGTAGGGCTTGCTGTCCAAAAGCTCAGAGGTTAGTACACTTTATTAGAACTAATCACAGCAAAAGGCATTTTTAAAGACCTTCCAAAAAAATTATGTCATGGGAAGAAGTCAGGCCTGCAGTATTTAACTTAGCCAGAAAATTTGCTCAAGGTATGGAAGAGACAATGTTGGACAAGGCAATAAGGTATAAAAAAAAAGTGAGAAAGACAGACAGGGAAGGTCAAGTAATAAAACTCAAGGTATTTCTCTTAAGAAAGGGGTGTGTCTGTGTGTATATGAGTATATATCCACATATAGTTTGGTTTCAGATGTGGAAGCCTTGCTCTTGGAAATGACTGACTTGTCTATAAAATAGCTAGAGCCTTTGGTATTGAATGAGGCATTCTAGCAAAATAAATGTTGATGCCAAGTTTTTGGTTGGTTTTTGATTTTTATAATGAACTACAAAATGCTTCCATTGTTCCTGTGAGCAAGTTGTGTTGAAATGGCGCAGTGGATCACTGCATAAGGAATGATAGTAGATGAGAATGCACAGCAAAATGTAGAAAGGCACCACAGATGAAAAGCCAGTATTGAGAAGGACATGAAATATTTGTGCAGATGTTTTCCAAGTCCATATCCAGTTGTGCTTCTGTCAGACTGAGTTTAAACTCCTTATTTTCTCCCTGCTTGTAGGTATTCTGGACTGGCCTGTGCCTGGACTGGCTCTTATTGCAGTGCTCAGATCTCTGCTGTGCATCTTCAGCACCTGGAAGTAATAAGAAATGTAGGTGCTGAAATGCAGAGTTTTAGTTGTGTTCAAGTTGGGTCAAACAAAATAATGCTACCATTTCAAGAGGATTGTTTGAAATGCAGAGTGCTGAAGTAGCCCCTGACTTCCCAAATGTTAAAATTTTATCGGTTGGTACTGGCAGGCCAACTATAAGTAGTAGTAATAACAATAATTTTATTTATTGGGCACCCTTCCATCGTTAATGTCCTGTTAGATGGCTCACAAAAGACATAATCTGCTGTTAATGTCCTGCTAGGAGCCTCATAAAAGAAATAAAATATAAAGGCAGTTATATGCTTAATGGTTTATGCTTTTTCTTTCATGTTGATGTAGAAGATTACTGTAAAAAGGCCAATTTTGCATCTTCATTGAAATTAATGGAGTTTCAATGACTTATCCTGGATCTGAAACTGGTCCAAAATATGTTAATGCCTGTTCTATAGGTTCAGTCAGATGATGATAGAACGTTCCTGATTGATTTGCAAGGTACCCCAACTGGATTAATTAGAAGAGAAAAATATTGTTTCCCCCTCTAAATACTGCTTACTGCAAAAACCACTTGCTATAAAATGTCATGTTAGGGAGGCTCCTTTTCCCCATCTTCTGACTAAATTGCCATTTCTTGTGCTCATTCTTTTCATCTTTTATGTTGTTCATTAAAAATGTTACGTTTTATGCTCAGTATTGTTCACAGTCTACAAAGTTTTTATCACTTAGATAAAAGCAATCTACTTGATGCACAGCTGGTCTCCAGAGTGATCTGATTGCTTTTGTGATAGGCCTTAGACACCTAATGCTATGCAGAGCACTTCTATGCTTTTTTCAAATAACTAAATTAATTTACTTGCAGATGGACTTGTTTTATAACAAATCTGAAAATCTTTTTCAGATTTATGGCCAGTCTCTGTCATGCTTTCTAACATTTAGTAGTATTGTGGTCTTTGAGTGGTCCCACTGATTTCTTGAGGAATGAGGTACAACTCAGCTTGAACATGACTTACTTTTCTCCCTTCTCCCACTCCACCAGAAGAATGAGAAAAAGGATCTCACTTCTGGAGAGGAATCACAGTTGTACATTCCAAGAGAAAATATATCCCTCTCTCTTAGTGTGGACTAATTACTTAGATGCCTAATTACTTATGAAGTCTTAAAGTTGGTGCTGGGCCTCCGCACTGGCTGTTGGATAGCCTGGTCCACATACTTCTGTGAGTCCTGTTCTGAGGTCCCTGATCATCTCAATGTCTGAGACACTGCCCACTCCAGTCCCAGCTCAGGATTTTGATGGGCACTATTAGGCATTTGAGTATGATTCCTAAGGGGTTTTTTGCTGATTTAATCAAAAAATGAGACTGGTAGTATCCTGCTTATCTCCAGCATGATTCTGCTTTTACCATACATAACCTACTTGCTCTGAAAAAAAACTCTTACTGTAAAAAGTTAGTACATTTGCCCCCAACATATTTTCATATAGTCTCAGCTTATAATAAAGCAAACAGGAGACTTTTAAACAAACCTCTTATGTCAGTTAGTGCACATACTGAGACCACTTAACAGGTTTTCTTCTCTTTATTGAAGACTTTTTTTTTTTTTTTTAAAGCTGCCAAACTGCTTCCAGATGGTATCATACATGGGTGGTAACAGTCAACTGGTACTAAATATACTTTCATCCACATTTCCCTAGGAATATATTACCTATTTGGCTTTGGTCTCAAGATAGTATCATTGCAAATCCTAGGTTATTAGACTTCATCAAATTCTGGTTAAAGTTAGCCCTGGTCACCATGTAGACAAGCCAAAGGCATCAGAATTCTTTGTCATGGGAACTGTAAATAACATTTAGGTTTGATATATTTTTCAGAATTTTTAAATGTATTTACTCTGACAAGAAAAGTGTCATCCTCTTTGGGCTTGGAACTGTTTTACAGAATCTTTTCTGTTGTTTCCTAAGCACTGTCTAGCTTTGTCCACACTTCATTAAAGGCATGTAGTGGCTCAAGAGGATTAGGATAACTCAAACCCAGTATTTCTACTCTCAGTGGAAATTAATCTCTTCTAAAGAAAGCCATGCAGGTTTTGTTCTTGCTTTATTTCTTAATCTGCCTATAGCTCTGTCATCATTTCAGATGGTGTTCAAGGACCCCAAGTGAAGCCCAGTATATCAGGGAGAGCCATAATCAAATATTTTAATACAGTCTTATATCAGCCTAATTACTCTATCTTTGGGCTTTCTAAATCTTCTCTACAGTAGCATTGCCTACTGCTCTGCATATTGCTGCAGGCGTATGAAATCTAAAAAGGTGATGAAATTTTGCATTGCTATACATGACACAAGATAGGTTAAGCTGCTTTTCCAGTCCTATGCATATACTTGGCTACCTCAAGCTCTAGTCATTCTCAGTGGTGAAAGATCTTCAGCACCAGACACTTGCACCCTCCTCTCAGCTGCTTTTGTGGTTCCCTCTTCCACTTCTTTCTCTCTCCCCCAGCAAGAAACGCTTAATTGCAAGTCATTAAAGAACTACTAATGTCTTTTTTCATGAGTAGAAATGTTGCACCCAAAAAGTGAATTTTCATGACCAAGCATAGCCTATTACAGGAAGAACATCACTGCACTGTATATTAAACAAAGTGGCCATAGATATAGATTTAAAGGTGAAACTGAAAATGAGGAAGATCCAGAAAATTGCAGAGCTTATATTCCATTAGTCAGCAGCAGGCAGTTCTCAGCTTTGTAGTGTTATGAATGTGAGATCCCAGCCTAACCTCACAGTGGAGTATACCTGTCATGTACAGATAGGTGGTCAGCAGTGGTCTAGGCTAACATGTTTTGGTTCACACTGAAGTGGCCTGTGCTCACATGGAGGCAAGTATCAGTAGCACTGCTCTGGAGCAGGTAACTTGTTGAGACATGGTAGCTCCTCATCTGTTTTTATACCTTGCAGAATTCTCAATTTCTAATTTTCATTAAACTGAAATACAATTCTTCTGCTCTAATCAAGAGAATATGCCTACAATTCTCTGTGTAATTATACTGTAAACAACTGTAAATGTTCTTAATTTTCTTATGTTTTTTATTTCAGTCTTCCCCACCAATCTGTGTTATACAGCACTGTATAAAGTAGTAAAGAAATCGTAATATATTCAACATTTGCACTTAGTTTTGTTTTCCAAATAATTTCAGAGTGTGCTTTGGTTGTACATGTTCATAGTCACCTTATTCCTTAGGTTACCAGTACAGATTTTTGGACTGGAATACTAGAGCATTGGAAAGTAGAAACCTTCATTGTTTGAGTTCTGTAATGACACATTTTATAAGCTTATAGAGAACAGATAAAAATTGAGCTTAATAAATACTGAGGCTAGACCTGAGACTCAGCTGACAAGATAGTAAAGCTATGCAAACTTCTCTTGTAAAACTTCACCAAGCACTGGGAAGCATCATGTCTGAGTGTGGAAATGAAAATATCATAGTTTTGATGCCAAACAAACCTTTATATTTTATGTGGAATATTTTTTTTTTTCTTCTTCAGCTGGAAATCATTAGGGCTATTACTACTCATGAGGCAGGACCTAAAGTAAGATGCTAGCATTTACAATAAATTTTCTAGTTTGTTTTTAAATGCAAGTCTTTCAATTTTAGTAAACGTGCTCCTTGCACTTTTCTTATCACATATATGTGCACATACACATCTTCCTTATCTTAGAAGAGGGCTTAAGGTCAACATTCTTTTTTTCAAATACCTTTATGGTAACTGCTTTCCACCACTGCCCCAGACACTACCATAGAGGAAATGTTTAATAATTCATTCAGTATGTATATGAAATTTCTTGCAGTTTCTCATGCTGCTTTTTTTCTGGTTTGTTTTTAAAATAAATCTCTCCTGACAGACATTGCAAGTAGAAGTCAGAAGAGTGCCCTGCTGGAACCTAGTTGGGAATGGTGGTAGGTCCATCCTACCTTAGGCCCCCCACATTTAAAAAACACTTCTTGACAAAAACAAAACTCAGAAAACCAAACGCACTCCACACCCCACCCACCCCCCAAAAAAAGTCTCCCCAAACCCAACCAACCAAACAACAAAACAACCCAAAACTAAAAATGCTTGCATTCAGCAGTATTTCAGAATTTTCATTAGGGATGGTTAACAGCTCTATAACTGTTCAGCTGTTGCCAATAGCATTTTCATATTGCACCTTCTGGGGGTTGCTATCTTGCTATTTAAAAATAAATAGACTGATATATAGGCAGACACACCAAAAAGAGGTAGTATTACTGACAACTCCACTATAACTTTCAGCCCATTAACATAAAAGTCCACCACTAAATCTCTCAGAGTAAACTATGCAGAGATAGAAAAGCCCCAAGGTATTAAGAGTGATTTTGATATAAATTCCAATTTTATTTTATGACCATTTTACAGCTGCTTCTAGATATCTTCTCTCATAAACTACAAGGTATAAGGCAAATGTTACCTCTTTTTTTCTTTTTTTCTGCAAGGTTTCAGACAGTTGGTTTATTGTGACATGTTAGCAGCCTTTTCTTTGCACTGCACATTCATAAGAATGAATTTTAATGAGACTAAGCTAGCAGAAGACCCATAAAGAAGATGTGATTATGTTTTAAGTATTCATAAAAAAAGTTACATTAAATTTACACATTTTGATTTTTGTCTGTGACAGTCAAAAGAAATAGACTGATGGCATATGAGGCTGTGAAAATCCATACAATTGAAATTACTTTATTGTATGGGCTGCATATCCAGAAAACATTTCTCCATAGAAATGGGAAAGTTTTTTACTTGGGAAGGGCAGATGAAAAGAAAAATATAATGCAGGAAGCTCCTGGCTAGTGCCAGAGTACTAACTCATGTTAACATCACTGCTGAATGACATAACTCATGCACATATGGTAATAGGATAAAACCATTACTTGGTCACTGAACAGGGATAACAAGTAGGAAAATAGTAAGTTGTTGGTTTCCTTGTGTGGTTTAAAATAAGGATATATTACCCCTGCACAAGGAAGGCTGCTTTAGCAATGTATGGGGTGATGCTTGAAATTTGGGGCAATTCCTACTATGAGTGGGATCCCCATCTGCATACTGGGGGGATACTTTCATACATTAACAATAGGCTGCAAGTTTAAAAATAAATAAATAAATTATCGATGAACAATGATGAATTACGGTGATGGGAGTGTCAAATTCTGTATGAGTTGTGTATAATGAATGAGTAGTAATTTGTCCAAACTGGTATTTTATTCTTACAAACAAATGTTGCTAAAAATATTCCCCCCCCCCCCCATTTTTCTCATTGAAAACTGGTTAAAATTAAATCTTGATGGGACACTTCGAGTATTGTGATGGAACTTAGTTTCAAAATTTAAACTCTTTCAACTTGTTTTACTAACAGTGCAATTTTAGGTTGCCTAGGTTTCTTCTCTTGCACATCTTTTTACATAAAAATTTGTCAGTATTACTTGCTGCCTGTCAGCATAGGGAAAAAATCTTACATAAAGAAAAAAAATTCTACTATTTATATAGAAGAAAAGTGTTCTTTCTCTACAAGAAATATTCTTGCTCTTGTTGTAAGGATGGTAATGCTACAAGATTTTTGATTACCGTGATGTATTTATACTAAGCACCAGAAGATAACTTTTTATCTTCAGATAAAGACATAGTTAATCTCTTCATGACACTATTAAGCAGGTTAGTAAACATTAAAAAATTATTTAATAAGTGTTGTGTATAAGCTTTGTGAAAAAGCTAGCAGCATACTCAGTTATTATTAAACTCCACGTTTATGGCCAGGACCCTTGATGTGCAGGGGGAAAACAATTTTAATTGTAGTAATGTAAGTTGGTAATGACTGTCTAATTGCTATCTTCTCCTGTCCTAGCTGATACAATTTCCTACCAGTATGTTTAAAATATCTGTGAGAGCTGAAATCTTCCCCTCTTCAACATCTCCAAAAATGGCTTGATTAGAACTAAATTTATTACGCAGATTTAGGTGCCTTTCCCCCCATATTTTTTTTTTTTTAAATTTGAAGTCATCTATTGTTAAGAATATAAAAAGCAATCAGTTCACATTTTCTAATGTTCTTTGGTTTTGCTCATCACAGACAGAAGATGAGGAAACTTCTAATTTAAAAAATATAAAATCATCTGACAAAAAAAAATGCATTGTTGAGGGAAATTCTTTGTTGAAAGTTTTGTTTGCCATTTGGGTCCTGGCATTTGTTTCCTTGCTGTCCTGCCACAGATAGCTTCTTAAATATATACCATGACTCTTCTGAAGTCCACTGGAATGCAACGAGACTCAGTAGAAGTTAACACTCTGATTTAATTTTCAGAGTATGTCAGTGGGAATATGGACCTTTTTTTATCCAGTTTATTCTTTTATTGCAGTTTTATTCAACTACTTAATTCTATCAGTCTATCACAGTACAGAAATTTTGCCTAATATTTTATTCTTTCTTTCTCTATTTAGACATAATAGGATTTTAATTTGACATTTAAGACTTTAAAAAGGAAAAACACCTGGTAACTGATTTCTGTTCAAAGCCCTTTTAAGATAGTCAAAAAAACCCCTTAACCCCTAATCAGTTCATCTTATAGAAGTTCAGAACTATATCATGCTGTGAACAATTCTAGTTAAAAACTGATTTGTGAATTTGAGACTGAAAGTCTGATAGCACATGAGTATTTGATATGGAAGTACTTCAGCTCAACCTTGTTCAGTCTTTCTAGTGGTTCAGTCAGAGGGAGTGGTTGGTGAATCCTGGTCAATCAATTTATTACCTTTGAAGTTCTTTGTTGGTCCCGCATGGGAGCCTGCCTGTTAGCAGGTCTAAATAGTAGTTTCCTTGTCAAATGGGTATGTGTGCTTCCAGGCTGGTGATCTTTGAAACACCAAAAAAGATCTTTTTTGCAGCTAAGTGTGTATTTGTTCATAGACTAGACATATGAAGAACAAATAATTTTGCTTCAAAGTCTGCAAGATCTTTATCCCTTAAGTCCCATTAATGATTTTCAATTTTTAGTATAGGATTAATTTTTCAGAAATACAGATTAGCTCAGCATAAATATATTAAATAGTGTTACATTATGGAAAATTCCAGATAGTTTTATTCTGAAAGAACTAAGAGGCCCTAGAAATGATTCTTTTCATGAATGGGTACAAAGTCGCAGATTCACTTCACAGTAAAATTTAGTTGTCCCCTGCCAATCTGAGTGTCTAGATGCACAGTTATCTCAAATGTGAGCATCAGTTTTAGAAAATTTTATATTGTATTTTGAAAACACTTAGCTATGGTTTAGATTAAGGATGTTCTTGATGATGCAGGCTTTCTACAATTTATGTACTTCTTGACTGAAAATAACACTTTACAAACAGTGTTGTAGAGGCAACGATAGAATAAAGTTTTCCACAGTAAGTAGTTGAACGTATATACTGGTTATGTCTCAGATATCCAAATATTTTAGAAAAATTGTTTCTATTATATGTTGCATTCCCACCTTTCACAGAAAAAAATAATCTATGAAGTGCATGACATCATAGTAAATGATTAGTGATGTGTAGATCATTAATCTTCCACCAACTATCAAACAAGAAAAGCAATTGAGCAATATTCATCATTGCAATACACCAAATTAAACAAGATGTTTCCTAATGTGCTTTATCCTAAATAACTGGAGAGTGTGAAATTATTCAGCATGGGAAGGAAACATTTAGTGCTTTTGCCCCAGGCTTACATGCCACTAATACCAGCTAACTAAATTTAATGTCATTAAAAAGTGCAGACTCCTGGGGGTTTGCATACTTGGGTTTAAAAAGTGGTTTATTTTGCTTTCAGCTTTTTCTGTTTATAGTTAATTTAGGAGGCGCTGAAATCTATTCTTTGTGAATTGGGAGAAGATTGTCCATACTGGAATCTGTTTCCATTGGTTTAACTAAACAAGGTTATAATTTCAACTGAGTATTCAACTAGAGCATGTATAGATAACAAGGTAGACAAATACTCTGAGTTTATGGTAAATTTGGATTTGTCTGACTTTTATCCTTTCTGAGATCCTCAGAAAATAAGCAGATCTTTTCTTCCCCTGCTTCTCTTCTATAATTTTGGCCATTGTTCATTGGATAGGTGCAGTAATTCACAACAGAGTTTGAAGAATGCATTTTTATATTTCCCTATTTTGTAACCAGACATAGCTCCTGAGCAAAAGGCTGTGGTGATTTTTTTACTGTTGTGGTTGTTTTTTTCAATCTTATTTTTAACAGAAGTGTAGAACTGTCTGCTCTTCCTCTTCTTGATATGTTAGTGCTTACACCTATTGTTCACTCATGTCCTTCTGTTCCCCTGCTCAGCACTGTACTAGTTTTAGGGGGGGGTCTGCCACGAAGGATTGCACAAAGTTATCCTATATTTAAAAACAAGAAAACAGAAGCCCTAATCTGAATTACACAGAGAAGAGGTTGGCCTCTCCTTTCAAATTGTAGTGATTTGCTGTATGTAACTGGACTTTAAGTCCAGTTTATAATAATTTTGTCATTTTGTAAATTTATAGTTTTGCGGTTTCCAGGTACTGCTTTAATTTGAATCTCCTGAGTGAGATACAAGTTCTGCTTAGTCAACAGCTGGTCTCTGGGAACTGTGAAGTGGGGTTTTGGTGTTTTTTTGTTTTGTTCTTTTTGTGGTTGTTTTTTTTTTTTTTTTTTTCCCTCCCTTTGTCCATTAACATAATTAGCACCTAAGTCTGACTCAGCTGTAGCTGAAAAACAAAACAAAAAAGAAACAAATGTGTCCATCGATGAATGAAACAGCATTGCTGGAATAAACGCAGCTGATTTTTAAAACTGAAACCTTATCCGGTTCTAACTACATTGTAACATGGAATCTGTGGCAGCAAATTTTGCATTTCCATATTTCACCTTACTCAGTGTCTTATGCTACTTTCAGCTCATGGGCAATTGGGTGGACAAAGCTTCAGTCAAGGGGCAGTCTTTCTCCTGCACGGGTCTTCAGAAAGCAGAACTTTAGTACAGGCTTCTCAGCTACTGTGCAGTAACAGGACATCCCTCCTGGTCTGGGACCCCACACATCAAACAGCCTGATGGTGAGCCCAGTGAGTGCATGAGGCACCTGTGGTCTATGTCTTGAGGTGGGGAGAGAGCCAAGGCTCAGCAGGACCCATGCTGTTAATGTGGGACAAACTCCTTCCTCAGATGTCACACACCACCTTTATACAGCATCAGGTACTATCTCCTGACACAGGCACCTCATCACAGGGTAGCTTCTTACAGGTGTCTGTTGATGTACTTTTTCTGAGGAAACTGCTGTGATGGTAACACTTCTCTTCAAAAGTCTTTAGTCAGATCTCACTTATCTAAATTTCATAAATATAGCTTTGTGTACATTGTCTGTTCAGCAAGGTGTACTTCTATTAGTTTTTTGCCCAATAGGACTTGATCATTATGGTACCTGAATTACTGTTGTCCCTTTACATGTTGTCTTCAGCTTGATGAAGAACAGCAAGTTGAATGCATTATGTTAATAAGTTACTAGGGGATACTGCTATTCCTCTTGCTGTAACTTTTTGGAGAATAAATAGGATATTTTGTTTTAAGTGCAGTAAATCTTACAAATACCCAAAGCATTAGAATATCAACCTTTCCCCCCCCCTGCAAAATAAAAAAGTGTAGAACAGAAGATTTTAGATTAACAATTATAAGTTCATTTAGCCTATCCAATTTTCTGACAGCGGGGTTTTTTTTCAGTTTTCATGATGAAAAAATTTCCAGATGGTAAACATTTCTTTTCATAGACTCACAAGGTTGTGCTGTAGATCGCAAGGATTAATTTTTATGTCTTTCCAAAGGTATTTGCAACTTAAGAAAAACTGCAGTAAAATTATGGTAAAAGAAATGCTTATGAAGACTATGTAATGTCTGCAAGAAATAATTTTATGATCACAATACTACGTTTCTCATTGCTGTTATCTATGAAAAAATGGCTACCAGAAATATTTTTTCCCATTTCTTTTCTAATAGGGTCTTTTTTTTTTTTTTTTTTTTTTTTTTTTTTTCCATCAGACCCACTCTTGTGGGTCTGTTAACTTCTGTTTCTGAGTAAACTGAAACATGGTTTTGATAAAAGCTGTGAAGTATTTTACTGTAACAATAGATCAATCAAGTGGTAAGAACTTTTTAATTGTGAATTTTTGTTTTGGGGAAGAAAGGCTTCTTTGTCTGAGGAAAAGCACAAAGCTAACGGAGACATTTTTTTTGTGTATACTATATTAATATCCAGAAAGAGGCATAAGATAATGATGACTTATCCAAAGATGTTAAGAATAAGGTCAAAAACCTTTTGTACCATGAAGTGAAAAGTATCGAGTCAAACTTTGACACTGTAACTAAATGCATATTCCTAATTTATTTTCATAGCTATGGGCACAAGACTTCCTTATTAATGCAGAGATAAAATGTTATCATATAGGTCACCTTTCATATCACTGTTTTCTTCATATTTTCACAGAATTATCTGCATGCCTATTTGTATGTAAACATGTTTTTATATAAGGATGGAATTTGCCTTGATTTCTGGTGCTCATATTAAATACATCATAACAATAATTATGGCCTTATTTTTCTAAATTCCTTATCTTTGCTGATTTCTAACCTAAATACTAGGGAAAAAAAAAATTATCAACCTCACAGTGTTGTAGTGTATGAAACTGTAATCTCTCCTTAATGACAGAAACAAATTATGGGTACCTGTGTGGTGTGGTTTTGTGGGTGTTAGTTGGTGCTTTTTTCCTTTTTTTTTTTTTTAATTTTATTTTTCTTTTAAGTTCCAGCCTCCTTATTTAGTGATCAATCTAGATCACTGGGAGTGGATGGGGAAAAGCTTGCAGTACTTGATAGCATTGAAGTATAAATATCATTATGAAATTGATATGTGTAATATAGATAATGCACAGATTATATTTAATGATGCTCAGTCCAAACATACTTAATGGATTTTTGTGAAGCAGTGTCAACTTCTAGGTTGTCTGTGGATCTTGGGTTTTCCTGTATGTGTATACACTATATAAAATATTAATTTGAATTGTCCCTAAAGTAAATCTTTCAAGACAGTTTTGTCTGTGTAATTTGAAGTGGGCTAATGGAATACTATCCTGGTTTTGATCCTAGGCAAATTTAGAACCTCTTTATCCATTTGTGTTTTCAGTAATTTCACTTTCAATAATCTGTAGAAATACAATTATATTTTTCTTAATAAGAAAAAAATACTGGAGAAAGCAATATGCAGTGATCTGTGATCCTGTTATGCTAGAGTTGTTGATACGAGGCAATTTCTTGTTTTCATTGCTTTATTCTGGTTTTAACTTTTATATCATAATCAGTTTCATTTTATGGAGTCACTCCCTAACACTGATGCTAAACTTCAGTCAGTCAAATTACAAAAATTATGAATACATATGCTGTTGCTTCTCATTGCTATATCTGTAGTGAATTGGTTTTCCAAAATTAAACTGTATACAGTTGTCACTATAATGCTTGAAGGCCCCACTGGCCTGTTATGCATACACAACAACACTTTCCACCATGATACAATGAATGTGCTCAGGAAGATTAATCATAGGTTGCAGTTACAGTTACACAGTTGTGCAGTACCATCACATACTAGGAAAGTATGATTCAGTACATTAATATGGATGTAATAAATATATTAATATCATGTCCCTCTATGACCACACTAATTGTGTAGTTATTGGTGCTTACTGGTACAGATAATATTAAATCAAGCTAATAATTTCAGTCCAGCAGAACAGGCCAACAGGACACAGAAGAACAACACTTAACACTGGTTAGGTTTATAGACAGTAACCGAATTATGGAAGAACAAATACATTTATAGATTTTAATACAAGGAAAATAACACAATTGCTTCATACGATGGCTAATAACATAAATGATGTAAAGAAATATTTCTTAAGTTAGTCCATGACTTTCTTTGCTAAATATAAATTGAAATAAGGTTTTCAGCTTGTGTGATGTGAACTACAAGACTTAAGATTTCACACCAGTGAAGAGTCTATCCCACAAATTCTGATGCAATGCTATCAGAGTGCATTTCAAAGACTAGCAGTTACCATTTGCAGAACTGAAATACATGTATTGCACTTAGACAGAAGAATGATTCCCAACTTCTAGTATTATTGATAATAGATGTTGGAGTTATGATTGGAGAAAACTTTGAGATAAAATCATTTGTCTGATGAAGTGAAGATATTAATTTAAGAATGAACAAAGAACATATTTTCTAATTATATTTTTATAACTAAACTACTTCACACAAAATTGAAGCATTGCATGCAGCATCCTTATAAAGAGCTTTTAATAGTTAATTCTGGTAAAATCAACAAGGTAAAAACTGAAATCATAAGGCGAGTGTTTCATGGCACTAGGTACTGTTAGTAGGATGAAGTGGGATCTCCTGAGCACATACTGTTTCTTTCCAGGGTGACATTGAGATATTTCTGTAAGGCAAAGCAAAGCATCTTGAACTGCTATTCACTGCATCGTTGTTGACTATCTTGTACTGGTTTAAAAAGTATTTATTCCAGTTAGTGACTTCTGCCAGTTAACTGAAAAACAGATAATATTCCTCTTTATTCTTAGTACCCCACAGAAAAACACAGGCATGAAAATGATTCCAAAGTACTTTTTTCAAGCAAAAAAGCATTAGAGATGTGAAGGAATTACTATCTTTTCAGGTTGACTTTGTTATTTCTTTATTTTTCAAGCAGTGACTGTTATAGTTTTATGAATAAATAATAAGTAAGTATTATCATTAGGTTACTTGTGTAAACTACATTCACACTTACTAGATTCTGTATTCATCTTGGCTTATCCTGACTGTCAGGAGCAGTGCTGATCCACAGCACTGTGTTAGCAGGTGTGTTCTCAGAAGGGGAAGATGGGTAACTTGACCCAGTTGTCCGTCTGCTTCTGATCTCCTTTACTGTAATTAAAATGGTTGGTTCTTATCTTTGAAGCTTCTGAGGCCTAAAGAATGTTGTAGCAAATAATGAAAGAAAAAGTGTGGGTTTTGAGTCTGTAAATGACACTCAGTAGCAACTCTTTCTTTCTGAGTGAAGGGAGAACAGTAGGGAAGAAAGAGAAGTAGAAAAAAAAAAAAAAAAAAAAAAACTACCTTGCCTTAGCATCTTATCAAGAAAAGATCCTTATGTTTTCCCCTGTTCAGGTTAGAAAATCGAGCCCTATTTTTAATCCCCAATTCACAGCATCAGAACACCGGGTAGTTATTTCTAGCATCTGTTTGTCATAAAGTAAGGTATACCCTAAAGAGACACTCTTCATAAATACCGAGCACCAAAAATACTGTTCATATTAAATTGGACCACATGAATAATACAGAAGTCATGAATTTATATTATTACTGGCATTTGGAGAAAATGGCAGTATTTCAGCCATTAAATAACAACTTTGCTTTATTTCTGGAAACAGAAAGTTTATTAAATTGTAAATCATATTGGTGCTATGGCTCAGATATATTTCTGGTTTTCAAACCATCCAGACATATCTCAGCAGTACTGTGTTGTACTAAAATTGTTTCCTTAAAGGTCTTCAGCCCACTTCTATGAGATACTTGAACCATAGCTGTACTATAATAGCATTATTTTATCATACTAGGTCTAGGTACCACTGTACACACTGTGTGTGGAGCCAAAGTATCATGGAGTTTTTGAGGTGGATTGTCTGACCCATATTGTGTTTGCTTCTGCAGTCTTGTAATTGGTGGCATCAGAACAGCTATTTAAAGCTAATAGGTACAGTATACTAAGTAGTATTGTCACAGGAACTTTTTCTCCCTGATCTTTGAATTTTACCAGTTTATGTATCCTTAACAGAGTAGAACTTAAGCTTTGCCAGATGATGACCTACACTGGTAAATAAATTTCTCTGTAGTATGCAGATAAATATCTCTAGTCTTCCTAGCTAGTGAAATTGAGATGACTTAGAAAAATAAGTGTTGAAAAAGTCACTCCTTGTTGTTGAGGTCTATAAGAGGCTTACATCAGAATGCAGAGAACAGGTTTAATTCAGGTAATTTCAGCACAGAAAACCAAAAGCTTCCCTTCTCTGCTTTAAGACAGATGTCCTAAATGATCTTGAGAAACAATTTAGTCTTCCAGGACTTTGCTTTGTGAAGTACAGATGCTGTAGTTGCACAAGTGCCAAAGAAAAAAAAAAAAAAAGAATATAAAAACTAGTAGACACTTTAAGAGGAGCCTCTCCAGTTCATATTGTTTTGGTGGAAAATAAACTAGATATGGTGACTGTAAGAATAGAAGGAAACGGTTGCTTTGGACTTTCCATCAGGTCTTTTGTTGATTTAATTGTTATTTTCAGAAGGGGAAACTGGAGAACATAAAGATCTGGTTAGAGAAATCATCTGCACTGAAAAGCTCAGGCACTTGAATATGTCGGGGTTTCACACTTCTCTTCACCAGAGATACAGAAGACATCAGAAACCATAATACTAGGCAGGGGAAAACACAGTTATAGAAGAGTTGCAAATCCAGCATGATAAAAATAAACTCCAAGAGGAACACACCTTTGGAGACTGAAAAGCACTGAGCATCACAGGAGGCTACATGACAGAGCTCAGGCTGTGTACAGATAAGTTTTGATAAAAGTCAAGCTGACTTAGACCTTGCGAAAGAAATCAAAGCAAATAGGAAAAGGTTTTTCAGGTATATACATAAAAAGAGACTAAAGAAAGCAAAGCCTTCTAGGTTGTAGGATAGGATAAGATAGAGTAAAAATGGCAAAATAAATAATGTGCCTTGCAATCTGTAAGGATGATTAGGCTGAGTGTGAGCTCAAAGACAGGAAAGAAAAAGGGGGAGAGGGAATGAAAGCTGAGACACAGAATATTGTGCAATAGAAATCTAATGACCTTGAAGTAATAAAAAGAAATTGAGGTTCAGCAGGAGGTAATTTTTTTTTAAGGATTAAAACCATCCATTTCTGTTATAAAGTGTGGAAATTTTTTTGAGAAAGCTGAGTTGAAAAACTCAGTGGGCACTCATATACTCTTCCTGAGCTGCCACCACTGTGGTGTGTCTGTGGGACAGGAAAATACAAACTGGAGGAGAAATGAAGGCAGTTATTTCCACAGAGATAAGATAGTTGCTACCATTACATGAGCCATGTTGCAGAAGACACTCACCTGTAATATTGCATATAGTTGTGGTTCCAGGAACATAAAAATCCCAGTCAGGGGTAGGAGAAGTACTACAGAGGTGATGAAGGAAGATGATTTTTGGAGAACATGCCCAAGAAGGCGAGACAGAGCTCTGTTTTTTCAGTCTCATAAAACAAAATCTGAGAGGTTTTTCTGGTAATAGAGAATTAAAATCAGAAACATCACTGCTGTAGAAGTTGTTATGCAGGGTTGAAAATCTGACATTGTTGGACTGTGATTCATTTTGGGATGTGGGAAGGGAGTTTATAATCCTATCCTGTCATTAGCAAATAAGATGTCTATTTTATTTAAAGTCACAGGGATTTTTCTTTTCCCCCACACAAATGTTCATATAGTATTCATATCCCAATCTATTATGGCCACCAGTGTACCACAAATCATCTTAGTTGTCTTCTGCTATGAAGAGTGTTTTTATTTGAGGAAATCAAGTATTCCCACATTCCTAAAATAATTTGCCCATTACCCCTTTCCTTCCTCACACATGCCTGAAATGTTCCTCACTTTTGAAACATTTGGGTTGAAAATAAACTTTTTTTTTTTTTTTTTTAAAGTTGTAATATTCTTTACTCCATGAAATAGATTTGTATGATCCACATGAAGACAAAAATAAGATTTGGGTTGTTCCACCGCAAATGAAATATAAAATGGAAATACATATTTAAAGCAATAACAAGGCAGCCACAGTTTAGATTAAGACACTCCTCAGGGAATCAAATTTAAAACAGGTTAAGGCTCCTTTTTTGGTGTCCCATGATGTAAAATATTGCTAAAACCCTACTCTTTATACTTAGATTCCCTGTGCCACTTTAATCTTCTCTTCACAGAAATAAATATTTTAATAAACATATACAGTAACACCAATCACTGATGGTAATTACTCTAAGTAAAATAGCAAATTTTATTGCAGTGAATACAAAATGACAATTTAAATTATGTAAAGTCTCTAATGCCTTAATGATTTTAGCCCATTTTCCATGTTTGTACATGAAAGCTGGCTCCATATTTTTACTGTTACCAAAGTTACAAGGAGATATTATTGGGCTTTAAATGTTTATTGTCATCTTAGCAAAGTGGCTTTTATTTTTTGTTTATGTTCTAAAAGCTTGGCAGAGTAGTGGCAATCCACACACTAATGGCTAATCTGGGTTTGTGCCAAAAGAGCAGTAATAGCTACAAGCACAGAAAAAACATCTGAAAAGTAAATGCCAAATTAATCCCTGATGTAACTCTTTTGCCTTAGTGCAGCTACACTAGAGAATACATTTTTCACAGTGTGCATCCTGTTACAATCCATTATCTTCTAAGGGGGCTTGCATATATCAGGAAAGTCGAACATACTGGGTTCAGCCTTTCTATCCAAAAGAATCCCAAATCATGCTGCCAGCTGTGGCCTGTATGCCCAGCTATTTGAAATAGCTAAACACATTCAGTCTCCCATTGAGAAGCCTAAATGAATTACGCCTTTACAACTGAATTTAGCATGTTATAACTTCCTCTTGAATGCTGTAAAAACCTAAAGTGATAGGAAAGTCCCGCTGAAGTCAAAATAGTTGTCTGTTTTAATGGTAACAATGTGATGATTTGTCTGTTTAATACTGAGTGCAATAATTTTGATACTTGCTGTATTTTTTTTTTTTTAATTTTAACCTGTATGCTTATTTATTCCCACAAAATAGGAGAACAGTTTTCTTGGAGAGAGTACATAAGGTTATTTATACTTGCTATGAGCTAAATCCTGTTCTGTAGAGAACAGCAGCATGCCTTTTCTCCAGCTGTGAGTTTTAAATTCATCATGCTCCACCCCTGGCAAAAGGAGGAAAAAGGAGTTTTTAATCTTTATACAAGGAGGTTTTTGAAAAATTTGAAAAAATGTTATTTCTTAGTGATGATCTATTGAGAAAAAGCTGCTAGAAGCTGAGGCACCCACCTCAATAGTCTATCAATAATGAATTTAACCAAATGGTGGGACACAATGTCTCACTGATTTAAAATGGATGACAGTAGAAAGTGCCTTGGACTTTTTTTTTTTTTTTTTCACCTTCCTTTTATTTTTTCTGTATTCAGGAGTGTAATTTCTCCATTACTTTTCTCACCCTAGTCAGATGTATTGTCAGAGTATAGTGTGAGAAAATCTTGGTTCTTCTCTATCCACATGGGATTTTCCCACTGGTAGCTGTTAACCATAATAATTGAATAGCTCTGTTCAGTTCTGATCACTGGTTGTGGGCATGGTGATTCCCTGGCCAGGTGAATTCTGTTAGATCTCTAGCAATCTCTTTTTTTTGTTTGTTTTTTTCTCTGTCTTCCTAGTCTGCTTTTGATAAATTTTATCAATAGCACTATAATTTCTAAACAGGGGTATCAGAGCCTGTAAATGGCCAAATGTAATATTCATGTTCACTGTTTCCTTTTTCTGTCTCTGTTACTGATTACTACAATCAAGCTTATACATTATCTCTCAGAAACTTTATCCAGTCATAGCGTAGTCTTAATTCATCAAAATCCTGGTCAAATTCTTGTCTGGGTTTGCAATCAGGCCTGTTTGATTTGTTTTTTATCAGACTACTGCTGCTGTTACTTAAAGAATTTTGTGATCCTTTCTATCATTCACTGCAGATCATGATATCATGTATTTCTTGAAATGCATATTCTTTGTTGGGCAATGGGCATTTCAGCTTTCCGATGCTGTTATTTTCCCCATGTAAGTGAATGACGTTTTTTCCTGAATTCAGAACCTTCATAGTGTGCAAAAGATTTTCTTTGGAGATATCTGCCAATACCACCTGGTTCAAATGCCATTATAAACTCAGATTTCCACAATTATTCCAATAATTCATCAGATCTATAACTGTATCTCTTGGGGAATGTGATCATATTTCCCTCTGGAAATCTATACATAATCTGGTGACCTGCCTGGTTTAGAAATCGTCATTGCTTCTTTTTCCAGTGGCTGTATGACACTATTATCCCTTGTTTAAACAGATTTTTTTCTGCTTTTTAAAAATAGAATAATTTACCTATAAGACATTTGCTAAGATATGTCAATATGATAGTTGAATGCAACTGATTTCTTTTTTTCCACAGACACCATGAAAATGTCCTGGATTATTTCCAGTTACATTTTCTGGTTGTGTGGGTGTTTTGTGCTTTATCTGTTCCCTTGCTAGCAGTGATGTTCTTGATTTCTTATCTTTCAAGATTTCTCCCGCCTTTTGCTGTTTAATCATACTCATATTTGAAACGTATGGAGTTTACAGCTCTATAGTCTGGTTGATGATTGTACCTACTGTCAGGCTCATTGTGTTCAATATGTTCAACTTGCCACCTTCTTAGTAAACAGGAGGATGGCAGAAATTCAAAGTAACCCTTTGTTTGTATGCCCTGTACTCTGTGTGTTTTAGTAAGTTGTTACATTAACCCACCTGGGCTGCTTCATCCAGAAATCAGTTGGTCGTTGACCCAGTAAGTGCCCCACATGCCCTAGGCTTTTCATTCTGAATGCTTTGTGTTATTGTCTCTTGGTCCTTCATTAAATGTTTGCCTTAGTTCTTAGTCCACTTTCCATTGAATCCTACTATGTTGTCGTCTTGAGCATAACTAACAAACAATCCAAAATTCTTGCTTGCTTCCTTCCTGTGGGGATGGAAGAAGCCATGAGAGAAAGCAATTCTTTCAGAACTTCCATGATTCCTAGCTCTATGCCACTGATTTAGAAAAGGAGGTAAAAAAAATTACCCCTTCTGTCCTGGGTGTCATTCTGAACAGAGAACTAGAATGCGGTTCAAATAAAATAATTGTTGAAAGGGTGAGTTAATTTTAACTGTTTGAAAAATCATATGCAGAATGTCTCTAAAGAGTTTTCTATAAAGCCAGAAAAATGGAAGAAATGAAACTCTGAAGATCATATTTCTAAAGATCTGAGTGAGAATAGCAGCTCTCTGTGATAATCTAAATGGAAGAATCAGTGAGCATACTACATCATCAGAATGAAATTAAAAATGTTTCTCAGATTTTGTAGAAATCATGTAGGAGAAATTATCTGGGCCAGGAGATAAGAACTTTAGTGCTAAGTGGCATACTTTGAAAATAAAACAAGAACAGGAGTAAGAAGGTGGCCATGCCACAGTACTCAAACTTAATCTGACTGTTGTAGATTCCAAATAGTACTGGTCAAGATTAGGCAGTTAAGAAAACGAAACAAAAACCTAAACATTATTTGATATTTATAAACAAGAATGGTGTGTTAGACCCTGGAAATACCTGCTCTTCTTCACTCCCAAATGGTCATGAGGCCTCAGCAGGACTAACACTGTGTCATTTTTGGATACTGTTCTTTAACAAAACCAGGAAGATTCTGGAGGAGGATGGCAAAGGTGAGGAGAAGTTTCAGAAGACACTAAAATTAGACAATATTAGTCAATACATTTTGAGTTTGAATACAAACATGAGCTTACATGGCTGTGTGAAATCCTGCTCCAGTACACGCAGTTAAGATAGTGATAATAGTTGAAATAAATTGATGAACTTCCATCTGTTGCTTTTGTCTAATGAATAAAACAATGTCACATCAAACACATAAAATAAATTAGATCGTTAAGGATATTACTATAAGAATCTGCATACACTTTGCATAACAGTATATGCTTTGCTGAAAAATTGAGAAAGTTTGAAAGTATCTGATCTGCCTTCCACAACTGGAAGAATAATATGTACATTGAATAATCCCATAAATAATTTCTAGAATTTTGTGCAGGTTTAAGCCCTGCCAGAATCGGAGAGCACATTGCCGTTGCCCCTCCCCCACCTGCGCCGGTCGGGCTGGAATTTAGACACAGACCCCGGCTAAAATAACAAGAAATTTAATACAACAGAGTGATAGAACAATCTGAACAGCAACAGTGTCAATGGTAACAACAATAAACAGCAATAACAGTGAACAAGACAAACGATACACAGAGAAATACCGCTAGCTGGTCTACGGAAAGCAAAATTCCCTCCCGCACCCACCAAGGAGCAAGGAAAAGATTCCGCCCCAGGACCTGATGCCAGCATGGTATGAATAACCCGGCTGGAGATCCCTTCCCTCTCTCTCTCTGCTGGGGAAAACTTTACTCTGTTCTGGCTGAACCAGGACAAATTGTTTGTCTGTTTCCTCTTAGAGAACTATTTCCTTGGGCTGATCATTAGTAGGCACATAACTGATTCCTCAAAAAGAAATAAAGCATATATGATAATATTTAGCTGAAAAATATTTTCTTTAAATGTTTTTATGTAATGCTTTACATCTGAGTTAATATTAATGGATTAAGAGTCATGTAGAGCTGAGGACCACACACAGTAAAATAGTGGTAATCCTTTGATTTCATTGAGCTGTGGAGAGGGCACAAAAAGTGGACAGTATAGCTCCATGTTACATCTGGAGCATACCTTGGTCATGTTTGTTACAACGTTATTTATGGTTGTTTGTTGTTCCTCCCCTCATCTGTACAGTGCTGTAAGTGTATGTTTAGTGTCTGTCCGCAGGTTGCAGCACACCCTGATGATATGGGGTAAAATTAGATTAACACTAGAAGGGAAGACATCTTTTTAGGCTGACATTTCTGTCATGCCAAATATTGCATGTTCTTTCTCTGAGTGTTTGGCCCTCAACCATACACAATAAGCTCTCAAGTGTTTTACAACTCACATGTCTGTCTAGAGGCATTTGCTTTGTAATTCTGAAGTCATAACCGCAGACACGGTTTTTTTAGTACAGTTTATCATTACTTTTTTTTTTTTTAAAGTTATTACTTATTTCTTTTCCAAAATTATTTTTGTACCTCAGTATGTAACTCTGGTTTCCAGCACTTCATGTCTTACGTTACCTTAATGTTCTCTGTCACACCATGTTCTCAAAAATCAGCTGTATTTGCTGTAGGCCTGATACAAGTTGCCGAATTTTCCCTTTCAGTTTCAATTGCATTTGAAAAGGTTTTTCTGTCATTGCCTATGATTTTTATTTTCTTATTGTCTTTGGTTTTTAGATTAGAGGAATATATTATCAATCTTCTTATTCAGGTGAAGTTGTCCTCTTTTCTAACAGTGTGAAAAGACTGACACATGTCTGCCAGGTGCCTCAGTTCACTGTTCTCTTTTCTGCTCAGCAATTCTGTGTGTTGGCTTGTGACTGATGATGGTACAGCCTAAAACAGGAAATGCTTTTTTCTGCTGCACCTTCTGCCAGCTACTTTCAGTTTACTGATCACTTGTCTCTGAGCAAAAGCAACTGACCATCTTTGATCTGCTTGAGTGTAACACTTCCTTTTCCTGTTAGTGTGGTGATAGATAAACCTATGTAGCTTTTGGGAAGCGGTTTTGGGAATGTCTGTCTCTACTGCTGTGACAAAGATTCTTGGCTGTCCTCCACTGGTTTCACTGTTACTGGGATTGTTTTTTGTTATCTAGGAAAATGAGTCCAGTCTCCCTAGCTATTCTGTAGATGTTGTTATTTACCTTGAACCACCACCGCATCATAGAATTTTATGCCATTTTCTTTCAATCTTCTAGAAAAAAAGTAGAAATAAATATTTCTCTGCTCTTTTCAGTTGCTTAAAGCACACATTAAATTTTAAAAACGTCCATTTTCATTACCTTCAGCCACAGTTGGCACTGCATCCATGCATAATTCTAATTTGCTATGTCTTGGATGACTCTGAGATCTTGTGAGGGCACTCAGTAAAACAATATCTGTGCTGCTTGGTTCTCACTATTTCTGTTCTAGAACCATAGTCCATGGATTTAGGACTTTTTTTTTCTTAGCAAAATGTAGAAGTTTGTTTATCAATTTAGGAAGAGATGTAGGAGAAATGAGGATGGCCTGCTGTGAAATGGTTGGATTCCAGCCAGAATTAAACTGAAAGGACACATTTCTAGCTTATGTCCAAAGCCACAGGCACTTGATGAGCTGCTCAAAACCTGAAACGGAAATAAGGTTGTTGAAATAAACTGGAGGGGCTCAGCACACAGGCTCATTGTGCCACTGAAGTACACTCCAAGCACCGACTGTCAGATTTTTAATAAAATAGTTCCTGATCTTTCCCATCTGCTGGCCTAACTAGTATGGGGAAGGATTGCTACTGCTCTGAAAGAAGAAACAAAGCTAAGCTGAAAAGCAGAGTTGTATTTTCTTGTAATGATTTCTTCATTTGCCAGAAATTTGCCAGAAGATATTCTTGCAAGTCTTGGACAAGTTTGGGGTTTTTTTTATATCAGAGATCAAGTAGGGAATGAGGAGGGAGCACTGTGGCTTCTCTGACAATTCGATTGTACATTAAGCTGTGATATTAATTCTTTTGAGAGCAACAAGTTCTCTAGATAGCTTTATTGTTAGAGGTTCACACAGTTTAACAGTGCAGGAAGAAAACAGAAATGAATTATGATAGGACTTTTATCACTTTAATAAACTTCTCTGGGGTACATCAGTAATCCACTCCACAACTTCTTCCACCCCCTCATCCCTTCAAATCCATGTATTCCACACTGACTGGTATAACATATGAAGAATGATACTACAAAGAGACTCAGAAATATGTAAAGATCCTTATGCCTTCCCTGAATATGTTAAAATAGTCAACAAAAACATGGTAATTTCAACTCCAGTTCATTTGATCTAATATTAAATTAGCTGCTCTTGGGATATCCTCTTTTTAATCAGTCAGAACACATTTGTATGCTCATATTTTTCTGTGGGGTTCATTAAGAATTAAGGAATTGAACAGAACCACTTCAAGTACAGATGAGACACGTCCCCTTCCTTTCTCACAGATCCTTTTGACCTTGTTATATTTGGGCATCAAAAGGATGAAACCTACTTTGCTGTTTAGAACGAGGGCCATCACAGATGTCAGATCTCCAATATAAGAATGAAAATTCCATTTCTCTAACACCCCCTGAATCAGGCATATCAGAAATAGAATCAAATCAAGGTTTTAGTTTGGAAAAATGAGATGTAAAATTCTTGCAAAGAGGCAAAAATAAGCTGAACTTTATTCTGAGAATAAGTCCATATGAGAAAAGGAGTGAGGCGGTGAGAGGACCAAAGTAGCAGTGATACATAAGTAATTGTGAGATTATTTTTTTTTTTTTCTAATTTAACAATAAGTTTTCTACCTCTGTAAAATATATGGTAAAATATATGGTAAATTTCATTGGACCCTGATAGGAGCAAAGAAATTCTGAAAAAGAACAGAGATCTGTTACAGTGGGTCATCTTGCAAGACCAGAACCTTTATGGTAGTGAAGGTTGCTAGACATGCTCCTGTGGTCTTGTAATTTAATTTTTTTGTGTGAGATCTAGGAAAAAAAAAAAAAAATGTTATGGACCTTCTTCTTTTAAAATAACCAAAACACCCAAAGCAAAAAAACCCTTTACATAGACACTGGAGGAGAAAATAAAAGCCCCTTGAGTCCATTAACTTCATTGCATACAATTCTAAAAAAATAGCTTTGGATTAGCTGGCAATTGAAAATCCCATAGGAATGGGTTAGCTTGTATACATGCTACCCAAGAGAAAACAAAACTGTCACATATTTTGCTTAAGGTGTGGGAGGAAAAATCAAATCAAATAGCATTTTACAAGTGCATATAATAACTTGAATTTAAAACAAGATATGTATTATTCAAGTAATTCTAAGCATAGTATAGTACATTTTTCATGAAGGTTAAGAAAGAAATGACAGAAATATCATTTAAAATGAGTGGTTTTGATGCTGAACTTGAAAGTGGGGGATTTAATAGAAATTTTTTTTTAATATAACGAGTCTCGGATAACATCATATTTGGCAAAGTGCTTTATTGGTTTTTGGATTAGAGTTTTTTCATAAATTTTTCTCTTCAAACTAATAAAATTCATGTAGCTGTCAGTTTGGATTTGATCCCTATTTTGTTTTGCCTCAACAGTGTAATCTCAATCAGTCTAACTTATTTTTATGCTACATTTATAGGGTATAAAGATGACAAATCATTCATGTCTCAGTGCTGGTATTCTATCAAAAGTTTGGATGAATATCAAGGCTGAGGACAACAAAGAAAGATGATGCTCAGAACAACAGCAGCTGTGTGACAACACAGACTGGTCAGATTCTTCCATCTTTACACCACTGCTCAATAGCACATTGTGCTAACAGTCCCATACAAATCAGCTTTGAACTGGCAAAGTACCACCACATGTGTTTTGAGCAAGGATAGCACAATCCATGGGGAGGATGGATAATGGGTATTGTTTATGGGAGTGGTGAGGTCTTTGTTTTAACCTTCCCCTTGCTCCTGACTTGAGTGTCTTTCCTGATGCAATCAGTGCACCTTCTTTTGATATTGGTTTCCTTCCAGACTTGCAACTACTGGCAAAAGGGGTGGTAGGGTTCGTGAAATACATCAGAAATGACCTCAACTATATGCCTAAACTAAAAGCAGGAAAACTCTATATAAAAGTGCATTTACTCTGAGTACTTTCTATGGTATTGGTTTTATATAGATTTTAAACTCTTAAGAGAAGGGACTATTTTTTTCACCATGTTTTCATGCAGCACATTTCAGAATGAGGTCCAAATCTCAGGTGAGACATCTGAGTGTCACTGTAGAATGCTACAATAATAAGAATGAAATTCTGATAGCTTGAGAAATGTGAGTTTCTTTTCCTAGGAATTCCTATGCTTGTTTTTTTTTTTTTTTTCTTTTTTTTTTCCTTTTTTTTTCTTTTTGTAGTTTTTTTCTGGGTTTTTTTTTTTTGTATTATTTTTTCTCTCTTACGCC
>NW_020799092.1:9284105-9313989 GCF_003259725.1 Athene cunicularia | reverse complement strand
TTTTTTTTTTTTTTTTTTTTTTTTTTTTTTTTGCTTAAAATAGCTTTTACCTCAACTTTCTGATTCAATAGTTTTTTTATTTCTGGCATGTAAGATGATGTTGAGAAGATAGAAATCCCCAGAGCATCATTTGTTGACCAGGCAAAATGTTTCAGGGGAAGAAGTTGCATTTTTCAATTACAGTTTCTTAGTCCCTAACTTGTGATGACTCACAAGCAGGCAGGAATGTTAGCAATGAATTTATCCTCCAAGGGTCCATCTCATGTGGCGCTTGAGATGATTAGAGAATTAGGAGGAGGGATTAATGTGAAATATCAAGCAGAGGAACTTCTTGTTCAACCTTGAAAAATGAACCTTTGGGAAGGAGTTGGAAGATGTGAATCAGAATTATAATGGTCTAAAGGAGAAGGCTGAAAGGGCTAGGCATTTACATGTAGCATTGGTAAAGGGCCTTCACAGGAAAAGGGAAGTGATAGAAAATCAAATTAAAATGAAGAAATTGATGATGCTTGGCATGTGTCTTGGCTTCAGCTGGGATAGAGTTAATTTTCTTCCTAGTAGCTGGTACAGTGCTGTGTTTTGGATTTAGGGTAAGAGTTATGTTGATAGCACACTGGTGTTTTAGTTGTTGCTAAATAGTGTTTGTCTGAAATTAAAGGAACATGTGAAAAGGACTAAGACTACTGAATCATTTTACTTAGGCTAAACAAACTCCTCCTGGAAACAGACTGAAAGAATGGTTAGGACAACTACCATCTTTCCCAAAAGAGATTCTCCTCAGCACTGGGATGAGTTTTACTGTCAATATTGAATATATATTAATAGAGTGTGTGTGCATGTATCTATAAATATATATATATACACTATATATAGAATATAGCCAGTACTATTGGTATATTGGCCATACCAAACCTCTTTAGTGGGTTGAAAGTACTTCAGGTCATGGGTTGCCAAAGTGGCTGTACTGGGTTTATGTGGTGGGGGTTTTTGGTAGAGTGGGGGAAGGGGCTACTGCAGTGGCCCCTTGTGAGAAGCTTCTTGAAAACTCCCCTGGCTCCAAGTCAGACCTGCTTCTGGCCAAGGCCGAGCCAATTAGTGATGGTGGCCGTGCCTCTGTGATAACATATTTAAGAAGGGGGACCTGGGAGGGTGTTGTGAGGAGGAGTTAGGGGAAGGTTATCTATGTGATCACTGAGGTCAGTGGAAGAAAGGAGGGGAGGCACACCAGAGTAGAGAGCCCTGATGTATCCCATGGTGAGATGGCAGAGCTGCTCCCCTGATACCATGGAGGTCACTGATAGAGCAGAGATTTACCTGTGGCTTGCGGACTCCACACCAGAGCACACAGCTGCACCTGAAGGGGAGCCACATGGAGCAGGGGGAAGAAATGCAGCAGAGTGTTTTTCCCCCCTCCTTGGAGGAAGAAGCAGCAGGTCTGACTGCACCCCTGATTCCCTGCCCCTGTGCTACTAGGTGGAGGAGGTATTGGTAATAAAACTGAGCCTGGGAAGAAGGGGAAGAGGTTGGGGGGAGGTGTTTTAAGATATGGTAATGCTTCTCATTGTCTGATTCTGTCAAGTGGTGGTGGTGGTGTTAGTGTTTTGAATTAGTGATGTCTTTTTCTTCCCTTAATGAATTGGTCTTTTGCCCATGACTGTAATGTGTGAGTCATCCCTCTCTGTCCTTACCTTGATTTCCAAGGCTTTTCTTCATTTTATCTTTCCAAGCGCTGGGGAGGGTAGGAGTAAGTGAACAGCTGCTCAGTTGCCCTCTGGGCTCAAACCACAACAGTGTCTCTTTTTTGTTAAAGTTCTTTTAAATAAGAAAAATTTTAAACAATTTTTATACCAGCTTTTCATTATTTAGCATGAAAATTATTTTACTTCAAAAAAAAAAATCTTGCTATCTTCCTAAAATATACTTTTTTTTTTTTTTTCTTCTGATGCCAAGGCTGATTTATATTCTCACTAGCTGTGAAAGCTCTGAAATCTCTTTCTAGTTGTAATGAAACTAACAAAGAAATTAAAATCCCTGATATTTATGTTACTTTTTAGAAAGTTCCTATCTCTGTATAATGAATTAGGCACAACTAATTAGCTAGGCACCACAACTGTGGAGATTTCTGATAACTGAACTTCAAAGCTTTCATGCTGAGTGTTTGCAAGACAGTGTTCATGCTACGATCATCACTGTGCTTGTCTGTTGTTTTTAATAGTGTCAGCAGTAACATGAGGTATGCACTGATTTCCTTAATAGAAAATGGAGGTGTGGGGATCCTGATGGTAGTAATAGGTTTTCAAAACCTGCCTGAAGCATATACAAAACTTAACTAGCACATAGATATAGTCAAATATGATTAAAAAATTCCAGTTGTGAAAACTGTGTCTAAAGGTGTATTTTAAGTCAGACCCACAGGACAGACGCTGTAGTTTATCAAGGCTGTTCCACTGGTAATCAGGACTTATTCTTCACAGAAGATTTAATTGAGGTACTATTATAAGAATAACCTATGTTCTGTGTTTTAATGGAAACTTCATCACTTCTAATCATCTGTCAGCTTGTATTTCTCTCACAAATGTGACTTTTCTAGATCAGGGATTCTCAACCTTTCCTTTACCATGGACATCTTTTAAATACCTTTTGTGGCCATGGACCACCAAGACTAATACAAGATGTAAAGCTCTAGACTGCATCAAATATTTATTACAATTTTATCATGAAGGGTCTACAGATTTGGAGAGAAGGAGAAATAAGTTAATCTGTTAATGCACACACTCCTATTATCTTTATTGAAGTGATTCCATATGCACTTAAAATAATGGCATTAACACTCTTCTTGCTCAAATGGCCCATTTTATGGTATTTTAATGTTCTAATGCCAAATTTGATACCAATTTTTAAATTAAAATTTGGTTATAAGTTTTGACAATTTTTCTAACCTCTCCCCTTGTTTCTCTGTGTCCAGTCACCATATATTTTTGTTTATGGGTCCAGGGCCACCACTTGGAGGAACAGACTTCAGCCCTGTTGTGGCCCTAAAGAGTGTTGTTGGGTTAAGAAAATGTCTTTAAGAGAAAAAAAAATGCACAGTTAAAGTGGGCCCCACCAACCATATTAGCACTGAATATCCTAGTGTGTCGGGGCAGGTGGGGAGTGTGGGGGGAAGGCTTGAGTGTTAGAAGAGCATTGAGGGAGAGGGGGCTGTGGGGAAAGGAGGTGCAGTGCTTGCCACGGGTCAGACCAAATGTTTCCGGGCTGAATGTTCCCCACCCCTGCTTTAAGCCTTCGTGGACCCCCTGTGACAACATCGTGACCCCCCAGTATGTCTGCGGACCACAGGTTGAGAACCACGGATCTAGATTATTCCTTGCATTTGAAAAGGATTTTTAATTCCCACACTAAAGGTGTGGAAGTCCTCTAGGGTGTACCCATACCTAATACTCCATCTGGAAGTTAGAGACTAGCTTTCTGAGTCAGCTAGCAACAAACAGGAGGGTAAGGGCTAACTGAGACGAAAAGGGCAAGGCCTGTGTTAGCTTACATCCAAACAGGATTTCAGTCACCTTAGGCAAAGGGTGAGAAGTTTTGGCAGCATGCTTCCCAGGAGCTCCGTTCTTCAGCCCAAGGTAAAAACAGGTTGAGTACCTTGCAAATAGTTGTTTGTTTGTTGTTTGGTTTTGTTGTTGTTTTTGTTTTTTTTTTCCAATAAGCACATGATTTCATGCCTATAAATTGAAGATATACTACCAAATTGAAAACTTTTTTCCCATTAGATCAATTTCTTTAGGTTCTTCTGTACTCTGAATTTTTCTTAGGGGTATTTGCAACTTTTTCCAATGAAGTATTGGTTGCAAATTTAACTGTTGCTTATTTTCCTTTCTGCTATTTGATTTGAATTTAAATATATATTGTCATTAATAATAGTCTCTGCTTTAATTTATAGTAAAAAAATAGGGATATGTACAATATGTGACCAAGAGCCTTATTGAGAATTATAAACTCACTTCTTGCAGCTGTTGTGAAAGCACTGTTGTAGAAGGGAACTTGAGTGAAAGGCAGTTAATAGCTTGGCTTTAACACAGCTTCTTCCTTATCATGCTAGTCAACACATTCAGAAAAATATTATTGACAATGACAATAACTACTCAGTGTTCTCACAAATTTTATATCTAAGGATGGTTTCCTCCCCTTTACTTTTTCCATATACTCTATTTTTTTCTGTACTTAAATTGGTGTTCTGATGAATGGATGCACACAGAGCACTGATCCTTATCTTATTAGCCTCCTGGATCTGATCTTATCTCGCTTAAAGACAGAATTTGGCTGCAGCTCAACACTTGCCTCTGTCATGCATGTTTCTGGGCATACTAAGAGCTACTTTGTCACTATAATGGATTGTTGGATTGGGGACCAGCTCATCCCTATTCAGCAAAGAGCTGAGTGATGTGCATACTTTTAGGAAAGTGTCCAAGCTGTTGACCTTAGTGTTCGCTGCAGGGATGGTGTGCCCTGATGTGCTTTGCTGAACCTTGTACCTCTTCGTTTATTAAGCCTGTTTCTGGGATTTGTGCCATTCTACAGTACTGGCTGTGGCCACTTTGCTTTCTCTTACATCTCTCATAAGAACTAAGTTTTACAAAACTTAAAACATTATTAGTAAGAGGACAGTGGGTTCCAAATGGGTTCTTTTTACCAGGATTTAAAAAAAACTATGCCAGATCTATCTATATGCAGTTTAAATATATGTAAACATTCTAATTGTTAGAGATTTGAGAGATTTATGTGCACAAAAGAATTGCACTAACACAATAACTTTGACTTTACAGAGCACATCTTGGTGTATAGTTTTCATGCTTATCCAAACTTGGAAAGTGGTAATTTTGAAATTACTTGGATGTGGATATACAAACAGAAACTTGTTCAAGGTTAGGTGAACCTGGCAGAGAGAGAAGTACCTTGTCTGATGCTCAGCTACCTAGATGGATTTTTTTCTACTGATAACCACTAAGAGCAGTTTATAATAGGTTAGATTTACACAGCCTATACTGAGGAGAAACTACTTTTAATTTTATGTGCAACTCAGACTATAAAGATGTGGTAGTTATTAAAGGCCTATGAACAATCTAGTTTGTTTGAACTTAAAAACTGTAACTCGTGTTTAAAGCCTTCCTCCTCTGCTCTAAGTTAAGCAAACTTTTAGCAATGATTGATTTTCATGCTCAGCATTTCCCTTTGTCCATTGCTTTGATGGTTCACTGGTATGTTATAACTAGAAAACTGTAATATTTTTGAAGATTACATTTTAAGAAGCATTAACTCAGAGGCCACGTATGGGTCAGCTGGACAACTTCAGTAGCACAAGCAGAAATGAGTGGGTGCTGCATGCCTGTTTTCTTTGTGGGGAAAAAACGGTCACCAAATCTTCCCTGACAGGCAATTTTAGCAGATCTATTTGCACAGTTGGACTTTCTTCTTGGACTTTGAGCAGTGAGGCTTACATTGTGTCCAGCTGTCAGAATATTTTACAGATCATGCTTGTAATTTTTCACTTGTCTGAGTTTTCTCCTGTTTAACCCTCAGTTCAGTGATCAGGGCTGAAATCTTTTTCTGATTTCCTTTTCAGAAATGCTTTTTTCATGTGAAAATGTTCAAAAGTGTTTTCCTACACTAAGTTGAAATGCTTTTGTTTTCTTGTTTGCTTTTTGAAGCCCCCTAGAATAAAAGGCTACATTGCTGGTTCCTGCTCTGGCTCAGCATGATCATCTGGGGTGCCTTCTCTGGTTTTGGCTAGGAAACCCATCACAGAGTTTAGTAACTTTTCTGGTGGAAAAAGTACTCTAGCAGTTCCATATTCTCATAAAATCTTTTGATTTTCAAAGATTAAGAACTTAAACAGAACAGAGTTGAAAAATCCATAGTTATCTCCATCCTGAGATGTTCACCATGAGAATGGTGCAAGTTCACCTATGCTCAAAACCAAGGTGAGTCTTCCTGCACTTCCAGAACTGTGCCTAGTGAATGAAACAGGCTTTATTCTATTTATAAAGCTGCTTTCACATAGAAACACACGAGTTTTAGCTGTACTAATGCGTAACAGATGTCACTGAAACAGGGAGCATCACCCATGTTGTGTGGACTCCCAGCATGAGTCACCCCAGAGTTTTATACAAGGAGGAAAGAAAGACTTAATTAGTTGACCTCCTGCCCCTTCAATCTGCCCTGTTAGGTACTAAATATAATGTCATAGTTAAAACTAAAGTATTGTGCACCAGTTTCTTAGCTGAGAATTCTGAACTGCAAGTGTCATGGTCTTGTCCCTCTTTTCAGCAAGATGTCTGCTAATCAGGAGCTCTAATGAACAATATTTAACAGCATCACATTTACATGCATACCATTAAGTGTTTCATTAGTGCTCCAACTATGGTTTGCTTTCCTTTTTTTTCAGCAAAGAATGGAGTGGGAAGAGTTCTTGCTAAGGGCCTGCTTTGCCAAAGCATTTTGCTGAACTTCCTTCAATTTTTATTTTATTTTTTTAATGTTACAAAATGCTGGAGTTCAAATTAAATGATGTTGGAACAGTAGAATCAAATCCACTCTCAAAAGCATTGAAGTCACTGGCCAAATATTTTAGTACTGAAATCGGAGCCAGTTTTGCAGAACTAGCAGTGGAGTTGAAAGCTGGTTCCTGATTATTACTTGCTTTTTGAGGGACTAAAAGAGCATAGTCAGGGTAGCATTACTGAAAAAGGTATTTTTGAAAAACAAAAACAAAAAAACCCAAACCAAAACCAACAAAGCCAAACTGCTCAAAATTAATTTTTGTTCAAGTTACCAGAGCTGTTCATTTGCACACTTCAAAGTGTAAGAAAGTTGACATTTTTGCCCACGAGAAACTTGTAATACTTAGCATGTGGATGAGGGTGTTTAGCCAGAGATGGCAGTATAAAAGACAAAATACTGAATTTCTCTGACTTCTTGGCTTCTTGTTTCTTCTTGACATATTTTCTTTCCTTACAGTTGTTCTATACTTTTTGTGGATGTGATGTCATCTTTCAGTCAGTTACTATTGGTTAGAAACTAGCACTCGTTATAGTTGTCTTTTTAAATCAAGATGAAAAATAGCGAGAAAAAAAATGTGTAGAGGGAGGATGATGCAGAAAGCAGCTAAGAAGGTAAATTAAGGTCAGCAAAAATGTTGGAACAAAAAGAATAGAGAAATCCAGCTAGCCCAGAGAAAGCCTAAAGGCACTGAAAGGTAGCTTCTAATGGTGTTACCCAGAACTTATGGTAGTCTACAGGGTTGGGGTGGTGTTGGGTTGGGGTTTTTTTTCTTAATTCCCTGGGAATCTGGTCAACTAAAAGTAGGCCCCAAGTCACTTCCTGAGTGGAATTCAACATATTCCCAGAGGTGGTGAGTTTTTCTATTCTCTTTCTCTGTTTCAGCTACTTTGCTTTCCCTATTCTCTTTTGTATCCCATTTTCATAATTTATCAGTTTGCTCTCTACAACTTTATTTTCTATTTTTGTGACATCTCTCTGCTCTGTTTATTTTTTTTTTCCTCCACTGCACTTCTGCTTTATAAAATGCCTTCCTTCCTCTGCTTATTTCTTTTTCCATCCTCTACTGCTCTCTCTGATTACTTTATCTTTTTTGGTCCCCTCCTTATTTTCTGTTCTGTTCTTTTCTCCTGACTTTTTTGATCCATTGCCACACAGCTTTGCCTGCTTTCTTCATTGCTCTTTTTCTTTCTTAATTTCCTTTCTTCCTTACATCTGGTAGTATTAAGACAGACTATATCTTAATGCGTTTTCATACCACTGAGGTCAAGGTAAAATATTCAGACCAATGAAATTATATGTGAGTTGGAATTAAAGGCCAATTTCTTATACACTCCTCATTTTCCTTCCTGAGGCTAAGACAGAGATCAAAAATCTCTTGTACATCAAAACTGCTTTTCTAGTTGTCAAAGTGAGTTTTAGTAGTTGATAATTCCTTACTAAGTGATCAAATGTGCTTCCAATACATTTATGATTGAGATATTTTGTGATTCAGATATTTTTTCTTGCTTGAGTTACATTAGTACCCTAAAATCTACAGTGAAGTTGGAGAGCATCATTATATATGACTCTCATAAAACACATCCTTGAAACAGTGACAAGAAACACAGTAAGAGACATCCCCTTAGATACAACATCAAGTATCTAAGATAGATCTAGAGACATGTTTTCAGAGATTTTGAGCCAAATGTTTATTAAAAATCTTCCCGATCTGTGAGGAGAGAGGGAGGTGAGCCAACAGGAAGCACAGAGATGGAAATGGGTTTACAACAAATCTCACAGGAGCCCTGACCATGGGAGAGCAAAGAAAGACTGATGAGATCTTTAGTCTCCAGTCCCAGTGGCTGTCTATTTGACTGTGGAAGATTTCAGTGAAGAGGCTGCCCCACTACACTCTGTGAAACTTTTTCTTCTGCTGTGGGAAACAGGTGTTTAGGATGTGACAAACTTGGAATCTTGAGGATTAGGACTATTTGGTTTTGTTCAAGTTCCTTTCACCTTGAAAGTCATATGAAAATCCATAGTTTCTTCAAAAGACTCATTTTCCCTCTCCCTAATAGATTTGAATAGAGAATGTAGCTTTAGGGCTCACCCCTTCAAATACTTAATATCCTTAAAAGAGCAGGTTTTAGAAATAGGCTTAACTCCTTTCAGTCTTTCAGTAGAATATCCCTAATACCACACTCTTACATAGTGTTTTCCTTCCATACCTTTTGAGGGGTTTTACAAGCAAAGTCAGTATCATTATTCACATCTTACTACCACACTCAGCTTTACACAATAAATGTTTTAAATCTTGTATAACATTTTTCTGCTCTGCTCCCTGAGGCAGGGGTGGAATCCTGGCCTACCTGGTGTCAGTGGAAGAAAGCCCCATTAACCTCCAGTGGAGCTAGAATTTCACCCTCAGTGCCTGTCATCTATTTTACTTTCTTAGTTCTTAATACCCTGGAAAATTGAATCCACTGAAGCAACATCCCCTTCAGGCCAGGCTTCAGGGAATTCTAGCTGAAATTCAGCCCTCAGTTATGTGGATGGATCATAAGCTTTTGCCTTTTGGCAAGTGGAGGAACAAGGGGGCCCTGAAACGCCACTATTTTTTCTGCAAACTTTCTAAAATGTTATCACCCAAAGATATAAAAAAAACCCAAACCAAAACAAAAAGTTTTCTATAAGGGCTCATTATTTTAAGTATTCCAGGTCTCTTTCAATAAGCTGTGTCTAGTTGCAGGAGGGTATCTCTTGCTGTGTCTGAATATTTGTGGTACAACAAAAGGGTTCAACAATATGGGACTGAGAAAGATAGTAACTGAACTTCAGCAGTTCATTGGAGCTTATATTTTCAGATGTGAGGTAAAGAGCAATAAAAAGAAAAAAAATCAAAAACATGCAGTGCAAGATAGGTTTATTCACTGTCTGGTGCCTCTGTAGGTTTATCAGCATGGCTTAAGCTGCTCTCATGTTAGCTAAAAGGGGCACCATCTGCGATTCTATGTTTCTTCCTTTGGCATATATGTCTCAATAAATCTGTATCCAGTTCTTGACTTAGTCTACTCAGTTACAGTCTTCTGACTGGAAAAGGCAAACTTGTGCTTTGTGGAATGAAAGTGCAGGCTTTATGGTTAATCCTGCAAATTTTAACATTTTAGTTGCCCAATCTTCTAAACATTACTGAGGTTGGGACAACTTGGATAGTCAGAAGCTCACAATTTCTTAACTTGTCATAAATTCTGGTTTTATGGCCCTTCCATGATTTTTTCTGCTTAAACCTTTTTTTTTGGGGTACAAAAGCAGCATTCGTAATGGCTCTTACAACAATTTTGAGCTCAGGAGGCATGGGTTTCTCAGTCACAGTTGTTTCTACTGTGTTAATAGCCCCCTGGGTGCTGCTCTTATGTGCAGAAATTTGTGATGGCATATGTCGGCGTGTGGCTTCAGGGCCCACAAAATTATCTTATGACCTACCTAAATGCTGTATAGTAGTTAGTATATTGGGAGGCAGGGAGGGAGGGGGGAAGAGGAGTGAGTCCTTCTGTTGCTTCTGTCTCTGTTTAAAATTGTAAGGGTATCACTTCTCATCATAAGGGTTCAAAGGGTTAATAGAAAGAGGGATTTTCATTGCATTGTGCACAGTACTTATGACAGTTTAAACTTTAAAGGACAGGTGAAAAGAGATAGAGGGAGCTGAATGCTTGCATTATATATTGGCAAAATTGTTCATTCGTGTGAAATGCTGACCTCTGTCATCCTGCCAAGCTGACTGGGCCCTAGGGTGAGTGGCTGTTTGAGTGCTGGTTGCAAAAGTTAAAGCTGCCTGGGGAGTACTTTAAAAGGACAATGTCAAGGTTGGTATACCCAAAATCTGACCTATCATATTTTTTCTCCCTCTTACATCTATTTGAGAAGTTCATGTCATTCGTTTTTTGTTTCTAAAAATCTTTTAATCTTAAACAAAATGCTTCAATTTCTGTTGAAGGCTAGCGATTAGGAGGAGAAGCTGTGAGAATTCAATGTTCAGTGTGGTGATGCAGATGTCAGGGAGGGGGAAAGATCCTGAAATAAAACACAGATTTGGTGGCTGTCTTTTAGTTAGGTGATAATTAGTAACAGAGAATTCAGGCTGAAATGCGTAAGGGATCAATGAAAAAGAGCAAGGATAATTTTTACCAATGAAAATATCAATGCAGATCCAAACTTAAGTTACAATAAGTTAATTCAAAACCTTATTTTATTCTAATAGTTTTTATTCTGGTCCTATGTGCTGATTCTTTCTTGGTAATATTAGTTTGTTATACATAATTCCTGCCATAACTGTAATATAGCCTTCTCTCTTACTTACTTTGCTTGATGGCCTAATTGAAAACACATTTTATCAGTATCATTTTCTTCTGTATGATATAGTATCCCAAGACCTTTATCGCTATTATAACCTTGCTATGCTGTTTTCTGTAAAAACTCTTACACAAATATTGTACCTACTTGAATAATTTCTAGTCTAATTGGAAAACAGATGAAACTACATGTGCAAGACATAAAAGGGAAAAAAGCCAAGAAGTAGTAGTAAAATTAAACTTTTTTTTTTTTACGTAATTATCATGTTTCCCAGATGATGGAGAATTAAAAAACCCCAAACAACTCAAAACCTGACCTATAAGAATTGTAGTTCAGTACGGGTTTACCCTACAGATTTTCAGAGCACTCAGATAAAATAATCATGCAATATACTATATGATCACAAGAGAGCGACCATATTAGAATACACATTTGCTTTTTTGATCTTTCCAAGCTTTCATGAGTTTATCCTGTTTTTAAAAAAGTTTTCCAATGAACTGCAAGGCTCACTTCTGATTTCCCTCTCAGTTCTGAAAAACAAGCAGCTACTAAGAAATCCTGGTATGTTATAATCTTTTTCCTATCTCCAAAATATTGTTTTTCCCCTCTCTTTATGTTGGACAGGCTTTTCTAAATCCTGGAGGAATAGATGACCTTGCTTTGCACTGTGGAATAGAGCATCTATGGTGACTGGGAGGAGAGTAGTGTATAGGTCTCACACTAGCCAGTCCAGCCTCGAGGATACAGGAGTGGCCACAGAAAACAGGAATGGTGTGCAAGATAATCAGTTCCTCCATCCCTTCCCAATCTAAACTTCCACAAATCATGTGTGCCTTGGGAATATCACTTTTGCAAGGCCTTTGAAGGGTAAACCAAATTCTAGTATTTGCTAACAAAGATGATGACTGGAAACCACACACACACTATGCCACTTTTGCAAGACAAACCTCTGCAATAATAACTTCTAAATTCTCTTTCTCTTTGTAGCTCAGATTTCCCATATGCTCTAAAGCAGAATAAAAACCCAGGCAGCAGTAAAGAAGCTGTCTTGGTTAAAAGACACTGCCTCCTGCCAACAAGGCCATTTAGTGTTTATCTCTATTACATCCATCTGTAGCTAATTGTATAGTTATGGTAATAGTGCCCTCCAGAGGAATTTTGAAGGAATTCTAATACTCGGAGCTAATACAAAAGATGTTACAGGAAAATGGAATATTATTAAAATGATAAAATACTTGAACCTCAGGGGAAAAAATTCTCAATATCAAAGCTCTTTCAATTTTGCATGTGAATTTACATCTAAGCAAACCATATCCTAGTTACAATAAGCTGCTTTGTAGCCTGATAGCAAACATGAAGTTTACATAACTCCATTTGAATCTAGGATATAAAAGCAGATCAACCAAGTGAAGAATAAGGTAGCTATTCCTAGTCTGCAGCAGACACAGATAATATGAGTGGACTCCAGCCTCAGTTTAGGATGTCTGGGTTCTTCCTAGACTTGCTGCTATAATGTAGCCATGACAGAGTTAATTGAGGCAGTCAAAAGTAAGTGAAGATGTTCAAGGAGTTCTGTGGATGAGGTTTATTTTAGTATCAACGTAAACCTTGCTTACATTCTCAAATTCTAGTACAGAGTTTTTTTCATGGCCATCAACTATAACATGCTGTGACACTAGACCTCAAAGGAAGGTTATGTTACTGTAGACAATGTGATGCTTTGTTTTAGACCCTATCCTGGAAGTCTGCAGTACAGCCTTCTGAGATGACACATCAGCACCTGAATGTCAGGTGTATTTAAATTTCCTTGGGTGTTTGGTTGGTTGTTTTTTAAGGCTCTCAACCTATTAGGTCAAATTTCTCTGGTTTACATTTTGAAACTCCTGTCCCCTCCTCCTACAAAAAAAGAACTGGCCCTTAATGAAAACTGAAATGACAGTGGGTTATGTATTCATTTGTCTTTAGGCATACTCATTTCAGGCTCATTTTTGACCTGAACACTGCAGGTCTGCAGTCAGATTTCTGGCCTCGGAGTTTGCATCAGGACAGCTCCCACACTGATTCTGCTAGAACCTGAAGGAGCAGTCTGGTGTTCCCATGCTTGGGATCAAATGGATCTGGTAAACTCAGCATTTCCTTGGGAAAAAAGCGAGATGGTTGTGCTGGTCATGATATATCTCTTTGTAACAGGTTCACTGTACGTAGTTTAAAACTTCTCCTAAACTGAGGTTTCTTATTTTGCATGAACCTCAAAGGAGAGTGAAGTGAGCTAGGCATAGGCTGGTGGGGCATGGGTGACATCACTGCTGAATGTAGGGAACGTACCTAACTCCAGAACTTCCTGGTTTTTCTGCTTTCCCCAGCAACTGTGGTGAAAAACGTGTGTTTCCATATCTGCATTCATGTCATCAGTGCACAGTGGTTTTGGCCATCTTGTAGGCCATAGTGGCAGATGGTACTACTTGTTTCTTTTATAGTAGTTACCCCTCACCCCCCACTCAGAAGTACCAGGAAATGACTGTCTGTGTAGAGACTACTGAACTTCCTGAATGAGGGGTTTTCATGGGCTGTTGAATGTGTGGGGATGAGTAGAGCTCTCACTTGCTTTTCTCTCTTCTTTTCCTAACCTAGTGCTTGCCAGATGATCTGATCTCATTGTGAGCTGGGAACTTGTCCCTGGAAGAATCCAGATACCTGCAGAAGCCATTGTTCATGGATACTAACTCCTCCTGCTTCATCTTCCCCTGAGGTATCCCTACTTCACCACAATTTTCTCTTGCCCTCTCTGCATGGGCCTTGCAGTTCCCACCCAATTGTATGTGCGTAACAGCTCGCCTCTGATGTGAAGCACTGTGCTGCTGACTCTCGGCATTAATTTATTCTTGCACTTGAGAGGAAGACAGAGCAAGGTGGGAAGGCCAGAGGAGCAGAAACAATAAGGGTTGGCTGGGGTCCTCAGAGTAGTGCAAGGCAGAACACAAATCTATGTCACGATTACTGCAATGGGATGAGTACCTTTGGTATCACTCAGTAGGCTGTATGTTTATCACAGCAGAAGTACTGCACTGCAAGAGTCTAGCCCAGCACCAGTGGACACACCTCACCTGTTTAATTCTACAGGCCCAGTGAATAGGGTCTTCCCTGTTGCTCCCCTTGTTCATAAATACAAAAACATAATTAGCAAAACCACGAGCAGGCTAGCGCAGGACCTGACACAGCAGAGAGCAGTTGCTATTTTAAGAATAATCTTAAAAATTATTGTTCAGGTACTACTGATGAGGAAGGTACTTTGGGATGATAGATGGATTCTCAGCACTGCAAGTATCTCTTTGCCAGCCACTCATTCTGGGCTGGTCCAACTGTGGTTGGAGGGCTGCTGTGAGCTTAATTTCCACATAGCAGTTTGCAAAAATGTGTTTTATTGAAGGTAAGTAATCCCTTTGCATTATTTATGTGGAAACTCAAGTAAATTATTGTTTGGCTTTCATGCTTCAGGTAAAGTTTTAATGAAAACAGTAATGAATGCTTTGCTGGCATGCATAGGCAACCTAAGTATGAAGCCAAATTATCTATCCAAGCAGATGCTTTATATCCTGAATTACATATAAGGAATGCTGTTCAGTTGGTTTCAAAATTATATATACACCCACGAACTTTTTTTTTTTTTGTAAAAGGCATATGTGTGGGTTTTGGTGTTTTGTTTTTTTTTTTAAAGCGAGTGTTTCAGTCATAGTGCCAGCAATTATGACAGTAAAATTAAAGTCAGAAGAAAGATCTAAGAAGCTATCCATGTGTGAGAAGTTCAGGAAAAATTCAGAAATATTGCATTATTTAAGATGTAGTATTGCAATATGTGCACTACTGCAAATATAAGCAGGCAAATGGAAAGGCAAATTGAGTCAAGGATGATACTGTGTAAGCAGGCTATTGTTTTGGCTTTAGGTACCTGTATTTTTATGCTTGTGGAGTGCAAGTGGGTCTTTATTACCATTTCCCCTTCCCTCTTATGTGGGTCACTTAAGTATGGCTTTAAATTAAAGTTAGATCCTCTTCAAGGTAATCATAATATTAACAGCTCCCTGAGGCAGCATGCCTAGGCTAATATAACAAAGTTGCCCAGGCTCTGACACCCTGTCTCAGGTCTGCCAGAGTAGTCAAGCTCTGTGCATTGGGGTGTTCTCTGCTCTCCTGCTTTGCAGTAGAGCCCCACACACCATGAGCTGCAATGGGAGAGGGTCTTAGGAGTGGTTTTGAGCCAGATCGATAAATTTTCCACAGAAAAAAGCCTGCCCTAATGTCTTAACAGTGTGCTACTATCACAGGACTGTGGTTTTAAGTTTGTACAATCTATGATATAAACAGTTTCTAGAAGGTCAACAAACCCTACTGAATATATGGGAATGACAAGGCTGAATTTCACAGGAAGCCATTGAGCAGGCACACTGGACTGGGACAACTGAAAGGATAGCATAAGAAGAGTAGGAAAAAATCAGAAGATAAGAGAAATGGAAGAAAACAGCACAAAGTGAAATTTATAAAGCTGTATGAACAAAAGCTTTGACTTTAAGCACTCCTCAGCTTTGGGATATTGGAGTCTCTCAGCTGGAACTTGCGGCTTGACTTCTTTTCTGAAACATTTAAGCTATTTTCCTGGGTCACTTAGTGTTTATTAAGCATTTATATGTATGTATACACCTATATTAGGCTTTTATAGAGATCTATATATGCATATAAATATACACATGTATATGCATATACATGTATGTCTACACACATTTATGCGTAAGCATACACATATGAGAGTGTGTGTGTACATATGCATATATACACATGAAAATCTGCCTGTTTTTCTTATTTTTACTCTGTATTTTAAGATGGTTGTGATATTGTTTTCCATTTCAGCACTTAATTTTCTCAGCAATTTGAATTTTAAAGCTGGAGTAATTGTTTCTACCAGAATCGAACTCTGCTAATGTGTGCTGTTCCTTTCAGAGGATCAAAGTACAAAGGGCGTTCAAATAAAATGAGAGATTAAAATCCTTAGTCTACATTTAGTCATGGCTAGTTTTGCAGTCTGTGCATGCAGACTGTGGAGGTTGATCTTTCACAACAGTTTATTTCAAACCTCAGGAGGGTGTTGGTAATTTAGTAACTTTGTATATTACATGTAGGTGTCACCAGAGTCTGAGAGAATGTTTTCTATGTAAAAAAAAAAAAGTTTTCTATTTATTTTTCTTGGAAAAGTGAAACTTTGCTTCTGTCCCCTTCTTCTCTCTGTCCTTTCCTTGATTTGTTCTGTGTGAGTAGAGGGTGAGGAGTGTCTTCAGAATTGGAAAGTCCTCCTTGCCCTTCACAGAATATGTCTCCTTTACAGATGAATCATTTGACAGTGATTCAACCGCTGTATTGTGTTAGTTGCAACTTTTATTTTCTTTGCCTAGCAGCATCTAGTCTGTTGGGTTTTACTAAACAGGTAAGAAAGCACAATCCCTGCTTGATAAAGCTTGTGAGAAAAAAATAAAGATCAGAAAACAGACAACCAGATCTTAATTTTTTTTTTTTTTTTTTTTAACCGGAACTCTTGTTCATCTACTGCTTAAACACAACAAAATCTTGACATTTGTTTTCCCCAGCACGTGGAAAAACCACTGTTGTACCTATATAGTTTTGCCAATAGCTTGTCACCACCTTGGTGCATCAGTACTTTGAAGCACTGGTTGGAGAGTAGTAGTATCACACCATCTTCAAGCAGGATCTCAACAGTCACAAATCTTTCCCATAAAGAGCAGCCTTCTGACATGGCCCATATATGTCAGTTGTGATGATAGATGTGGTGACATTCCCTGCAGCCAGACATAAAACCTAACACAAGTGATCTGTTCCTTGCCTCACAGTTTTGAGGAAATGACAGTAGGTGGCACTGGAGAATAGTAACATAGACGGCTGGATCTGTTTTGAAATGGAGCAGTTTCCCTACTGGCTGTTTAGCCAGTTTTCTGGCCCCACTTACTGCCGAAATATTTCTCTGTGTTCCCTTTGCAAGACTGTTATTACTCAAAGCCTCAATGCCTGAAATGCAAGGGTGCGATTTGGGAAAGCTTCAAACTGTGTGAAGCCACGGTGAGAGCAAAAGCCTCCTGAAGATGCTGCGTTTCATCTTGGGGTGTGTTAGAGCACTGTTTTCATAGCTCTTTACAGAATCACAGAATCATCTAGGTTGGAAAAGACCTTGAAGATCGCCTAGCCCAACCCTTGACCTAACACTGACAGTTCTCAGCTACACCATATCCCTAAGCGCTATGTCAACTCAGAGCTTTTAATCAGACCTGGCTCATATGAGCACGTTCACACATGACTAAATCGAACACGTTTCTTCTTTAATCTGAATGAGATGTAGGCTCCTGCCAGTTGGTGGAGCATCGAGAGTATCTAACAGAAGGCATCCCAGGGAGTATCCAGTTTTCTTTGTCTGTAGAGATTTTGTCCCACATGCCAGCAAAAGAGGAGACGACAATTCTTGGCAGTATTAGGAGGAATTAGGGTAGAAAGTGACTCTGCAGTTTCCTGCCTATTACTTCGATGCCACTTTTAAAAGCCTAATAAAATCCTGAAAATGTTCAGAGTTTCCCAAGAAAAACCTTCATAACCTTCTCATGGAAATCACTGTAAGGAGAGAGGGGGATGTGTCCCAGCTCAGTTCATATTACGCATACAGCCGTCTGTGTTTCCTTGGGAATAGGAGCTCTTTCCATGCATATTTCCTGTTTTCTCGATCATCCTCCTTTTACTGTGTTCAGTCACTGTCAGATGAGGCAACATCACACTGCCATATACTCTGAAATGGCAGCTCCTAAAATAGGAGTGTTCTCTCTTAGGATTGCTTCACAGTAATCACGGGTAAGGACTACAGTACAGCACAAATGCCACCAAATAGTTTGTGGAGCAAGTTGACTTTTTAAGGGTTGGAGAATATATGAGAAAACAATGCATCACTTTTCACCAACTGAAATAAGTTTTGTCCTTGGCTAACTGCTTTTAAATCACAATGACATCATTGACAGCTTTTTGTTAAACTTTGAAGGGCAGAATTTTCCCTGTAATACTTTATCAAATTATTACTCATTCAGTTTATCAGATATAAAATATCTGAGATTAATTATTAACTTTAAATGATTTATCCTAATCTGTTTGGTTTTACTGCATAGCTTTTTATAACTCAAATATTGTTTTGCTGATACTGACTCCCACACTATTTTTGAGGAAGTTTTCCTGCCTGCAACCACCTCGGTGTAGACTAGGATTGAGATTTTGTATGAATTCTGAATAGCCACCTCAGTGGAGCAATTTATACCTTTTTAAAGAATGGTAGGAAGCATGAAGGCAGATGATCCCTGAGGGAACTCCCTCTGTTGTGCCTGGAGCAGCCTCTGCTGCCTCCTTTTATGGAGGATCCTGGTCTTCTTGAGGTCTAGGAAGATGTTTGTGACTAGTGCTGTATTTACTCCAGCTCTTCAGCAAGCCCTTTGCAGAAGGGCAAGGCTTCATCAGTCTTTGGGAAATATCCCAGTATAAGGGTGGTTCTTCCCTCCTTAGACTGTCCCAGCTCTACCCACAGAGGATTCAAAGCCAGAGGGCCTCTCTGCTGTGCCAGATTTGTGCTGTTACCTTATCCTGCAAGAAGAGCTAGGAGCTCCTTTCAGAGCATTCACCACCAGCACAGATAGACATAAACTACGTGGAGTAAAGTAAAATTTTTGAATCCTGTTCTTTTGCAGAAGTCTTTCTAAGAGGCAAGTCTTTCGCTTAGAAATCTTGTCTTGTTGTTTCAGGCATGTTTGATACTTGCACTGAAAGGGTGAGATCACCTACCACCATGTTTAAAGGGGGGGGGGGGGGAAGTGGAGAAGGGTTGGGCTCACAAATTGTAAAGAGTACAGATAAAGTGTTACGTTTTTATTGTTACTGCCGTTTGAAATTTCCCTGAAGGAAGACCTGGGATAGAATCATTGCTGCAGTAAACCGGTTAAGCAGGAAGGAAAGTTTCTGATGAAAAAGTTACATCACCTTGATACTGAAAGCACATAGGTCATCTGAATGTGTCTGTGAATAGGAAGACATAGGAGACTGTATGTTCTTCTAACAAATTATGTGTTTCAGGCAAGAGGTTGCAACAAATATTTTTGCTGCTGAGCAAGTGGCCCAATCGTCTCCTCCTGGGTTTTTGTAAAAAAGAAAAATAGAGCCCACAGTGCACCAAGCTTTCATACTATAATGCATATGCATGCTGAAGTAAGGAAAGTATTTTTGTGTGCTTGGATGGCAACTACAATGTTGTGAGCATTGTGTGATGCTGTCAAATCTCTTCATTTGTAGTGTATATTTTACAGTATGCTGGGATTGTCCCTTAAACCCCTAATCCCAGAACCACATGATTACGTGAAAACACTGCTGTCATTTGAAAGGAAAAGGAGAGCTTTGTAGCCCCCCGTAATCCCCCATAGGGAAAAAAAAAAGCGCCAAACCCTCCAAAATGTGAATTCAGAAACTACAAGGCAAAGAAAATTAACCTAAAAACTTTTTTTAAAAAAATTATAAATCTTGCCTCATTAGTGATTTTTGAAAATTCACTATTATCAATGCACTTTGCACAATTCATATGGGGTAATAGTGGCTGGCAAAGGGTCAAATACTTTCCTGAACTTTGTATGCTGGTTTGAAAAGCATCAAGAGTTGGCCCTGCTAACACAGTGCTGTAAGAGTGTGTGCTCCCTGCCAGGCCCTCCCTTTGCCATGACTCAGCTGCATTGTGCAGATCTTCTCCTTACTCGGGGGGACTTCCCAGCACACTGAGGAGAACAGGGGAGCACAACGCACAGACCAGCCTTTGGCACTATAACTAAACTGCATGCTTTTAAAGGCCTCTAGGAAAGCAATACTTTTCTTGAACAGTATGGAGAGTGTGGGAGGTAGGCGTTGACATGTATAGATGGAGGTGGACTCTGTGTGGATATTTGTCAGAGAAATATGGAATGCTACACATAAAAGTCTTAGTAGTGAATGAGCAAGGTTAGCTGTTAGACATTTATGTGTCATTATGAACAGTATTTAAATGTTAAAGAAAAATATTTTAGAAGGATTTGAAAGCATGTAAAAGATACTGTATTTTCTGTGCCTCGATTAGGGTCTTCCAGGCAGCCAAACTTCATTAAGGAGGATGGGGCTGGAGGGCGATATCATTATTTTATTTCTCCTGAAACATTCCAATTTTCAAGACAGAAAAAAAGAAGAATAAAATACATCATCTTTCTTGATTTAATGGTTATATCCTTTTCTTATTTGTTTTCTTTCTTTTATTTACCTACTGTACAAATGAGAAACAGAGGAAGTTGTAAATGAAAACAACGTCACTAAAAAAAAGATCCTTATTGCCATGACTCTTTTTTTCTGAAAAAAAAGGTGTAAGGTGTCATCTTAATCTAAAAACTTGGTGGACTTCAGGATTCACTCAGAGAAAGGTGCAGAGACTGTAATTGAAGCTGCTGAATTGCTTAGCTCACCGTTCAAAGTGGTGTGCATCATTTTGGTTATCTGCTTAGTGTAACTTCGTAAATGCTTTTTTTTTTTTTTAAAGCATTTATGAATGCTTTATGTTTAAAGCGAAGCAAAGCACACAACACATGGAAGCACTAAGTTGAGTGCTTGAAAGAGGAGTGCAGCCTCTAACTTGGAGATTTCATTTCAGCCTATCTAACTTTTCATTTCTCTTCTCATTCCTCACTGTGAGTGACAGAAGCCTATGTCACCTAGAGTTTAACTTCAAATGAAACAAAAATAAAGCTGTGATGAATACTTTCTGTTTGTAATACAGATTTTCATTGCAAGGTACTATTATTTAAACTAATATACTATAGATCTTGGGGACATATTGGAAAAGCTCTTTGTGGAGCTAAGCTTTAGTTCTAAGCACACTTTATTTCAATACCTTTTTTTTTTTTCCTGCTAGAGAATACATTTTTTTTTTTAATTGAATGATTAAGTCAGATGTTTCTATTTCTTTTATGCAATGAAGTACTCAGCACAACTGTATACTTTACATGTAGTATTGCTCTTCTGTATTATCTGTGCTTTAGGGCTACATTTGTTTTGGTAAATGAAACAGACCAAGGCCTTGAAGGCAAGTGGCCTAGAATAGATTCCGGTTTTCAAACTAAACTCTATTCCTGAAAAAGATACCCTCATTTCTACTGATAGCAGTCTACAGTACATGCTGCCCATCTGAACCATAGGACTACTTGACACAGATCAAAATCATATCAGGAAGTTTGCTAGTAACAGATGAATGATGGTGATCTGCAGAAGCTCTTGCCCTTTGTTAATTTAATTAAAAAGATGCAACCTCAGGGTTTCAAGATATATCTGTTTTGAAAAACAAAGAAAGAAAAAAGGCTGAAATCGATCTATTTGTATTTGTTTTCCTTTATGCCATATCCAAGCTCTTGGGGTGTAGTTTTGAATATTAATTGGAGATCTGTGTCGTCTATGTTCTTTGACTTATGTTTCTGCACCTGATTACATGAGCATAAAAAGTGGTAGAAAATGAAGAAATTTGAGGCACAGAAAAAGAAGAAGGAGTGAATAAAAATGCCATTAAAGTGACCATTAATACAAAGCTTTCCTTACATTCTTGTTTTAGATTCCTGCATTAAGTGTGCTATATGAGTGTAAAATAATGGAAATATTGTGGAGATTTTCTTAAACATTTGTCAGATTTACTATCTTAGTATTTAAATCAATTGTTTCAGCTATCTTGTTACTGCTATTTAGGAGTCCAGGATAATAATTTTTTATTATTTTTATTATTATTATTTAAGAATATTACATTAATTTTTAATAATAAATATGCCTGGAAATAAGGATCAGGGAGAATAATAGTCAGGCTCTAGAGTAAGTAAATATTTCCACCCTGTGGAAAAAGCTCTAAAGCAAAAAAAGATCAAAGAAGTGTACTCCTTTCATTATACTAGATATTTTTGGGTTTAACTTTTATTCTGTTTTCATTTCAGTGGGTATGTAGATCCAGTTCTGAACATTACTCTTTTGGTCTTGGAACTATTGTAAGACTTCCCTGAGGATTAATAAGACTGCAGAGAAGAATCATGGCATACTCTGGGACAGTGCCTTTCTCACACAACAAATTTCATGAAGGACAGGCTGGAAACCAAGCATCTTACCCAATGTACCATTCCAGTTCTGCTGGAGAAGTCTGTCTAGTATTCAACCAAATAGTTGCTGAAGTCATCAATGATTTTTTATATTTTTTATGATTCATCACATTCACACCATCACAAAGAAATTTTTTTCCCACCAGATGTCTTTGGTCTGAATGTGCCTGACCAGCAGTTTAATGGTCAGCCTCTAGTTGCTTATGGTGAAATTTATCCTGAAAATTCCATCTCTCACTGGCAACAAGGCACAGTGTCACCAATGGTTGGCTTCATATATTCTTTACTGTCTGATTACAGAAAGTTCTCTCTGGCAGATCCCTACAGTCAAGAGAGAGAACTCTACGGAGGAAACAGTGTTAGTCCAGTCATAAATGCATTTGATTCAAATGTGGAAAGAAGCAATGCAAATCTGAGTTTTCAAATAGGATTTGACAATATACATGCTCAATGTCCCATTTTCTTAGACAACTATCCGTCTGGACAAGCTGTGAGAGATGGAAGTGGAAATGGGGAAGCTTTTTTAACTGACACTTCCAGAAGATGTGACATAGGACCTACCTGGCCCAGCAGCTCTGGACATGACAGAGAGGTATTTAAATTTTCTCATATTAACAGTGCTTAAAGTTCTTGATTCTTGTTTGTGGTTTTGCACTTTGGGTATTCACTCACACTGATGCAACATGCACTAGAAGCGCTTGATTTAAAGACCTTATGAAAAATAAAACATTTATGCCTTGGGGGAGGCAAAAGCTTTTGCTCATCTAGAGAGCTTTTGTCATGTGTCTTATGATTCAGCTGGCCAGAAGAGACTTCTTATTCACTTCTTTTTTGGTCGTTACTCCTTCCAAAGATAGAGATGCAGGGAAGTGTCAGGTTTTCCAATAATTGTGTAACCTGATTTGTTGTCAGAATTTCCTATAGTGTTTTTGTATCTTTACAAGGAGGAGGACCTCAAACAATCAGTACATGAGTAGTTATGAGATTTTTATACAGTATGAAAACCTCCTAGTATCCTCTTCCTTTGATTCTAATATCAGAAGAGAACCCAGCAAACCATAAAAAATAGACGTTTGAAGGGAAAGTGCCTATTCTGGCTAGCTAATGAGGATTTTATACTGGCAGAATCCGTGTCCTTCCTGTTTAATGTTTTAACCAACTTAAAATATCAATGCATTTCTGCAACCTACCTATTAAAAATGGATTAATTTTCAAATAATAGGGCTGGTTCCTCACCTAGTATAAAATTAGGTATCTCCATTGACTCTATTGGAAACTTGACATTGTATACCAGAAGAGAATCTAGGATTATCACAGAATGGTTTGGGTTGGAAGGGACCTTAAACATTATTTAGTGCCAACCTCCCTGCCATGGGCAGTGTCACCTTCCACTAGGATCAAGTTGCTCAAAGCTCCATCCAACCTGCCTTTGCTTTCAGAGAGAGGGAATCCACAGCTACCCTGGGCAACCTGTTCCAGTGTCTCACCACCCTTCCAATAAAGAATTTCTTCCTAATAGCTACTCTAAATCATCCTCTTTCAGTTTAAAACAATTACCCCTTGTCCTATTCCTACACTCCCTGATAAAGAGTCCCTCCCCATCTTTCCTGTAGGCCCTTTAAGTACTGGAAGGCCACTATAAGGTCTCCCTGGAGCCTCCTCTTTTCCAGGCTGAAAAACCCCAACTCTCTGAGCCTGTCTTCATAGGGGACATGCTCCAACCCCCTGATCCTTCTCTGGACCCACTCGAGCAGGTCCATATCCTTCTTATGCTGGAGGCCCCAGAGTGGAACACAGCATTCCAGGTGGGGTCTGATGAGAGCGGAGTAGAGGAGGAGAATCACCTCCCTTGACTCACTGGCCACACTTCTGATGCAGCCCAGGGTATGGTTAGTTTCTAGTCTGTGAGCGCACATTGCTGCCTCATAGTCAGTCTTTCATCCACCAATACCCCCAAGTCCTTCTCTGCAGGGCTTCTCTCAATCCACTCATCACCCAGCCTGTATTTGTGCTTGGGAATGCCTCAACCCATGTGCAGGACCTTGTACTTGGCCTTGTTGAACTTCACAAGGTTCACATGGGCCCACCTCTCAAGCCTGTTGAAGTCTTTTTGAATGGCATCCCTTCCCTCCATGGTCTAGAATGCTCCAGTAGGCTCCTTTATAGGTCATTGAACCATGAAACTACCACACAGGGAGAAGTACAGAAACATAGAATAAGATGTGTGTGATAGAGATAAGATAACAAATATTTTATGGTCTGATATGAAAGCTGAGGTTCAAAATAACAATACATTATACTGCATCTGTGTTTCTGTTGAGCCAGATTATTCCCTCTGTGTCTCGTTTGGCTGACATATCCTGATACAGAGATATGAAACATACTATGTCCTGCCTTCACCATGTTTTGCATATGCACTTTTTTATAATTATTTTCTAAAAATACATCTATATAACTGTGGAAGCTAGACCTTGTGACACACACTTTGTCTTTAGCTTTTGAAGCAAATACTTTTATCTTTTTATCATTCTTCCATCAGGTGTTCATAGCTCCATTCATGGTTTTGCTGTTTTAATAACAATGTCATATTGAACTCCCATGACTCTCTCTGATGTTATATCTCTCCTTGTTTTCTTTCTTTCAAAATCCCAACATAGAGAAGGAAAAAGAAAGTTATAAATCCTCCTTTTCCCCTAGTCCTTGTTAGCATTCTGAATCACTATAGGAATCCTGAAATAACCTACAGGATACCTCTGCACTGTGAATATGAAAAGACAGTTTAGGTTCACTTTCTGCTTTTAACTCCCAGTGATCACAGTATTATAAAGCAATGGAGAAGATACACTTGATTGACTTGTTTCTATGTCTGTGGATAGGGAGAACTATAGAAGTAAACATATATAGATCCAGACAGATGGGGAAGCAGGAGGAAGAGAAATATATCTGAGGATAGGAACTCTAAAGACTAATCCTGGGCACCACATTTTGGAAGCTGGGATGAATATAAAAGAGGGGATGAATAGGTGGAGACACAAAAGGCTGTTGTTGCTTTTTTCTTATGATAGGAAAACTAAAGCATACTGACATGATGAAAAGAACAAGCCTTCTCAGGAGAAAAGTAGAAAATAGGGGAATACAAATGACCAGGAGGAGATTAAATTGTGGTATGGGAAGAAGAGGTGCTAGAGGAAGCAGGCATATGAGAACAGGCACAAACGTTTCTGTGACAGAGGAGGAGAGAATTATAGGGGAGGAAAGAGAAGAGAAAAGTGAGTCAAGGGCAGCTACAGTCTAATGTGTGGGAGGATTTGATTAAGTCAAGGAAATATTTGAGCTGTTTAACTAGAAGAGGAAGAAATGGGAGAGACAAGATTTGTAGCAGAAAAATCAGTGTGGTCACAGGAATTCCTTCAGGGAGAAACAGCCATGTCAGGATAGAAAGAGACAAGGCAAGGGGCTGACAACCGCACCCTGAGATGGTGAAAAAGGGAAAATAAGAGTTATTAGTTAATAACATTACTTAATTTTAAATTAAATTTAAATTTATTTAATTTAAAATTATTATTTAATTACATTCTTCAAGCTATGAATTTGAGGATCCATACTCATGTCCTTGTGGCAAATCATCCTTTCCCAGTCTTAGCCATCTCCTTGCTTAACTGCTCTCTGTTCATTTCTCAGTTCCCAATTGCACTTTTGTTCTTTTTATATCTTCAGTCCCATTCAATGTCATGTCCCAGCCTCACCTTTTATTACCCGTGGCCTGGTTTTCTTAGCTCTTCATTTATACACTATCTTTTTCCATGCACTTCTTCCAGGGTACTGTACCTGCTCTGTAATGACAGAATTGCGGGTGGAAAAGGAGCCCTTTTGTGTTGTTGAAAGCAGCAGGTTTCCATCCTTCCCTCCTGTGGGAGTCTCCATCCACTGCTCCTGTACGATAGTCTTTAAGTTGCACCTCCTTTGCAGCACAGGGTCTGGGTGGTCCTCAACTCTGTAAAGTCCCCGTCAATCTCTTTCCTGTTCATCCTTCTGGCTCCTTAGCACCTCCTGCAGCTCCTTCACCAGCAGCTCAGATCCACAGCCAGAGCATAGCTTCCACCAGCAAGGCCACTGCAGTCCACAGCCCCAGGGAGAGGCACCAGACAAGCCCTGCAGCCAGAGACCTGGGCTGCAGCATCCTTCCTCTGGAACTACGTGTGGATTGTCTTTGCTATTCACAGGGGCAGTTTCTGCACCCCGTGATGAAGATTGCACCACGTGGCGTGTCATCACTATGACAGCATACTCCTCAGTGCAGGTTCTGGGCAACTTTAACACCCTTGCTGAAACAACTGCTGTAGCTTTACCTGCCTTCTGTGCTCTGCGAGCTGCTCCCCTGCTCCTGGCTGTAGAGCTCACCCACAAACACGAATGTTTCTCTGAGCTTTTTCTGGCTTGGATTCCTCCATCTGGAATGTAGGGGTACACAACATCCCAGATGTGAACTTCCTAGAGCTTTGTCAATATACCTTTTTGTAAAACTGTCTACCTTAATGAAAGTGTGATCAGGAATGGGTATTATGGGATTTTTATGACTATATAATTTTGGGAGGCCATTACTGTTATCAAATCGTTCATAATTTCTAAATAGTGCACCTCCACCATAAGTTTCTTATTACTGTCTGCTGAGGTGAATTGTAAGGTAGATGTCTAACCGAGGTGGAAAAAAATGAAGCAGGGGAGGTGCTATGTTTTCAGTGACTTTTGAAGGAGCTTTTTCAGCACTCCCTACAATCGGGATGATGGGCTACTAATTGGTATAGCTAAATTTAATTTCACTCTCTTATTTCAACCCTTAGGTTTATCCATTGTTTTTCATACCAGACATTTCAATTTTTCCCCTTTATTGATGATGCCCTCTTATTATTTTTAAATTTTATAAGCACTCTCCTAATGCTTGTGCTATTGTTGTTAATGAAAATACTACATACAATGAGACCCAACACTGATGTTATCTATAAAGGGTTTGTAACTTCTGAGCTTTCAGTTCTGCTATTGTGATCTCCCCACTAGCCAGCTCCTGACAGATCTTTCATCTTTTATACTCATCCTATCTTTTAAACTCTAACTAAAATTTGCCAGCCTGCATCTTTTCATGCATATTGCACTTCCTTGTCCAGAAAAAAAATCTTAAAATAGGTTTATTATTTATTATTACTTTTTATAAAGTTACATACTTGTGTATAAATTATTATTAAAATAGTAAAATACACCTTTTGCCATATCTCAGTTTCCTCTTCTGTGACATGTCATTAGTTGATTCTCTTTCTCAAGGGATTTAAAAGTTGGCTCAGTTGAGCCTTGTATATGTCTCTGTACAACAGTAGAATGGGCTTGCAGATACATCAGTATTAAGCTCTTTCCTGGAGTTAATGTTCTGACTGAAGGGTATTATGGCAAACAGAAAAAGGGGTGCTTTGACCCCAGATAGTGACTCAGACTTGTGCTCTCCAAGTTTAGAGAAAACATCTGGGGATTTTTCATGTTCAACAGAATACACTAGCTTCCTTTTATCTGTCGTAGGGACTTTACCTGAAAGATTTGTGAAGCTTGAAGGGATCCTGAGCTTTCCTTCCAGGACAGAAAGAGAGAAAATAAGGTTTCAAACTCACTACAGCATAAGCTTCATTTTGTCCCCTCTCCCTTTTGTCAACTAAACATACATCTTCTACATTTAGAGTTATCTGTGCTGTGACACTAGTGACACTAGGTGAATTTTGAAAGCTTTGTCTAGAATTCCTTATATTCTGCACAGAGAGGAAAAAAATAATTCTTAAATCCAAGGTAGCTGATGCTTTGTGACTTTGTGGTTTTTTTTTCTCTGAAAGCATTTAAAGTGCAGGCAAAATGGGGTTATTTGTGCTTATTTGGAGCTCCACCAAGTCAGGGAAGGGATGATAAGGTATGAAAGTTAGTTCTTGTGGAACTGAATACAAGTTTAACCTTATGCTCCTTCTGTTTCTGTTATCTAAATAACTGAACTCTTTCTTCTGGTGTCTAGGTATTTTTAGGGTACAGGTTGGTCTATCCATCTGGTTGAAGCAAATCAAGGAAGTAATGAAAACACTTGCTTTTTGGAGAAGTAAGTAATGAAAAAAACTTTATTCAGGTAACTATGAGATTTCATATATTTATATTAATTGAGTTGGTATCCCTGTGTCTTGGGTCTGGCTGAGAGGGAGCTAATTTTCACCATAGCAGCTGTTCTAGTGCTGTGCTTTGTAGTAGTAGCTAGAAAGGCATTGATAACACACCAGTGTTTTGGCTACTGCTCAGCAGTGCTTGCACAGCATCAAGGCTGTTCCTTCCTTTCCCCCCACCCCGGGCTTACCAACAGACTAGGGGTGGGCAAAATCTTGGGAGGGGACACATCCAGGACAGTTGACTCAAGCTGCCCAAAGGGATATTCCATACCATATGACATCTGCTCAGCAATAAAAGCTAAGAGAAAGGAGGAGGAGGGAGGGCATTTGTTATTACAATGTTTGTCTTCTGAAGCAACCACTACATGTACTGAAACACTCCTTCCAGAGAAGTGGCTGGACATCACCTGCCAATGGGGAGGAGAGAATAAACCATTTTTCTTTTCTTCCATACACATCCTTTGCCTTTATTACACTGCTTTTATCTTGACCCACAAGTGGGGTTTTTTCATCTTATTTCTCTCCCCCTCTCTGTCCTGCTGAGGAGGGGAGTGATACAGCAGCTGCATGGGCACCTGGCATCCATCCAAGGTCAACCCACCATATCCTCCATTCCTGAACAGTATCTACTTAAATATGAAATGCTCCTCATTTTGGTTTAAAAATTAAAATGCACAAAGGCATGTTACTTCCAAAAATGTTTTCTCCCTTAGCTATACCCTTTACCAGTGATAAATACATTTACCTCTTCAGTGTTGATGGTTTATAGTGTGTGAAACTTAAGATACATTTTCAGCCACTGTCTTGGACAGTATTAGTTCCTGTGTAGCTCAAAGCAGGTAAAAAAGAGTTGGAGGAACTGGCTGACTGAGAACAGAATTCCTACATACTGTTGTGATGAAAAGTGAGACTTAGCAAGTTACAAAAAATCCTTTAATTATTGTTTACTCTTACAGTTAATATCATTGCTTAATGGGATAGAAAATTTTACTTTCTCAATCTTCCTTGAAAAAGAAATTGTGTTAAAATCCAAGAACACTAAGAAATACAAGTTTTTAGACCATCTGTGCGGATTAATTTTCCTTTGTAAATATGCAATGATCACACTATCAAGTTGTTAGCACAAATGCATGCTTTCTCCCCTGGAAAAGTATTTGGAAAATGGAATGTTGCCTTTTTTTTTTTTTTTTTTATTAACTTTAATGAATTGACTATATTCAAGGTCAGACAAGCCTGCTTCTCGTAAAAGAAAAAAAAAATAAAATTCAGTTTTTTGCCCTGAAATCAACAGTGAATATGTTATGTATTCGTATGGCAAGGATAGTCAGCTTCAAAACATACTCATTCACATACATCTCAGTTTTCCTTTTTCTCCACAGTTCATCAGTCTGAACCCCAACCCAATTCTACTAACACCAGATGCGTGAAGGCACATTCCACATGACAGGCTTTCCTCTCAGATATTCAGATTTTTTTTAATGTTCAAACGTTCTACATTCAACTTTGCCCTCTAATTATAGTAAAAGCTTTCTATTGATTTTTTTTTTTTTTTTTTTTTTTTTTTTTTTTTTTTTTTTTTTTTTTTTT
>NW_020799092.1:9252925-9284055 GCF_003259725.1 Athene cunicularia | reverse complement strand
CTTTCCTTCCAGGACAGAAAGAGAGAAAATAAGGTTTCAAACTCACTACAGCATAAGCTTCATTTTGTCCCCTCTCCCTTTTGTCAACTAAACATACATCTTCTACATTTAGAGTTATCTGTGCTGTGACACTAGTGACACTAGGTGAATTTTGAAAGCTTTGTCTAGAATTCCTTATATTCTGCACAGAGAGGAAAAAAATAATTCTTAAATCCAAGGTAGCTGATGCTTTGTGACTTTGTGGTTTTTTTTTCTCTGAAAGCATTTAAAGTGCAGGCAAAATGGGGTTATTTGTGCTTATTTGGAGCTCCACCAAGTCAGGGAAGGGATGATAAGGTATGAAAGTTAGTTCTTGTGGAACTGAATACAAGTTTAACCTTATGCTCCTTCTGTTTCTGTTATCTAAATAACTGAACTCTTTCTTCTGGTGTCTAGGTATTTTTAGGGTACAGGTTGGTCTATCCATCTGGTTGAAGCAAATCAAGGAAGTAATGAAAACACTTGCTTTTTGGAGAAGTAAGTAATGAAAAAAACTTTATTCAGGTAACTATGAGATTTCATATATTTATATTAATTGAGTTGGTATCCCTGTGTCTTGGGTCTGGCTGAGAGGGAGCTAATTTTCACCATAGCAGCTGTTCTAGTGCTGTGCTTTGTAGTAGTAGCTAGAAAGGCATTGATAACACACCAGTGTTTTGGCTACTGCTCAGCAGTGCTTGCACAGCATCAAGGCTGTTCCTTCCTTTCCCCCCACCCCGGGCTTACCAACAGACTAGGGGTGGGCAAAATCTTGGGAGGGGACACATCCAGGACAGTTGACTCAAGCTGCCCAAAGGGATATTCCATACCATATGACATCTGCTCAGCAATAAAAGCTAAGAGAAAGGAGGAGGAGGGAGGGCATTTGTTATTACAATGTTTGTCTTCTGAAGCAACCACTACATGTACTGAAACTTTTTTTTTTTTGTGAATATATGAGTTTATTTACGGGGCTAAGAAGATTGATGGAATTAAGCCATTCTTGTTTTGCAGTAACTTGTTTAGTGTGCATCACTAACAAATACTCTTAAAATAAGAACAAAATTTGCTTTTCTTCTGTCAAATAAATGGAAAAGCATGCTTGGGGAAAAATGTAATGAATTTGCTAATAAATTTGCAAAATAAGTGTTTTTCCCCAGAGAATCTCAGTAACTGGTTGTTTTATACATCAGAGGCAAGATGTATAATTCAAACTCTGTGTCATGCAGACTTGCACCTCTGTCATGTAGCTCAAGAAGAAACCCATCATGTTTTACTCTAGGTAATATTTGTACAGGTAGCAATCTATAATTGAAACATTTCATTGTGTACATCTGTAAAGGAGTTTTCAGAATCCTTTTATAAGGTTACTTCTACAATTATGGACATAGCGATAGTGAACATTCATCGATAAGTGGCTTCTGAATACGTTCTAAAGTGAGTTTGATACCAGAATATTCAAGCTGATAGTCTTAGGGTTCAGTGCTGCAAAATGCAGAGTTCCTTCACCTCCTACTGACTTCAAGAATGTGCTCTGCACTGCAGAGAAATACATAGCATTATGAAATGCTGTGAAATAGCAAACCCCCATAAATGATAGTACTTTCTGCATAACATGAGTTGTTGCAGCACAGAAAGAAAGTAGCACAAGATTTTCTTCATTTAAGATGTGTAGTGTTTCAATTATGCCTTGGAAGACATAGCCTTTCAAAAGATTGTGATGGGCATGCTTTGTCCACTTGCTCAGGCCAGAAGCCCTTTAACTGCTTGAAAACAATAGATGGCCATAAATGAGCAACACTTTCTGGAGCTGAATGCGTTTTTATCTGAAAAACATAACAAGCAAATTTCTGTTCGCACATTATCCTAAAATACATATAGTGTAGGGATAGGGAAGAAAATTAGATTCGCTTAGTTTTGAAATGACTGCCAAGAAGTTGAGGAGGTGATTCATGCCCCGTGTGTGTGAATACTCCATTAATTTGGTGCTGGAGAAAGGGTAGTGAACTTTCCAGTCTTATTCAGTCCCTGGCCTTCTTACAGAAACAGGTTACAAGAGTGAATCTGGTGATAGGGGAAAGCTTTATGTGTACCTTGTTTGCAAAGAAAATAGATTGACATCAGCTACACGTGTCACAAAAGCAGCCTCTGTCATATAAAGATTTTTTACTATGGGAATAAATCTGTCTTGTACTGGAGGTATTGTCAAGCCTCATTTCCTCCTACATCCACTGAAAGAAACATCCTGCCCCCTGGCTTTTCATTATAAGAAATGGGCTTCTTCATTGGATTATTAATTTTGGAAGCCTAGTCTTTCTTCTCTTCTTATGCTGTAGAAATACATTACGTTAAAGAATAGTTCATACTGTGGTTTAAGAGACTTGGGTGGCAGCCCTGAGGCAGGAGGTAACATAGTAATGCAGAACTTCATGTGAGAGAACTATGCTCAAAATACACTGTAATCAGATATGGTATAAAGCGCTACCAACTCAGAAGCTACAAAATGCTGCTTGAACTAACAAACAAAAAAGAATGCAGTATGCTTATTACCCGATGTTTGAGTTTAGCTACTAAAATATTCAGGCCAATTAGTGAAATGTAAAGCTTCAACTGGTACAATACCTTACCTGTAGCTGCAAAGTGTATTTGCTTAAAAAGCCAGTTTAATCTTGGTCACATAATACCTGTGACCAGTGTTCATTAGGAAATTGTACCTCAGGAGGAATAAATTTCTTCAAGTCTTTGGTAATTGGACAGAAGAGGGGCAACATATTTTTACAGGTAATGGTATATCAGAGGGACTCAATGACTATAATAGTTACTGCTCTCTATAGACATCTACGTAAATACCCAGGGTTTTAGTAATGAGGATTTCATATTGGGTTCTAAAAAGCACTGTAAAAATGGGGTCTTCTTAAGATTTTGCATAGAAAGCATATTCCTGTATCCATTTTGACCGGCTGTCCTAGTCACAGCTGCCTGTGCTTTTAGTTAGTTTTATGTTAAAACTCTTGTTATTTAAGCACATATTTGAGCACACTCATTTCTACTGTGCTCGCTGTACATGGAAGTCTATGTTTAAACTCCTTTTGGCTTTACTGAGGCCAAGCTCAGCACTGATTTTGTGAAGTTCATGAATACTTTACTAATGGATTTCCTATTAAGTAAAAGCTGTAGTTGTATGTATGCTATCTGATATGTAGTTATCTCACTACTGTATGAAAACAAAATTTGAATTACTAACTCTTTTCCCTCCGCACAAAATTTTATTTCTAACATCTCTCTGTAGTATTATTGTAGGCATCTTGTAGAATTTTTATCTGGCTCTTATAAGAGTACTGAAATGCATACCTATTTAGACATAATTTCACTACATGTACTTTTCAGAATAAGAAATGCCTATCCTGCTTTTGACTTGAAGACAAACACTGGGAAAATCTGGAGTGTCTCAACAAGGTTCCCAGACCATACCCTTGATGAATCAAAAATTCAGAATCAGCATTTGGACAGATTCTTCACCATATCCTCTGCTTCTTACTCAACATGGTAAGTGATTGAGGTGTCTGTATCCTTCCACAATTCAGTTCCATGGAGATGATAGCAAAATACATGTTACCTGGAAAGACACTTGGAGAGCAATCCTTATGTGAGTGTTAAGTGCATACTTTGTCAAACATGTTCAGTATATTTGCTGTAAAATTAAAATTATGTTAAATATCAGACTTTGCTGTGCAGATTCTATTTTCTTTAATCACAACTGGGATCAATTCTGGCAGTCTCAAATGGCCATAATTCAGATATTGTTTCAGAAGAAATTTAAGCTTGTGCCTAATTTAAAGCATAGGGGTAGTCGTCATATAGTCATGGAACTTTTCATAGCCTGTGGACTGTTTCTAAATCCAAGACTTAAGAGTCTTCAGTCATGAAGACTCCTCTGCACCCAAGGTTATATACAGGTTAGGAAAAGTACGTGTCAGTCACAAGATGAAAGGAGAAATTCCAGCTGGGTGGAAAGAGAAGGAGAATAATTAAGAATTGGAACAGTTTGCCCATGGACGTTTTGGAGTCACCATCCTTGGCGGCTTTTTAGGATTTACAGACAAAAACCCTGAGCAAGCTGGTCTGAATTCAATGTTAACCTTCCTTTGGAGAGGAGGCTGGACTAGCTAGACCTACTGCAGTCCTTCCCAACCCAAATTATTCTGTCATTAGTGACTGTGGGAAGCTGCCATTGCCCTTGTGCATCCTGTATGTGGTGAATGGGAGAATCCTTGATTCCAGTTCTAGTAATTTTTAGTTCTTAAGCAACATATGCAAAAAATAAATAAACTAAATTTTCTTCCTACTCTCGTCCTGTACTGTTTCATTAAGTGATAGTTTGGGGTTTTTTTTCATGAATAATTTCTTCAGTTGTCAAGTAATTATTTGGTTGTAGTGGACTGAATATTAGTTTGTTTGACAGGTTGAAATCTGAAACTCCAAATCTCTAAAGAATGTCAGTTAACATATATTTTTTAAAAAAAACAGCTTCATAAATGAGGTAGCCAAGAACTGCAAATTTATTCATACAAGTTTGATTGCTTGATTTGGGACCATCTATGCAGTTATTGGAAAGCCTGGAAAAGTAGTAGGTTGAATCATCTCGAACCACTATTTTGTGGATTCCCTGAAACAAAGGGCTGAGGATCTTGGGACACTTGAACCAGAAAGTAGTATTTCCAGCACTTTTGTCAGCTAGACAAGGAGTCTACACTGAAGTTCCTTGTAATGCAAAAGTCTTAACTACTGGCAAATGTTTTATCATATAGCATCATTTACCATAAAAATTGTTCAAATTTCAGTCTGCTTAACTTTATTTACCAAAATGCTTTAGAAGGCACAGCTAAAACTGAAGAGGATATAAGAAAAAGTCCCTATCCTAAACTTGATTACATACTAAGTAAACAATAAGATATAGTTAAAGTGGGGAGAGGGAATACATTTTTTTGCCCCATTTAATATAAAGAATTGTGTACTCATGCAAAGACATTTGGCAGAGCAAGGAAAGGAAAATGGGTCTACAGAGTACAAATGAATGATAGTAGCAAGTTTCAGATATTTTTCCAGTGAGTGACCTGAAGAAGGTGCATGTTACAATTTTAATTTAAAATTCTGTGCCATTATTTTTCTGGTGTATATAAATTTAGAAAACAGGTACTGCAGTTTACATGTCCAACCAGCTGTAGGGAGTTCCTTAGAACAGTGAGTTGTCAAGGGCTAGATGTGTAAAGCTGGTAAGAAATGTTTAATTGAAGTGGCTTTCTGAGCAAAAGGAAAATGGAAAGAAAATGAAAATTTTCAGAAGGAACTTTTGAATCCATTGACATTTTTTTTTTCCCTAGGAAAAAACAAACCAAAGCAAAACCATGCTAGCTATGGTAATCAGTTCTGTTTCATTTCAGCTTTGGTTTTATCACAGCCCCATCCCTTCAAAATGTCAGCTGTTCTCTGAAGGGTTTTTTCAGTATCACATTCCCTTAAACTTCCCTGCAACACCAATTTTGCATTTCTTGGTTTGTTCTAAAATAACAACATAGCAACTCTGAACCAGATTTGCTGGTATGAATTGGCTGCTGTGGGTGACTGGGAAATTCAGAACACCATTAAACCCGATGAAACTGGTTGGTTAGGCTCAGTTTGAACCAGTTGTCTGAACCTATACCAGTGTAAAGTAGTCAACACACAAGTATGGGTTACGTGTTTAGTTTCTCAGGATTTATATTTAACTGTAGGTAGCTTCCATTTTTATATCAAAAAGTTCAGTTAAAGCTTCGAATAAGAGCTCTTACAGCTGCTAATTTTGAAGCAATAAAGAAATACCATAAATGAAAAACTGAAAGGAAAATCTACTTTGACTTTTCTTTTATCAGCTACAGAAAATGAGATTGCCTGAGAATTGTGGAGGAAGTCCAGACTTTCATTTGCATTGTGAAACCATCTCAGTAATTACATGAAGACTTTTCTTCACTGAAGAGTGAGATCTTTTTTCTGTTGAGAGGTATCTCAGACTTGCATCATCAGTATTGGTGCAGTGTGATCTGCATGCCTATAAAGACTAAATTTATCAGACATGTTTGCAATTTGACTGCCAGTTTATGCAGTTATTCTTTTCCATTTTTTCAGTTCTTCTAAAATGGACAGAGAGGAATTGTATTGGCAGGGTTGGAAAATGGCTTAAAAAGCTGAAATAGCACTGGAGAAAATTCTCAAAATGCTAGAATATTTCAGAATGTTCAAATTGTACAAACTGACATAGAGCTTCTTAGTTTATGTGTTATTATATACAATATCTTTCTATACTGCTATAATGTGACTCTACATAATATATTAGATATACACAAAATAGGTATGAGCATTAATTTACTTGGTTATAGCTAAAAAGTTGTGCACAACAGAAACAGTAGCAAGTAAAATTCTGGAGCCTTCTTGTGTCATGAGTGGCAACAGAGTCAACTTTATCATCAGGCCATGTTTGCACATGGGAAATGTACCAAGATATCAGGAAAATGAAAAATAAATAGTCATTTGTCTCTTCCTTTCTCCTTGGGAAAGTTGCTTAGCTCTTCATTCCATCTACCTAACAAATTGCTAATTTCCTCTAAGTCAACATAGATTCAATGACTTGTATAGTATTTAAAGCAATTTTTTTTAAAAAAATAAAAATCAGGTCTGTCTTGATCTAATTCCTCTTGATGGAGCTAGTCTGCAGCAGTAGTTAGGAATTATAAAAAAAAATCTGATTTTGTTTGCTCAAGTATCTAGCCTGGAATTCTTTAGCAAGCTACTGTTAATTTTTCTTGCTGTCTTTATTTACAGCTGGCTGTATCACTCATGATTTAATTGTAAAGATCCTCCATTGCACAAATAGATATCCAGTCCAGGAGGAATGACTTCTAGGTCCAGGAATGCCCGTAAAAAAAAAAAAAAAAAACCAAACCCCAAACTAAGTATCTTATTAAGAGATGGTATTGAGTATATATTGTGTAATAAAAGCTGTGCATTTAATGAACTCTATTTACGTGCCATATAAACAGAACCATAGGGACAGTTAGAGTATTATGTTCCAAATGCTTAATGTGTAGTTTCTGAAACTCCCAGAACACACAATGCTTATGTTCTATGGAGATGATGGTGTGCTCTAGTGCAAGGATTCAAATCCTGGCTCCTTCATATATGCTTAGTGGAGCCTTGAATTATTTGTTTCACTCCATTGCTCTTCTGGTCCTTCTCATCTGTAATTCAAAGGTGCTGCTACTTCCAGTATCTCATAGGAATATTATAAGTGTGAGAGGGTATGCATATCCTCAAAGGGGGAATATTACCAAAGAGAGGAGAAACAGGATTATACAGCTGTGTATGAGGTGATTTTTCTTCATATCCGGTGGCAGCAGTAGAAAAGCAAATGAAGTCAGCACTTTGATGCTGACTACAAGTTGAAGGAAAACACATTATACATACAAACAGGTCTTTCTGAATGTATGTAGTCTATTCTATGCTCTGATTCGCATTCATTCAAGTAAATTCGTGGTGGTTACAAGTACGACTGGACTTGGCTAGTTGTTTCTCGCCTTCTGGCAGCTCAAATTCAACTGTAGGCAGAGCGACAGATTTTGTGTTGAAGCAGCTAAAGTGCAGGCTCTAAGCGGTGCTGGAGGGACGGTGACTTTCAGCAGAAGGAGAAAAGTTGGCAGTTTTCTGTGGTAACTTGTTAAACTGGCACTGCAGAAATCACAGCTTATCTGTTAGAGAGGTAAAGAGTGTTAGATAAAATAGTATATGTCTATAATTGAAAGGGAAATTTTTAGAAGCTGTTATATTTGCAGTACAGTGTAAAGATTACCTGAACTATCTTAGGGCAAGTCAGCTTGTAATGTAATTGTGAGAACAAACGTCACACTGTGTAAATTAGCTTTGTTCTATAACCAGCCTGGACACTTCTCCTCTAACACAGGTACACAGGTCCAATATTCAGGTGTTTATGTGAATTATGCTTTGCAACTAAAGATGGAGACCAGCATTTCTAAACCCACTCTTGTTAAAATCTCTGTAAAGCAGGAGCTGGTACAGCAGAGCACTGTGTGAAGCATTACAACACTAGAACAGCTGAGCAGAGAATCAGGTCGTACATAGATTTGTTAATTATATTAGAAGGACAGGGTTTGTTTTTTTTTTTTTATCTTCACAACTCTCTTCTTATTTCAAACTAATTGCTAGAGAAAATGGATATAGAGTCATTGTGTTGAGAGTGAGTTTAGTGTATTTCAATACAGTGTACAGTATGTTCTAAACAGTTTTATTTCCACTGTATGGAAGAACACATCAAGAGTGGACTGTTTAAATTCCTGCACTTGCAGAATCTCTGCACATCTCACTAGCAGTGAAACAAAGTCAATAATATTCTCATCTTTTTTACTTTGCTCCTTCACTGTCATGCAGAGAGCACTGATCTGCACTTCTGGCCTCAGCAGCTTGTAATTCTATACTCTGCCGCACTTTCAGCTCCTTTCTTCTGCCTCCTTATCAGAGTCCTGTATCTGAAATTTGAAACCCCAAACCATAAAGATCCTTTGTGTAGCTTAACACAGCCTGTGGAGTTGCCTCATGGTGAGTTTTCCTATGTTTGGGCTATCTTTTAGTGCAAATTACTTTCCTCCAAATGTTGCTAACAGTGATTTGATGTACATGTGCAGAGTTCTTCTCCAGAAGAGTATTTGGAAATTGTTCATGGATGAATTCTGGTGGAAGTTCCCCAAATTGAGACAGCAAAGGGAATAAATCCTCTGCTACTCCTGCTTTTCTGTAATCCAGAAAAACTAAAGTGAAGTCAAAATGGTGACATGATGAATTGTTCTCAGACAAGAGTGGTTTAGTGAAACAGACAACTTTGTGAAGATCTGTCAAAAGCTTTCATTTCCTATGACATTTGAGTGTATTAATGAGCGCTTCACCCGGCCACCTACAGAAGCACCTGAAAGACTTCATGATTTCTGGAATCCATTTAGCTATGAATGTGATAGGGATAAAATACTTGTGTGCTAATGACCATTACACTCAGCACCACATGATTTCATCATCCATTATTTCCTTCCTATGGAGACAGCCTTGAGCTTACATCCTATCTGACTCACAAGTAGAATATCAGATTTCAAAATTCAAGTTAAAAAACCCCCAGAAGACTGTATAGGCTGCAGGTCAGTCCGTAACTAATAGAGTCATCTGTGAAATTCTGATTTGGAATCTCATTTGGTGTCTGGTCTTTCATTTTGCATATTGATCAGAAATCCTAGCCTTGCCTCAACCTGCAGGCTTTCTTTCTCTTCCTACACTTCCTTTTACCTCAAGTTTTTCTTACAGCACCTGTAGAGGCTGTCAGGATTCATTGCTACCTTCTCCCAGCCCCTCTGTCATTGTGAGGTGTACATTAGTTACTTCTCCAGCTGATTTGCTGCAGTTCCTTTTTCAGATGTTCAGTGTAAGTTCCTCTGGAGGCAGAATCCTGTCTTAGAGAGGGAGACACTTCTTGAAAGAAGAGAGCAGTGAAACCCATATTTGTGTGTCATCAATTTTTACCACTATTCACAGAAGTTTATGATTTTCATATGCATCCATAGACCCTCCTTCTCTGGGTTTCCCAGCTGTGGATGTGCTGTCCACTCCCATGTTTGCACTTGTCCTGATCTTGATCATCTTTTATTTCTTGAAGGGTCACGTGCAGTTTCTAAAAATTCTTTGCTTTTATCATCCTGTCATCTAAACCTTCTACATCTACCTTTAAATCTTGTTCTCAGTTTCCTATCTTTTCCCTAGATTTAAAATAGATGCCCCTAAAATGATTTTATGATGCTGTTCATGAAAGATGTTATATAAAAAAAAATTAAATTGGGGTTAAGCAGCTTGTGTCAAATAACTCCTAGCTCTCAATGCCAGCAGCAAGCCTTCTCACATGACAGCAATGGATCAATCCTCCATTTAGACATTTTTGCCTTTAGAAGTACAGGCCACAAACTCAGGTCATCCTGAAATGCCTAATAAAACAAAGAACACCAGTGTATATAAGAATATGGGGTGCTCTTATTTATTTTTTTTATTGATATGTCTGCTAGCAACAGGTTGCAGTAATGTAGAACCTACAAAAGAATGTAGGATATTTATAAGATTTACTTCTAAACATGCCTCTTTTTTTTGTTTGTTTGTTTTTTAAGGGATTGGATTTTTTAAAGGATTTTCTCATATATATATTTAATTCCGTCCACACTCTACCATGGTGTAATTTGCACAGTTACCTTACTGCTTTGCAGTTTAGCCAACATATTGAGCCAGGATATGGAAAAGAAATGTCTAAAGGCTTATCCTTTTCCTTCACATGCTTGTCTGTGACCTTATTGATGACATTTTTTTGCTTTACTAATTCTATTTTCTGAGAATTGAGACCTAAATAAGAATTACTTTTCACTCAAAGTGAAGTTTAAGCTATTTTACACTGGGCAGAGTAATATTTATGCAGATTAAGATCATAAGAAGCAAGCACCTTTTGGAGGAATATGTTCTTTGTAAAAAATAAACTTAATTTTCTCTTGTCGCTGCAGATTAAATTTCTCACTCAGAGATGCTGCTCAGCTGAGTCCTTTTTTAAAAAACAAAAATGTCTGGTTGAACTTTATTAGGATTTGGAACTTATAGCACATCAGAAAACCTTGCTGTAGGGAAGCAAAATCATATAGTGATGAGGGAGTCTCAAGAAACAGAGGGATTTTCCTCTTCTCTGCTTCTGATATATTGTGAGACTACAGGAAAGTCACGTCACTTTTGACCAGCTCATTAACATGTCTCTTAAAGATAAAGGCTACCTTTCGCTTTATGTCTTCTGTCATATCATTCTCATCAACACTGTATTCTCACATAGTAATTTCAGAAAAAAATAGGGGGAAAACTATTGAGATAATGTAGCATTTTTATTTGTGTTTCCTTTGCAAAGTTCAGTGCTGTAAGCCAGTTGCTAATAATCATGCTATCCTCCAAAGGGAGCTATATTACTTTTATCTTAGAAGTATAGGTATAGAAGCAGATCTGCATAGTGTGTTACAGCCTGGGGTATAGTTAAAAGATAGTCTGTCAGTCTATAGCAAAGCTACGCCCTCTGTTTCCTGTAGTTCACTTTTTATCTAGACCAGGTTTTCACATTATCTTATTGAAGCATTAATCCATTTTTGTCTTGTCTGTTGTGTCACAATACCTGTCAAAACTTTTCTCTTTGTATTTGTGCAAATACAATTGACTGATGAAGTCAGCTGTATGGCCAGTGCTTCTGACTGCAGTGTTGCAGGCAGCATTTTATGATGTATAGTATCTGCTTGACACAGCACAGCTAACACAAACCACTAGTGTAATTGTAGTTATAACCACAAAATTCAACTTCTGTTGCTGTAGCTTGTTTCTCCTGAAAGCATGATGACACAGAATTATACTTGCAAAAGATAGTTTTTACATCTGTGGTACAGATTTGTAACTATAGAAGGGTATAGCTATACCAATTTACACTAGCAGAATGCTCTTCTGTATTGTATAGCTATACCAATTTCTGTCATTGGCTTGATATAGTGTTGGCATTGCAATAGGAATCTGTATACTTGAGGATTCATGAAAAAGTGACTCGTGACTTACAGATGTGTTTCTTTGCAATGTTCTTGTTACTATTCTTGTCCTAAGGTTGAAGGTTGAGGCAGAATGGAAAGGGCAGGAATAATGGCAGGGTAGAAGGTGAAAAAACAAGTGTGAGGCAGTTCTGGAAGGATAATGGGAGAGTTCATCATTAGAGTCATGAGGCAGATGTGATTAGGTGAAATAAGGAGAGGAAGAAGTTTCAAGAAAGGTATGGGTGCCACTCCAGCTGAGTGAGTAGAGCTCTGTGTCTGACCTTAACTGGTATATGATTTGAGAAGGAGGAAGACCAATTCACAGCTTCTTTTACCGTTGTTGTGTGAGCTGCAAAGGGTGAGAACTTTGATTTATTTAAGAATAAAGGGCCACCTGTCTTTCTGTGATTTTCAAAATTATAGTTAATAATTGATTTTCAGGATGGGTATCAAACACTACAAGTCGTTCTGTAGTGGCACATTCATAACCAAGATATTTAGTATAAATTGCAGTAATTTGTGTTTGAAGAATATGCATGAATAATCTCAAGGTTTGGTAGCATGTGCGGTTTGTTAAGGATATTCTTTCTCTGTGTCATTGTTCTGTTACAGAACTTAATGATCAAGGACACAACTAAGCAATTTTTCTTAAATTGTTTCACCAGAAAATATGCCAAAACCAAGCGCATCAGTTTTCATGGAAATAGGTGCCAAGTACAGGTTTTATATTATTCATTCTGCTTTGCACTTAGCATTTAGTCCACCAGTGCTTTTAGGAGAAGGAGAGAAGAAAAAAAAGATTGAAGTGATGAGCAAAGATAACCATTTGTTGTTTGGTTTCTTTTCCCAAACTGCAGTAATCATACTTTGGGCAGCCTTGAAAGTCTTCACAAGGCAACCACCTGCATTCAGCTTCAACTACACAACACTAGTAATTTGAAGCAAAGTTTGGCTCGAAAGGCATGTTGTCTTTTTTTCCTCCTCTTTCTCTTCAGCATCCCTGAAGGAATAAAATTCACCAATCCTTTTATGTAGCAATCTGCAGTAATAATCAAAGCAAGATTATTTGCTTTCCTGAGAATGCATATATTGCTGAACTCCAGTTGAAACGTACTGGGGAACATGTCTGCTTTGCTCTTTACATATGAATTACTGGAGAAAACACATAACTGAAAAAGACCAAAGGTTACCTTTTATAGAAAAAAAAAAACAAAAAAAACAAAAAACCACACCAGTTTTGTCAGAATTTAATGCTATCTATTTCAGGTGGTCAGACAATTCTTATTTTGATTGGCCTTTCTATGTTCTGAAAACTAACAAGGGTAAAACAACTCAATGTACTGTGTAAAATGAATTAGATCTTGATCCTTGTCATTATCACTGAGAACCAGGGTAGGCTGATAAAAACCAGAATCAGAGTTTGTGTTTGTGCATATGTGATGCGTAATTGTATGTGTGTAGGTGCTTGTTTGTAGACACGCAGAAATGTGTATAAGGACATTAGTCCTTACAGAAAACATTGCTTTATTATAATTTTAATCCCAGGGAGATTCCTATTCAGATTATTTGAGTTTAAGCAGCCTTGTAGTGGATTACTGAGCTTTAATGACAGTGACCTATGCTACTAAATGTGAGCTTTACTCCCAGTGGATCACACTGAATTACTTCCAACCCAAAGTTTTCAGTACAGCAGAAGCTTTGTTCTGGGCAATATTCACTAGCAGTGTGTTGACTCTGTTCACAGATAGTACCAATTACCTGCTTTACATAGGTATGCTATCAGCCTGATACTAATATATGGGTCAGATGGGAGATTTCTAACAAAAAAGTGTAAGGGCTTTCTTTTAATTTCTGTTATGTGTCACCAGGTGAAACATCAATACAATATTGAAATGCTGGGGTTTCAGCCCCAAGCCCCAAATTAAGGTTGACATAGGGGTGATTCCCACAGCCCTTCACAAAGGGAGGTGAGTTACCTTTAAGCTTCCCTCCAGGGTGCAGCCGGCCTTGCAGGGAGAGCCATTAGGTAAACGAGCCCCAGGTGTCCCACATGAAGTAAACAAAGGTCAGGTGTCCCACTTGGGGATAAAAGCTGGGACCCCTTGCAGGAAGGGGCAGTGTCTGTCTGTGGGGTGGATGCATTTTGCAGAGTTTCTTGTTGGGGAAGGACCTCCTGCCTCCTTGGGACTGGGCTCCAGTCAGGTCTGGCTTTTGTAAATGTGAGCTGTGTAGAGATTCAGTATGTGGCTTCCTTGGTCTCATGTATTTGGCTTGTTGACTCGGTTGTCTCCTGTCTCTTCTATGAGAAACTGCATTTCACTGTTTATTCCACCCATTGTTTGTTGTGGGGTGTCATTGTTGGGGTCAGTGGGATTGATGTCAATTATGTATAATCTGACTTGTTTGTACCCCCAGTGCTCACCCATGTACTGACCCTTTTGTGTCAAATACAATTTGGTTATTGGTTCATCTTTATGTTGGCTGTGTCCTTTATGCTAGGCCTAATAATTGGCAAAACAAATATGTTATCTGGAGCATTAAAAAAGGATGATAGTGAGGCCAAATATATATGTATGTTTAACATTTTAACCAGTTTATAGATTAAAAAAATAATAATTTAGTGCTGATATATACAGTCCTGGTTTATATTATTAGCAAACTTCACTGCTAATATTATTCACTTAATTATTTTTTTAAATCATTCATTCTTCTTGGTATAGCATCATCCAAAAGAAAGTAAATTAGGAAACATGGAAGCTTTCATCACCAGGTTATTTCTTCAAAAATATTCAGATCAACTTCTTGCTCTCAGTCTAGAGAAAATAAGTTGATGTGTGAATATACCTTCAGAAGGGGGTGAGCAAGTGTCCATCTTGTGTTCTTTCTGACCCCATCCCCATATTACAGTGGCAAAAAGAACATGTCCAGTGACCATTGGAATGAACTCTGTCTTGGGAAAGTATCTGTGGTACCTAGTTGTCATTTAACTGCAAGTTGTTAAGCTTGAGACAGGAATCATCATGTGATTTCCATTGCCTGCATTAAATAGAGATTAGATGGTTGTCATAGTCATTTCTGATGTTAGATCTGTGACAAGATATCCTGTGTTAGGAGATGAAATACTTCGTTTTTCCATATTGTGCTGCCAAAGAAGAGCTGGAGAAGAGTGATGTATTGGTGATTAGATATAATTATGGATGTCCATAAGTATGTTTAGTGGTGGAAATACTTACCTTTTTTAGGTCAACATCTCTATCTTTTAAATGGAATAATATATTGTTGATCCTTCTGCAGTTTTTCAGCATCTTCTGGCCTGAGAAATCAGTGACATGAGTGAGAAGTTTTTGATACAAATGCCTTTTGCCGCTTATATGCATATAACATGTAATGAAGGTATTTTTACATGCATATACAGAAAAGAAGGAGCCTCACACAACTTCCTGACAATGTCCTCTTCAAACTTTCAAGCCAATGATTGATTCTCCACAAGTTACTCTGTCTTCAAACAGCAAAGCTAGAATATAGAGCAAAGGACCTATTTGATGTATATAGATCTGTTCTTACTATAAAACTTCAAAATTATCTGCTTTGGAACTTAATGATATGGTCAGGAGTCTCTTCTGCAGCTTTAAAGCTTTTTTGTGTGCTAAGGAAGCAAAACCCTATACCAATGACATCTGGAGACTGCCTTCATGATTCTTGCTTATCTTATATATAACACTGTTGAGATCAGGATACGCAGTTAATACAAATTCCTTTTATTTTACTATTATACTTAATAACCAATATAAGTGGATACATATAATTAACATGCAACTAATTTATATTTTTTTAAACCAGACAGTTTATGAACTTTGGCCAATAACTAAATGTTCACAATTATTTTGTGAAATCAGCTGAAAAAAATATTTTTCTAAGGTGAATACTTGCTTCCTTTCCTTTTGTGGGAAGCTGCCATTCTGTTATAAAATATTCAGAAAAAGGAAATTGTCTTGAACTGAGCAGTTACAAGCAGGAAATTTGGCCTGGGGCTTTACATGGAATCACAGGTCTTTCAGCCAATGTGTGACCTTTCATTTGATTTTGATTTTTTTGAGAAATTACATTTATCAGTCTTAAAACTGTTGAACAAAAATCTTTTAAGACCCAAATTTTCAGGTAGATTCCTACTAAGCTTCCAAATAAGGCTTATACAGGGAATATAAGGTTATATTTATAATGAAGAAACATATTGAAGCTTGGTTTTATACTGTTGAGCACGCCAGCAAGCTTTAGTTGACAGGAGGGGCAGTTCTACACCTTGCAGATTTTGAAATCAATGACAGTTGATGTGGAGAAAATCCAACAGTCCTCTTGTCAAATTGTGGCCCAATGCATACAGGTTATAATAATACTGAATAATAACTGCTAGGGTCCTCTGCCTGTTCAAGAGAACTTTTTTTTTTTAGTCATCCCTGCATAGTGATTATCTCAGGAAAGCATGAATTTTCACACTGGAGAGGTAGCAAAGAATGCTTAGGGTTTCTAACAAGAGCTTCCAGAAAGGGGTTTTTGTACTAAAGCAGCCAGCAGACAATATTTCCTAAAAGTTCAAAACCATTTTTATTTTCATATATACCAGTTAATAGTGTTACTATTTTACCAGACATAATGAGTTAAGTGTTAACATTCTGAGCATAATCACAGATGAAAATAGTCAGTGGTCCATCATAAGAAGGTGGGTTTTTTTCCATTATTTAAATGCTTGTGACTTTTTTTTAGAGGGATTGTGTAGTACCTCAAATAGAAGGGAGCCTTTTCTTGTGTTTAAGTATCCCTTGAAACTGGTACTATAAAATGCTTCATATTCTATTGCTATGCTTAAAGCCTCCTTCAATTCTTTTGCAGTTTGACAGGTCTAAATGAGGTTTAATATACTGCAGTGAGCTGTGGTGGCCAGGAGCAGAGACTGAGCATCTCTTGATGATCCACACTTTGAAAATAGTTAGAATTAGCAGGTAGAAAGATTACAAACAGTCTTTCAGGCAGGTAACCAACAAGCTTGGAAGACAAATTAACAGAGTACAGGCCATTAGAAAACATTTATTGTCTCAAAGAATTTGTGGAACTGTAATTAATAACCTATAATAGGGCTTAATGAGTAGGGTGAAATTTTAAGATCTCAAGTAAGTTATTGATCACACCTTTACTGTAACTGACACATCTCTGAAAGCTTCAGGGCATGAAGTTACTTCAAGTTACTGATAACAGCAAAGAACATGAGCAGCTTTTGAGCTGGCATAATTCATAGACCCAGAGTTTTCCTCCAGGTCCAAGGCTTACTTGTGACAGAGCACTCTTATTGGAAAGGAGAGGTTCTGCTTGCTGGCAGGAGCACTAGCAGGTTTGACAAGGCAAACCAGACAAAACCTAATGGAGGAGATAGACTATGGTGCACTGAAAACAGCAGTGTTTCCTTTTACTCGGTTCTGTTCAGTAGATCTCTTTGGGTTTACTGAAACCTACTTCAACCACACTGAATTCAAGGATCTGAGGTAGTCTACACTGAGCCCACAGTCAATTTTGTTGCTGTTATCTGAAACTTGTGGCTTTGGTCATAAAATGTATTTGAAAGTCACAGACTTAGAGGCAGTTTATGGAAAATAAATTTCTCTCCCTCAGTATTCATATAAAGAGATGTGGAAAGAGTGTACTTTGGTTTAAAAAAAAAATGTACAAACTGAGATTTTTAATATTCTTCAGCTATCTGAGACCATTATGAAAGTATGCAGCTGTTTATTTTTGTTAGTTAATCTGTGGCTGCTCTTGGGGAGAATTTGACCTGTGATCTGTAGGATTGTTCCAAATTTTGAACTTTGGAATATGTTATTTTATAGAAATCTCCACTAAGGTTGTAGTCTAACTAGTGTCACAGAAACACAGGTCAGCCCTTGTATACAGTAATCACCCATTATGTATCCAGGTGCTAAATAATACACATACACCCCACCTTTTGCCCTATTCTATCAGATCCCCTTAAGCTTCTGAGTTCCTTTCAGACACACATATCTGATTTGTCTCTGAGCTTCAGGGCTTCCTTCTCCAATCTGTGTCACATTGTTTCCAAATTCATCCCTCCCTGTCCTCTAGTCCTGTCAGTGTATGAGATCAAGAAGGAAGTTTGTAACTAAACGGTCTTGTTCTGTGTCTCAAGCCTTGTCCCTGTGATTGCTGTTCAGATGTGCTCTGCTATTTGTAAGGTCTCTAGAGGTGGCAGTGTGACACTATAAGCATGCAGTGACATTATAAGCATGTAGTGTATATTTTGCAGAACACAGGGTATTCATCTACAGTGTAACATGACTTTAAAAAAGTAAAAAAGAAAAAGGTTATGATCTGCTGAGAATCAAGATGGATGTGTCTGACTATTGCTCTGTCTAGAACTAGCAAATTCAAATCATAATATTGTAGCAAGCAGCTATGGCATGCTGGGTGCTCTTTCATTCCCAGCATACATGCTTCTGATTATAGTAGCACTATAAAGTGTTCTCAAGGCTTGAGGTGCTATACCAGTCCTCTAGCATGCATTGAAGCAGCACGATAGGTGTCAGAGGTCAGGTGCTCCAAGCCTCAGAGGAGAAGATGAGCAGAAGACACAAGTTGTGAGGAAAACCAGCAGTTATTAGGTCAGAGCCGTATGTCGCACCATTAGTGCTGCACTGAGGAAATTGGCATCCATAAACTATTCTTCTATGTCTCATAATCATTTTTGTGGGAGCAGCTCAGTGGGGTTGAGAGAGATTCTGAAACCAGCTGAGAAAAGATCACCTCCTCTCAATTACAACCCCTAACCCCAAGTACTTACCCTGTCTTCTCTGCTGTAAAAACTTTTAACATTCTCCTGTCAATACTCTGAAATAAGGAACACAGGTGTTTGCATAACATCAAATGCCCAAAGTGGAGCTTAGTGCTTAGGTCTGACACATACATTCAAGGCTTAATACATTAGAATGTTTTTCTTACCATCACCCCCTTCCATTTCATTCATCTAATTAATCTTTTGTTTATTGCCACTACGTGATAAAAGAGATAGTAACACTCCAGATGGGAATTCTTTACAGAACATCTGTAATGCATCTAGGTCAGCAAGATCCTGCTCCTTAAATGTTGCTATTGCTAAATCTCTGTATAGCAATCTAAAGCAGAATTAGTGTAAATTAATTCATATGTCAATTACCATACTTAAATTGAATCCAACCATAGCAGAGACATAAATTGCTCAGGAATTTTAGCTTTAGACCACCACTATTCAATTAACTAGAAGAAAATGCTGCTGTGGTCACCTTATTCTCAGAAAGCTTTCAATATTTGAATTCACTAATGTTCAAAATAATAGAAGGCTCTTCTAGTCAAGCAAGTAAAAGGCTGGGGTTTTTTTCTTTAGAAAATACAAATTTTCTTTCAAATTTTGTTTAAGGGGGGGATAATGAATTATTTTATCATGTTGGATTATGCTCATTCTTTTTTTAAAAATATTTATTGTATGAAAGTTCTAACAGTAACAGATGAACAGAATTTTTTTTCTTACTGAAATGTTTTGCATAAGATTAAACTATTTTGTCTTCCCTTCACAAAAAACTTGAAAGTTTTGCTAGTTTAGTCCAGCCTAAAATGGAGTCACCTTTCAGATTCTTCTGTATCTTTGGCCAGAAATTATTCCTGTCCTTTACTTCACCTATGAATAAAAAAAAATTTTAGATCAGTAAACATAAATAAATAGCCTGTAGCCTGGTTGCCTAAGCTGTGCCTGTCCCAGCCATTTACATTTCTAGAGATACTAAGAAAGATAATGTCTGGCAGCTGTCCTAGCCACTGTGGAAACCGAAGCTCATCACTACTAGATGCCTATGTGCTGTGCTGCTCTCCTGTTTTCTTACTTAATTCTTTTCTCTCTCAACCCCCCACCCCTCCCAGGGTTATACCTGTTCATAAATGTCATTCTCTTTGTAATTCTTGGACAGTGAATTTTAGGTCATACTTGTCACAAGCCCCTCAGTAACTTCCCCCTATGAGTTATACAGGCTGAACTGTGAGTCAAAAAAGGACAGAATTTTCATGGCATGGTGGTACCTACAAGTTGGCAGTACATGCCTAGCACGGGCTGAGCTACCTCCGTGAGGTGGGAGGAGTTAAGGCAACAAATCTGTGGGGCTGGAGAAAGGACTATATCTGAATGGGAACAGGTTTGGTCATCAGAATATGTCAAATAAGACAGTCACAGAACGTTTAGTCTGGACGGGATCTCATGGGATCATTTAGTCCAATGCCCATGCTCAAGCAGGGTCAGCTGGAGCAGGTTGCCCAGGACTGTGTCTGGCCAAGTTTTGCATATCTCATCATATATTCACACCTACTTCACATCCTTTAAGGGCAACCTCTTCCTCTATTTGAATATTTTTTTTTTTCTTGTGTCAGCTTGGAATTTCATGTTTTCTAATTTGTGCCCTTTGCCTCTGTCAGTGAGCACTACTGAAAATAGTCTGATTCTCTTGTTTTCATTATTTTCCATCAGATATTTGTACACATTGATAAGATTTCCCCCTGAGATTTCCCTTTCCCAGAGTGAACAGTCCAAGCTCAAGCTCTCTTCATACAAAAAATGCTTTTTAGTGACTTGATCATCTCTGTGACTCTTCACTGAGAGAAATCCCTTCAGAGGGGTTGCAAAGGATGCTACCAGAGTTCTCCATTCTGTCCTCTTAGAAAAGGAAGCAGCAAGACGTGGTGGATGCAAACTGATTCTGCTTCATGACTAGTGTATATTGCCTTTGCCAAAGGGTGGCTTCTCCTGTCTGCTAACAAGAAAGCAGAGGCAGGGTTTACTGAGGCCTGGCTGTGGTCTTCATATATAGCTCAAAGGAACTACTGTGACAATGTGGTTTGACCTCCTATATAGTACAACCGAATATAACATGAGAGAGATTCACCAAATAAAATTTCAGACCAAAATGTCCTGAATACTCTGAGAGTTCCTAAAAAATATGCCAACTTTGGCAAATACCAAGCAAATCTCTCCAACATATATTCTTCCTATCAGAATACTGTATCTCACTATAGGCTTCTCTTCCACAGCATGAGGATGACCAAAGATGGTTTAGTGTGATCAACTGTTAGAAGACACTTGTGCCTGGAGATGGACTTGGTAAGAACACTGGTATTTAATAGTATTTCTGTTTGCAATTGTTCATATTTGTAGTGAGCCTCCTAGCCCCAAAGGACAATTCCAAGACCTACTGGGGACAAAGAGAAAGAAAACTGGTTCAATGTGTTACTCTCTTTTTCAGACCTTATTGATTGCTCAGCAAAAATCAATAATCATTTCTAGATCTGTGTAATTTTTCCCCATTCTGTCCCTTTCATGTCATTGAAGCTTTCATTAGAGCTTTCATGTTTTCCAGAGATTCCCAGGATTGAAGTAGTTGTGATTTTCACGTGTGCATTGCTCTTAAAGAATTTTTAAGAGAAAACACTGTAAAAATAATGGATTTGCTCTTCATTATGTCTATGTTTTCACAGTTAAGTGATGTTTTATTTTATTTTTTTAATGGAGACTCACTATGACAAGTTTTTAACTTGGCACTCAAAGTGCATCTGACTGTAACCTGTTATGGACAAGCACTAAATAAGATAGATTCCTCACTCAACTTTCCTTATGTTCTGTTTCATACACTTGGATAGAGAAGCTGTTAACACTTTTTGTAATGTTTTTCATCAGTGTGTTATGAAGTACTTTGCCAAGAATTGTTAATGCCACACCTGTCATTTAGCAGATGGAGGAAAATGGAGAGGTAGTGACTTGTTCAAGGTGAATATCTGGTGCTTACTGAAGACCCATCTGGTTTCATATGAGCATGGGCCAAAATTCCATTCTGGTCCTGGCTACAAAGAGATCAAACCAATCATACAGTCTCTACACATTGACTGTGTTCTGATGTAAAGTGTGTGGCCTTTTCCATTGCAAAGAGAGACTTCAGAGGGTATATGTGATAAAAGATATTGAGCTGCAAATAAACTATGGTCTCCAAAGTCTCCTCTGATACTGTAGGGTGCAATAAATACTTTGTTTCTTCAACCACAAGTTCAGTAAATATTGAAAAAGTAAAAGCTCAAACTATGCTTGATCACTGTTTCCTGCTTGTCCCATGGTTTGTTGATGGGTAGGAGAAAACATTTTCCAGTAGTGATGACCCAGATCTGTGATCAGGCCCTGTGCTCTCAATTGCATTTCTAGCTTATCTGAGAAAAAAAAAGAGTAATAGATAAGTGACAGAAGTTTGCTGTCCATAATGTGCACAACAGCTGCCTGTGATGATTTGCAAAAGGATTTTACAATGCTGAGTTGAGTGTATGATTAAGTGGCAGATGAAATTTTGAAAAGATAAACATAGATGGGAGGAAAGAGTCTTAAATTCACATAAGAAATCATAGGCTCTGAGTTGACTTTTACCACTAGAAGTGAGTTCTTGGGGTTATAATAAATAGTTCTGAAAATCATCTTAGTGCACAGCAGCTGCAAAAAAGATAAAACAAATGTTGGATATTATTGTGAAAGAAATGAAAACCCCAAAAAAACAGTATTGTGCCACAGTATTGGTGTAGGGTGTTCATTTATCTTGAATATGTCTGACAGTTCTGCTTCTCCCATTTCAAATATGATGTAATAGAACTTGAAAAAGTGAAGGGCAGCAAGGATGCTCAGAGGAATGAAATGCCCTCCATATGAGAAAAAACAAGTAATAATTTTCTTCATCCTGATTAAGAAATAATAGAAGATGGGTATTTTATGGATTACAAGTCTATGAAATTGAAGACCACAGAGAATGTCTGCAGAAAAGGATCATTTACTGTATCTTCTAACACAGGATAAAGGAGCATGAAGTGAAAGTAGCAGATACAAACCAGACAAGAATAGGTATTTCTTTGTATAAGACCTAAGTAATGGCTGGATACAGACTGGTTTATCCAGGACTTGTGTCCAGATGTTTTCTGAATATCTCCAAGGAGGGAGACTCCACAGCCTCTCTGGACTACTTGTGTCAGTCCTCAGGCACCTAAGTACCTCCTGTGTTTCAGTTTGAGCCCATTGCCTCTTGTCCTGTCACCACTGAAGAGAGCCTATCTGCACTGTCATTGCACCCTCCCTTCAGGTATTTACATACATCAAGAAGATCTGCCCTGAGCTTTCTCTTCTGTAGGCTAAGCTCTCAGTCTTTCCCTATAGGACAGATGCTTCTGTCCCTTCATCATTTTAGTGGCCATCCTTGGATTAAATCGTTTAGGTTGAAAAAGACCTTTAAGGTCATCAAGTCCAACCATTAATCTAGCACTGCCAAATCCACCACTAAACCATGTCCCTAAGCACCACATCTACATGTCTTTTAAATACCTCCAGGCGTGGTGACTCAACCACTTTCCTGGGCAGTTTGTTCCAATGCTTGACAACCCTTTTGGTGAAGACTTTTTTCCTAATATCCAATCTAAACCTTCCCTGGTGTAACTTGAGGCCATTTCCTCTTGTCCTATCACTTGTTACTTGAGAGAATAGACTGGCACCCACCTTGCTACAACCTCCTTTCAGGTAGTTTTGGAGAGTGATAAGATCTCCCCTAAGCCTCCTTTTCTCCAGGCTAAACAAACCCAGTTCCCCCAGCTGCCTCTCATAAGACTTGTTCTCTAGACCCTTCACCAGCTTCATTGACCTTCTTTGGACATGCTCCAGCACCTCAATGTCTGTCTTGTAGTGAGTGGCACAAAACTGAACACAGTATTTGAAATGTGGACTCACCAGTACTGAGTGCAGGGGAAAAATCTCTTCCCTTGTCCTGCTGGCCACACTATTTCTGATCTCTAGTACATCCATGTCTCTCTTGTACTGAGGAGTCCAGAACTGGACACAGTACTCCAGGTGTGGCCTTATCAATGCTGAGTAAGAGGGGAAGGGTCAGCTCCCTCAACCTGCTGGTAATACTACTCCTCATGCAGTACAGGATACCTTTAGCCTTTTTTACTGCAAGGGACATTGCTGATTCACATTCAGCTTCCTGTCCAGGAGGACTGCCGTGTCCTTTTCTGCAAAGCTACTTTCTGCGCAGTCAGCCCCTAGCACATACTGGTGCATGGGGTTATTCCTCCCCAGGTGCAGGACTTTGCGCTTCCTTTTGCTGAACATCATGAGGCTCCTGTCAGCCCATTTCTACAGCCTGTCAAGATCCCTCTGGATGGCAATATGACTCTTTGGTGTATCAGCCACTCTCCCCATTTTTCTGTCACCAGCAAACTTGCTGAAGATACAGTCTACCCAATTATCCAGATAGTTAAGGAAGATATTAAACAGTACTGGACCCAAGACTGACCCCTAGGGTACCCTGTTAGTTACCAGCCTCCAACTAGGCTTTGTGCCACTGATGACCACTATCTGGGCCCAGACGTTCAGCCAGTTGATGGGAGTGACATTTGTGTTCCTCCACTCTTCTGGCATCTCTTCCAGACACTAAGTTTCTTCAAAGGTTATCAAGAGTGGCCTCATAATTATATCAGTGAGGTCCCTCAGCATTTGTGGTTGCATCCCATCAGGGCCCATGAATTTATATATGTCCAGTTTAAGTATTCTCTAACCTAATCCTCATCCACTTTCTAGTTCATTCCAGGGACTGCTCCCTGGAGGCCAGGTCCACGAGATAGCACAGCACTAGACTTCTTGTACATTTGCAGTTTTTCAGTGTTGTTCTTAAGGCTTGCTTCAGGATGTGCATTATATACCTTCCATTGTATGATATGGAAATACTGCCATGGTGGACTGCCTTATGTTATGTTGGGCATTTTGAACTGCATCCCACCTTTTTTAATTAATAACCTGTGTGTTTCAGTAGTGCTTCAGAGTCACAAGAGGCCTGGAGTAGGCTCTCACTTGGTGCTATGCAGGGTGCACAACTGGTTCTAACTATGGTTATTCCCAGTATTGTGAACATAAGCCTTCATCCACTTGTTAATTTACAGATCAAAAAATCACTCCCTGGAGCAAACTTCTTTAGCAGTGTTCACATACTCTTTTTCACCATTTAAAGGCAACTAGTTTGAGCTGAAAGCACGGGCACAGTTATGTTGAGAAGGCACTTAGATTTGAAGCACCACCAAGATTATAAAGTGAGCCATGCACTGAAGAAAAGCCCTTAATCTTGTAAGCAGAACCACCCTAGTATTTTTTGTGAGTAGGTCAGTCAATATCATACCTAGTCATAACTGCTGTTTCTAACATAACATGCAACAACATCTTTGTGCTTATTCTGCACTAGGATGTGTTTGCAACATGTTATGATCCCTCAATTCTGTATCTAGCTAGGGCTGTAATAAAGATGGAGTAAATGGATGCAGTGGAATGGAGATGGAGTAGAATGGGCTCAACACAGGCGGTGCTAATCTGCCTGATACCTAGGAAGGCCAGCAGTTTACTGTCCCATATTACTGTGCCTTCACAGTTGTGAGTATTTAGATTAGCTAAATAAAATAATGCTCAAGGTTGTCTGCTTGTACATAGTTACATTTCTGATTGTAGCACAAACATATGTTTTAGAGAACGTATTGATTGAGATGCTCAGTCTGATTAGATTCAGCCAAGATGGAAAAAGAACCATTTGAACTGGCTTGAGATGAAATAAAAAGAATGAACTGAAACCTTCTGTAATAATCAGATTTGCTCTCACGGGCAAATGTGAACAAATAAAACTGGCAGCCCATATATCACTTCATGCACTGATTTTCATAGCTTGAAAACTAAACACTATGTAAGTCAGTGAGTGCATCAGAAGAACTGCAGTCCATTGTCCCATAATGTCTGACACCGAGGTGCCAATAACTATAACATGATGGCTAGTCAGATCCATGCAGTTAGGCACAGTTTAGGCAGCATGGTGAAAAACAGCATTTTAGAAAGGAAATCTAGCATTGCTCCACAGTAGGTGCTGCTGCCAGGAAACTGAAAAATGAATGCTCTAAGTATATGCTATATGCTTGTCATCTTCCTCCCATATAGAACAGCTGGGATCTAAGACTGACTCTCTCAAGTTGTTTGTACTTTTTATTTTTCAAAACTATTGACTATGTTGCTTTGCTAAAAGCTAAAAAAAAATTCCACAATGTCAAAGAAATACTGAACGTTTATGGGTTGGTTAGCATTGCTGTGTTTATACACAGCTATCAAGGATGTACAATTATGAAGTATGTCTGTGTCATAACATATAGGTATTACTATCTATCAGTCAGAGTTCAAGATAGCATTAGTAGAGGTATTTTGATCATTGTTGCAAGTTATCAGATTTGTTTGCTATTAATTATGTAAAATAATGGCTACTTTATACAGAAATTTCTCTAGGGTAGAACAAACTGATGAAAAATATGCTAATTTTTTGAACTAGTGTTATAACTTATGAAATTATTCTAAAACCTGTATTTAGGCCAAACATGCTAATAAATGCGCTTACCTGTATGCATCAAGGCAAAAAGGCAAGCTCAATATGTCCAGAAATTCTTTGGAGCTGGGTAATGCTGTGAAAAAGATGTTATACCTGGAGACTTGGTCAAAGCAGAGAGACAACTTGTATTAGCTATGACTTAACAGGATTACAGGAGGAATTGCCAGACAGCTACTTAACACACAAATTGCCTGGCTAGATAAGGCTAGTGTGGATTGGAAGTAAAAAGCTGTAAAGGCAAAACCATCTGTAGGAGGAGGTGAATAGTAGCCAGCTACGGGGAAATGTACTCATATTCGCACAGGGAAGATCACCTAACATTCCTCTACTCTGTATGATGATATAAATGCAATGACTCTCTTTCCTTCTTTTTGTCATACTATATATATTGAAAGTCTAACCATCTGCTATAAAACCTGTAATTTGGACCGTAGCTGCAACTCTAATCTCTGATTCCTTAGCCCAACTAAGATACATGTGGACACACACAACTTCTCTGTAAACAATAGTCCATTTGCTCTGAAGCAATCAAAATACTTTTGTAACTTTCAGCTACCAGACTGCAATAGAAAGGAAAGAGAGAACCCTAATAGAAGGGGTCGGTGGGAAATATAAGAGGAAAAAGGAAAAAGTCAAGGATAAAGTGAGAATAAAACAAATGAACACTGAAGAAAGAATGTAAATTGCAATTTCCACTTTTTCAAAAAACCACATGCAAACTCTAACTGCCACCAAGGACCATCAAGGCAATAATGTGTTCATTCTACCAATTAGTAGGCTAGGTAGGGTGTGAAAGTGGGAATTAAGGTTTCTGTTCCCTTTCCTGAAGATCTGACCCTACAAAGAAGTCTGTCAAAGGAAAAGCAGTTGCTGAAACAGTTTAAGCATGTAAATGAGCACTGTAAGAAAATCACATTTAATGAATTATGTAGTAATGTTGTCTCTTTTTATAATATACAGTTTTATACTTGTGAATTAGTATGGACTTTTGAAACATAGGTCTTTTCCAGGCTTTTGCCCGATTCTCTGCAACTTTAGTCTGTGAAGTGATTGACAAAGAGGGCATTGTAGCATGTACTTGTCCACTCTTCTTCATGGTAATATTTAAGCACTTGCTTAACCTCAGAGTAAAATAAATGGCATGTGAAGTTCAATAGACACTGAAATAGCAAATCACTTACTGGAGATCTTTCACTTAGGAAACTTGTATCCTCCAGGTATTAAGTGGAAGATTTTTACATCTGTGCTATGTTGCAAATGACTAACAAAAAACCATGGAGATCCAGCCTCAATTACATGATGTCTACATAAGCACTTGTCCTCATTTTATATCAACATAAAATCACTGTCAGTTAAACTATTCCAAATTTATAGCATGTTAAAAAAAATCCAACAAACCTTTTCTCTTTATCCAATTGTTATTAACGATGTTGTTTTCTTTTTTCTGATTACCAGACAGAACCTTGTCTCAGTTATTATGAAATCTAGAGGTCAATTGGAATATTTATTACAAAATGAGATCTCTTTTCTTAGTTTGTGGTACCAGAAAAGTATTAACTTCTACATGAAAGGTATCTAAATTTTAACCTATTTCAAATGCAATTAAGGAAGACTTTTTGTTAAGGCTGTTTAACCTGGCTTTGAAAGGATATAAATTATCTTAATAAAACTTGGCTTAAGATTAGGAAGAAAGCTCAACAAATTGAAAATATCAAAGGTGACTCTTTCTAAGTGTCCAGGAACCTGTAAATAAAAACAGGATCTTCTGGGTTGACAGTGTAATATTTGGAATTAGTAGAAATACAGTGTACTGTATGTATCAGCAAAATTTGTTCCTGATGTTGAAAACCCACAAGCCAAATGTTTACATATTGAAGATATATATTCAAGCATGTGATAATTTGCAGGATTAGGTTTAGACAGCAAAAATCATAAGAACTTTATTTTAAAGTATTGTGGGCTGACAATTTAATGTTACATGCTTGAATGAAAAATCTCTTAGGAAATCATCTCTGCTAACTAATGTTTTAAGGACAAATATCTAAAGAACAAATATACATATATATATGTGTGTGTGTGTGTGTGTGTATATATATATATATATATGTATATGTATATATGTGAGTGGTAGCTTGGAAGAAACCAAATGGCTATTGGAGCTGAGTTTCAGGTTGTCATACTAACTGACTTTCTAGGGCTTAGAATTTTAGAGAAAATGAAGGACATTAGTAAAATCAAAGAATACTGATGTAGTATGGATGTAGTCCAGTGCATCCTTTCCAGAGTTATAATTCATTATGCTGAACTATGTATTCTTTGAAACATATGTTAAAGCATAAAATTTTTATTTAATTTCAGGAATCTGTCACCTATATTCAAGTCCAGATTTTAATCTTTTGGGATATTTCTACTTTGAATAGTCAGAAAATAAGCACATATGTACAACTGTGTATATATACACACATATTTATAAATGCACAGATACATACAGATGTACATGCATACATAAATATATATCAATACACATGTAATATTTGTAGATAAAAATATTATAAATTTTTGTGTAAACCTTTGACACTTTTGCAAAATGCGTACAAATTTTAAAGCTGTTGAACTGTGCCTAGCTTCAAAGTAATGCTCTGGTTTTGATACTGTGTAGGTATTCACTGAACTTGCCTTTGTAAGCAACTTCTCAAAGGAGACTTTAGTGTGTAAAATGTGATACAGTCATAACCATTTGGAAAATTGAAGTCCCCAAGCTCAAATGTGCATATATATTTCTTTACTGAAGTAGACCCATCAGTGTAGTTTCTCAGTCACTGTAAAGTAAGAAGATTCCAAATTCAAAGAAAGCTATAATCTCAACATTAATGAGGCATTACAATCCAACCTCTGCAGCTGACACTCTGTAGATATTCCTTAGACCTGTAATGAAACACTCTTAAATTCTTTTTTGCTAAAGATTTTTATCTTGAGTAAGCAATTACTTGAGATCATTAACTTTTTATAAAGGGAACATCGGACATTTTCCAAATATTCATGCTATGCAACAAATACACCTGTTACTCTAGAGCTGAATTCCTCTGTTTTTTTAACAAGGTCTTGTATACACGGGGACACTTGATAAAGTTTATATGAATCACTCAGAAGAGCAGGATTGCAAGTTAATGACATAGGTCAGATCAGCATGCAGATGTTTTCATTCAGAGGCATTAGTGTATGGAGCTTTTTCAAACCTCTAATACTTCAAAGTAGTGTTACTCCTTTGCTTTAACAAGTGGATTGAAAAATTATGGCTCTGTAATGCAATAAATTAGTCATAAATATATAGTAAAGAAAACAAAAAATGAGAGCCCTTTATTTGTTCTTTGAATCCCTGTTTACATATTTTCTCTAACAACTGACTGGTTTAAAATTGTGATCTTTATAACTGTCCCCTATCCCAAGGCTGCATGGGAATGATTATTCTGATTTTCAAAGCCAACACCTGCATCACTGGAAGGGTTGTTATCCTTTTTCTGATTCACCCCAGCACACTCTGAACTTTAAGGCACTGGGAGTAAACTTACATATACTAAATTAAGTACACACATAACCTGCTTAAGTTCTGTACTCAACTGGAACATCCTTAAGCATTCAGTTTTAATCAGACAGATCTTGAGATTCTCAGTTTAAAAAAACCCAAACAAACAATAATTTGTTTGCACATTTATATACCTATTCCAAATTTACTTGTTCAAGGATGTCTGATAAAAAGCTTTGGAGATAGCAGTGCTTCTGACTTATGTGACAAGCCCGCTATTATTTTTACTAGTAATGATCAATGAATGGAGAATTTGTTTTATGATGAATAATGCCTCTATAAAATGAAAATGAAAAAAGTTTAGGATATTTGGCACAATATGGGGGTGGGACTGGTGCTTTGGGGTTGAAATGTAAAGAGTGTTCCCAAAGAGTGTGTGCAGTCAGACAACTAGCTATTTTGATGCTCAGATAATCACTTGACATGTACTTCATTTTTAAATCTATTCAGAATGTGCTATTAATGTGGAGAGAAACTTGGTAAATTTTTAATACAGAGTGTAGAAGTTCTAGAATGAAGTAACTTTTTTTATCATAAATAATTTAAACACAAAAATATCTTTCAAAGGTTCTGATGGTACTTAAATATGTAGAGGGGAAAAAACCCAAATACGTGATGTTGACTGTAATTCTTTTGGACTTTTAGAAAAGGTAAACCTTCCGTAAGAAATTAATGTCTTCCCTTCTTTGGGACAAAAAACTGTGTCATATGTCTACATACGGAAAAGGAAAGTTCTACATGATAATATCCAAAAAGAGAAATAGTATGAAGGAACTCATCACTCATAACGATCAATTACACGATATTTTCATATGCTTATTCTCCTTGATCTGGAATATGCTCCTTAGAAGTGGCTACCATATAAACAAAATCTATGGTATAGTGGCTTCTATAAAATATTAAGTACTTTGTTAATTTATCTCTAAATGGAGTACTATATTATACAGAAATTGATACATTCCTTAAGATATCCAACTCTTTGTGGAACAGTCTATATATGTACATACAAAAATATATAAATTGTTGGGTGTTTTGATTGTTTAGTTTTTTTTCCTCTCCAGCGGTATAGCTATTTCTCTACTCAAGGTTACTCTTGTGTATGTTTATTGCTTGTGTACTGCTCAGAAATTGCCCTGCACGAATGTGTCTTTTATAGACATAAAATCCCTTGTTCTAATAACCCATATTCACTTGTGAAGAAGAAAAATGCTACATTAAAATGTATTTAAATTAAATGCTAAATTAGAAAAATATTTAATTTTTAATTGCAATCTGTATATAGTAATTAAAACTTAAATATGTATGCATATGCGTTCATATATATATATATATATATATATATATATGTAT
>NW_020799092.1:9223476-9252875 GCF_003259725.1 Athene cunicularia | reverse complement strand
GAGAGGTTCATATATATATATATATATATATATATATATATGCATTTCTTCAACAACTGCATAGTAAACCAGCATGTATAATGCTTTGGTTGTGTCAGTGTTATATATGGTAACAAAGCCATACCATTTTTACAGGTTTCTACTTCTGCTGGCAATGTATGTGTTCATAGAATAAATCCTGCAGAAGTTCAATTTAAAAATCTAAGTGTTAGGAAAGAAATATGAAAGAAAGGAAATACACGTCTCGGAAATTGGCAGAAGGGTGAATCAACTTCAGACCAAAAGAGGGTCTAAAGTTCTCAAGAGATCAGCCAGCCATAACATTTTTCTCTCCAGAACCTCTAATAGGAGGTGTTGCTGTCTTTAATTACTAAAAAAAACACAACAATTTATATTTAAAAGAATTCTGACCACCAAATATTTGAGGATATTTTGTGTAGTTCATTCTTGCTTTAGTTCTGCACAAGGCAGGTAATGAGGAATCCATAACCTCAATGTGGTTTTATATGTATTTGTATTAAAGACAGGTAGTAACCTTCTCAGCATATAGACCTTAAGCTTGAAAATAGAAAGTTCATCTTCTCTTTTTCAGGCATGAAATGGATGAGTTAGAGAAATGATTTTATCAGACATGCTGTAGTGCACTAAAAGGAATGTTTTTCAGTACAGAAACATGAAGAATATTTATAGGGAGAACTTCTGCTTGTTCAGAGAATGTATGTTAAGGTTTAATGAAGTAATAAGACTCTGCTGGAATCCCATGACTTTTTATTTATTTATTTATTTTCCTGAACATAGAGTACCAATTGCATTTTCCTTCCTTTGGGATCCAATTTTTTTTCTTATATTCCCCAAAGCATTTCTGAGATTATTCATCTAGATATTTCTTTCATATGGTAATATTTAAAGATCTAAATTTATTATCAATAAGATTTAATAATTTGAACTATATATATATTTTGCAGAAAAGCTAGTTTCAGAAGTACTGTCTACAGGTGTCAGATTATACAGCCTCCCACACAGTCGCTATTTTTAGGAGGAAAATGGCTGTCTGCCAGCTCTCACAGAGATGGGTAGAAGAAAATAGTGGGGATAAATTCACTGTATCATAAAAACTTCAGAAAGTTTGAATCATTTGGGTTCAGGTTTCTTCAGAAGTTTCTTTACAGTGCTTCTATGTTCATGAAGTTCAGACAAACCAATGTTTTGCCTCAAAAATCAGTCTTAGATACTAAATTTGTTACAATTTTCAATAAGGCACATTTTTGGAAGATAACTGGACTTCAACAAAAGTTATGCTATCCTTAGGAAACCATTGGTCACTACCAATTTCAACGTATCAAGACTTAATGCATTGTGTGTTTGAATTTTATATAAGCAGATATAATTTTCTACGTACTCATGGGCCCGAAGTTTATGGTAAGATGTTTCTGATAAATGGTATGTGTCTACTGGTTTGGGGTTTTTTTTGTTTATTTTTTTTCTTTAGTATCAAGAGCATAAAGTTGATAATGTGATTGAAGTAGCTAAAATAATCTGCAGTGTCCTCTCTTTTGTGGAAACCAGAGACATTACTGATGCAGTCAAGAAACTCTATGCAATGCCATTGGTGAAAGAACAGGTAAAAGATTCAAGTTGATGTCCTGTTTTTCTCTTTAAAACTGGAGCTTGAATGGATATCACTAATTTTCTGATTGATCAAGGCCATTCTGTTGTCTTACTGCATATTTTCCCCTGATGAGTATTAGATAGAGACACTATAAAAGAAGATTGCTGACAAAGTGTGACAGTGAAGCAACAGAGGACTTGTCCTATGTTTAACTGTAACTGATACAGTCCTCTGGTTGTTCTTTCTTATTTACACCAAGAATACATATCTGTTTTGCCACATCACTTATACCAAATCATGCAATTTCAAAGTATTCAGTTTTCATATATTTAGCATAGATGTTAATGATTTAAAAAAAAAAAAAAAAAAAAAAAAAAAGGACCAGCATCTCATATAGTCCTGATTTTTAGCTGTAATGTTCACTTTTAAAACACTGAAGTGGGTTTTCCAGGAGTTACTGTATAATTGTGAACTGGGACTTTGGAGGGGCAGTATCAGTTCTCAGTTTTGTCATCAGCTGCTGTGGCATGACCTTGGACAAGCCACTATGACCTGATTTACAGAACTTCTGAGCACCCAAAAATTCTTTGGAAGTCAGCATCTTGGAAATACAGTTACTCAGCAAATTTGAAAATCAAGCCATTAATCACTTGGATTTAGCCTAGTGTAATCTTAAGTCATGCTAATTCTTTCATACCCTAATGAAATTCTGTCTTCATACTATTACCTGATCAGAAAACTTTTATTCTTTCTCTTTATTGTTGTGTTTTTTGCGTTTTTTTTTAGCCCATGGCTTGTGACGTGTAAGAATACCTAGGACAGGAAAGTAAACAATGGGATAACTAGTGTTAACTGAGTTAACTACTGAGTGTTAATTAGAAAAATGTCTAGCTACATAAGTGAAATTTAATTATGCCTGATACACAGTTTGAGATCCAAAGCATAAGACTGGGGAAAGCTAATATAATTCTTTTTTATAACATTTCTTGTGTTGCAGGAGTGATATATAGCAAACTAATGATATACTGTCATCCATATACACTTACTCTTGACAGGTTCAAACCCTCAAATACTCATCATCTTACATTCTTCCTGAGAGATGAAAAGTTTCACCAAAGAGCAGAAAGTATGTTAGTTGAAGAGGCTCCAGTGATGCTCAAAAACCCTCTTTTTTTTTAAATCTCTGCATTCTTAGCATCCATTCCTCTTAGATGGGTGTGAGGAAGGGAGGGAATAGTTTCCAATTTAGGTCAGGTATGGGACCCAAGCAAATAAACTCTGGAACATCAGTGTAGCTCTCTGCAGGTCTGGGTTGTAGGTAAATCCCTACACTACATTTCTGGAACAGAGGACACTAGAGATCACAGAGCAAACATTGCTGCATGGCCCTGGGCAGAACCAGATGTGGCCTTCTGGAATTAGGTATACGGGTGCTGTCTCTCTGAAGGCTGGCAGGTATTGTTAAGGACCAAGCTGCAAGAAACAACATAACATCACTCTAGGGTTTTTTTGTTGTTGCTTAGAGCTGGCCAGCTGATTCACTTAAGCATCTTCTCTTGTTTCCCTTCTAGGCTGTGACTCAGTGTAAATCTTGTTTATATAGCATCCTAAATCTTTTTAAGTCCACTCCAGCATCAATTACTAGAAGTCACTTTTCTAGGTAAATTCCAGCATAAATAGGTCTGTGACAGCACACATTTTATCTGGCATGTTGATGATTTAAACAGAAATAAGAGTATCTCAATTTAAGCAAAGTTCTTCCTGTATATTAAAGGGCAAGTACAGTAAAGAAAAGATATAAGAAGTAACAAGGGAGTCATATGATCTGCTTTTCAGTTAAACTCCAGGCTTTCCTGAGAGGCATCAGGCAGATCATCATCTACCCCTTGGGAAGTAGTTTGTCAACCCGGAATCTTTCTTAAAGAGCTTGGTCTAGTAAAAAGATAAAGAGAACAGTAACAGAGTAAGTTCTCCTTTAGAAAGGAATTAGAGCAGAAGAGATGTATTGGGACTAATTTGTTGAAAGATTTCTTTTGGAGTTAAGAGATATTTAGTGTATTTTGTCTTTGAGTGTTCAGGTCAGCTCTGTGAACTCAATGTGTAAAGTGCCTCCTATGACTGACTTATATTTACTGAGTATCCCTGAATCAGTTTTCAGCCCTAACCTCTCTGAATTCCAGCAGAGATAGATATAGTTCCCATTAGTGTGGCCTGTCCTGAGCAATCAGAAAACCCAACATGTCATGCCATGAAGAATAAGATAATGGAATAAAAACCAAAGAGCACAGGTTATCCTTTTCAAGTCTAAGGTGTCTGTTGATGTTCATTTTTACTTTTGTTTGTCTTCTGAGTCACTCTCATGCAAATACTGCTTTTATTTTAGAGATAAAGTGATTGTTACTAGGTAAATAATTGAATTACAAGACGATCTATCTGTTGTAAAAACAAACAAGAAACCTGAAAAAAAACAAACAAACAACAAAAAACCCTGCTCCAAGTGTTCCCAGTTGCCACTGCTCATTCTCCAGCATGTGTCTAATTTTCACTCTCAAAAACATATATTCTGCTGAATCAACTTCCATGTGCCTCATGGCACAGAAGGAGAAATACACTTTCCTTTTTCTATTTTACCTATTTAAATTATAAGCTTTTCAGAGCAAGGAATGCCTCTCCTTATCTATATGTACAGTCTCCAGTGCAATAGAGTGCTGGTCCTGGCTGTACTCTCCAGAGGCTAAAAATGATAAGTGGTGACAATAATTATAGTGTTTGCTCATCTGTAATGTGTGAAATGATACTGTTCCTGAAAACTCTCTTCTGAATGTTAAAAAGATTCTGTCCTGATTGAATACTTTATCAGTAGTCTTAAAATATTTTTCAGTCCTAGTATTCGCATAAGAAGCTGCTCCACATTTCTCTTGGAGACAACTGACTAGATTGTTACTTCTTTTTTAGTTTTTAAGTTTTTGAGGTTTTGTTCGCTTAACATTCCCTTTCAGGCTTGGTTATGAACTGGTTGTCTGTCCCTTGAAGCCTTCCTGTAAAGGTTGTCTATGACCTTGACTGACACTCCTCTCCCCCTTACTCCGTCTTTGGTGAAGCAGACCTGACTAACAACTGACTTCAAACAAATGGAGGTAAAAGAAAAAAAAGTTTTTTAAAAAAAAAGGTCAACTGTTCTTTCACCAGCAAATGTCATTGCTGCTGCTTGCTTTTTAATCCTTTGAGAAATAAGTGCTAAGACAGTCGATTTGACTTCAGCAATGTAGAAAAAGTTCAGTTTTGATTTTATAAAGAGCTTCATCTTTCTCAGCAGCAACTGAACTATAAATGTCATAAAGAAGGAAAATACATTTCTGTGTGTTCTGTAACTTGAACGCTGTTCCATTTTATGAATCATAGAATGGTTTGGCTTGGAAGGCACTTCAAAGATCGTCTAGTTCCAACCCCCACTGCCAGGACAGGGGCACTTTCAAATAGGATCAGGTTGCTCAAAACCCCAGACCAGCCTGGCCTTGAACATTTCCAGGGAGGTGGAACACACAACTTCTCAGAAACCTGTGCAAGGGCCTCACCACCCTCATAGTGAAGAATTTCTCCTCATAGCTAATCTAAATCTACCCTCTTTCATTTTTAACACCATTACCCCTCCTCCTATCCCTACACTCCCTGATAAGAGTCCCTCCCCATCTTTCCTGTAGCCCCCTTTAAGTACTGGAAGGCTGCTTTCAGGTCTCCCCAGAGCCTTCTCTTCCCCAACTCTCTCAGCCTGTCCTCACAGGGGAGGTGCTCCAGCCTCCTGATCATCTTTGTGGCCTCTTCTGGACCCACTTGATGGTCCAAGTCTGTCTTATGTTGGGAGCCCCAGAGCTGGACACAGCACTGCAGATGGGGTCTGATGCAAATGGGGTAGAGGGGGGCAATCACTTCCCTCAACCTGCTGGCCTCACTTCTCTTGATGCAGCCCAGGATACAGTTGGCTTTCTGGACTGTGACGCACATTGTTGGCTCATAGTGAGTTTTTCATCCACTAATACCCCCAAGTCCTCCTCCCCAGGGCTGCTCTCAATCCACTCATCACCCAGCCTGTATTTGTGTTTGGGATTGAAAATAGGGATTATACACTATATGGAACTACCTCATGTATAGAATACTATATAACAAATCAGATTTTTATCTATATTTATCAATATTTATATGAAGACAATGGACTAGCTCTCCTGTCTGTAACATATGTAGACAAAATTAGTACTCAGTTGGATGTCTGATGAAGTACCAACTCCTCCAAACCTTTCTTGAGTTAAACTCATACTGAAGTATAGAGGCATTTTCTGTGAATTCTGGGTATTGACAAAATGATTAAATCCTGCAGTATTAGTGTATTTTGTCAGTCTGCTTGAATTATTTCTATTATATTAATCAACATAGTACCCCCAAGACTTTTTGTTAGGTAGAAGAGAGGCTTTTTTCAGACACACTTGCACCACAAGTAAAGTGAAACTTTTGAGGCTACCTGTTACATCTCAAGTGCTGCAGCATTACACATTGGGTAAGGGAGAAATGCCAGGAGAAAAGTTCTAATTGTTTTTTCACCATGATATCCTGATTGTTTTAGTGTAATTTCTCCCGTGGTTTTGTGTGAAATACCTTTTAAAAAACCCACTTAGCAAGCTCCATGTGCACATAATGCCTCAGGCAAACTGCTGCTTACTCCTTCCATTCTCAGTTACATGGGATGCTAGTATATGTTTGTGTATACATATCTGTACATGTGTGTTTGCATACTTTAAAAAAATCTGAATGTTCTGTCTAATTCTGGTTTTATGGGGGGAGAAAAAAACCCAAACAAAACAAACAAACAACAACAAAAAAAAACAAAACAAAACAAAACAAAAAAAAAAAAAACCCAAAGAAATTTACTTCCAGTCTTCTGTGTTTAATTAAACTGTATTTATTAACTCATTACTGCCTCCTCACTGCCAGTACTGTGCATTCCTGTACGTGATTAAGAGATTATGGAAGCAACTGGCACCAGTGATAGTTTCTTCTTAACTGATTGCATCTTTTCATAAATGTGATTCATTCATTTTTTAACCAACCTAACTCTGGGATTTTAAAATCCGTTCAGGGGAAACTCTGGGCCTGCTGCACAATTAATGTTTTTCATCTCTCTCTCTTTGTTGTTGTGTTGGGTTTTTTTCCCCTTTTTACAGCAGCTCACAGGAAGTCCTTGGAGACCAAATCCTGCCAGAACAGGCACTATATATTAAATGGGCTACACTATGTTAAAATTATAAGTGCTGTTCTAAAAATCCATTTACTTTCAAAAAATTGAGAGACTTGAACAAAGGTCTCTGTTCCTATTTGTCTCACTGCGTTATAAAGATTGTGAAAACATATTTCTCAGCCTGGAGGTTGCTTTCCTTCTCCCATAAAGTAAGTATTTGCCTTCTCTTCATATTTACCAGAGAAATGCTGGCAGCTCCAAGCTGAGTACTGGAGGAAGAATGTACATCCAGCATTGCATTTATGTCACCTCTTCAAGCATTGTAGTATTTAAGAAGCATCTTGCTGAATACATAGCACTAGTGTGAAAGATCCTCAATCTGCTGCAAAAAGATTAATGACTGTAAAGGATAGTAAACCTTTCAGGGACATGAGTTCAAAGAGTGCAAGCCATGGGCTGAAACAGAACTAACTTGCTCGTCTTTCTGGTCAAGATTTGCACCTCAGTAACTTATTTCTATGTCACCTTGGCACATGTGAGTCTGCTGTTGGAGCTGGGCAAAGACAGGGCAGACTGAGCAGTGGCAGGGGAAGCTGGTCTCTTGTGCTTGCCTTTAAGCCGAGGCCACGTCCCACCCATGGCCCTGGGGCAGTGGGTGCAGCCTGTCCTGTCAGGAGATGCACTGAGCTCCCTGCCATGACAGCTTTTCCTGTGTGGATGGGGAGGCACAGGCAGTGTAGCAGTATTTAATTTTGCCCAGTGTCTGAGAAGCCTGGAGCAAGGTCCGATTGATGGCAGTTATTGTACTCGGGGATTTAATAGAGGAACTTTTTTTTTTTTTTTTAAAAAAAAAAAAAAAAAAAAAAAAAAGTTTAATTAATCTGGAAGCTGATCGGTTCAGTCTAAATAACTGGCCTGACCTTTCAGCAGTCATATGCACTCAGCACTTCTGGCTGACCACAGTGGAATATGAGAGGTGGGAATCCAGATACTGAATTTGTTAGGCATCAAGAGTTGTGTTTAGGCATCAAGGGTATAAACACCTCCTAAATGCCCACGCCTAATAGTTCCTGTTGGCTCTCTGGTTAGCTGCCTGCTTAAAGGCTTTTGAAGAGAGCACAGCTATTTTTGCTGATTTGGCACAGAAATGGAGGTGAAATGTAGGCCACTCAAGTGGCGGTTGGTGCTCCTCAGCTTTGAAAGGATGCTGGGGCTCTGCCTGCTCAGTGTGGTTGTGGGATTCACATCTGAATATATCAGGCATGTAAAAGGGATGGAGAGGGTATTCTTATCTCTGTTATACCAATTCAGAGACTGAAAACATGGATGCACCTCAAATGTGGATAAGTGCTTCTTTGTATACTGACACGCCTAAATACTACTGAAAATCAGATCCTGAGTGACTTGTCAGAGATGGTACAGTAAGCAGATGGAAGAGCTGGAGAAAGTAAATTCTGGTACTCTGAATTCCAGTCATGTCTTCTGTCATCATAACATTAGGATACATCCTTCCCCTTTCTCACCTTATTTTTCATGAGTACTACTCCTAAAACCACTATAACTGCTATCTGTTCTTTTCTGAAATATCTGATTACTTTTTCCCTCGGGTTTTGTCTTTATAGAATTCACTTCAAAGTGTGGAAATTGTGGAAACACCAGACAAAGGTAAAGTGTTATTTTTTAAATATGTTAATTCAGGATGTATCATCAGAAAACACATGTTTTGCTATTTGTATTAGTTAACTGTTATTGTTGGCATATTGTAGATGTTTACATATTTAGTCATATTATAAGGTAATTACAGCAAGTTAAAATTTAAGTGATTTAAAAATGTAAATAAAACATAGCATTTTCTAAAACTAATCTGGAGATTCAAATACGGAGAATGACTAGTAGAGTAAAAGAACTGATTAAAGTTAGTGGTGGTCATAGCAGTTGTCCTTAATCCTAAGTTTTTCTGCAGAGAAAAGGGAAAATAAGGAACAGCATGAAAGCCTAAAAAAATATTTTTGTGTATGTCTTTTATACTTGGCTTCAATAACTTTCATTCCTCCCTGCTTAAGCTTTAGATCTGCGTTGGCTTTTGTTGTGTAAATAATGTGTTGTCTTAAATTATATACTGTCATAAAAAGAGTAGGTTAGTTAACAGTAATGGACATAAACAAAGACCCAATCTTATTTAGTTCCTCAGTTAAAATTAGCTTAGACTCACTGGCTAATGCCCTGTACTGTTAGTATGCCTGCAGAGCACCCCGCAGACTGAGGGAAGTGCAGGAGTCTCTTCTGTCACAGATGCCTGCGTTGGATTCTTGGAGGGGACAGCCGCACTGGGGCATGGGTCCCGCTCTACCACTCTGTGGCTGGCCTGCAACATCAGCTGGGGGTGTCTACGTGGATGCTTTCAAAGAGACCTCCATCTGAATGTTGAGGTGGGCTGCAGTGTTCTGGGAATTCCAGTGTCTCTCCATTTTGTTTGAGGAAAATAAATCGCCTCTGAGATTCTCAGTTGTGGTGTGCTCAGAGAGGCAAAAAAGTAAATCAACCTCAAAAATATGTGCAGCCTTTTAAACACAGAGGTGGTTCAAATGCAGAATTCCAAATGCCAGGCTTGATGTTTCACTGATACTCAACTTCACTTACAGCAAACAAAGAAACAGCAATTATATTTGTAAACTGCCAGGAAAAGCTAAGCAGCTGGAGGGCCAGGGGAGTAGGGGGAGAACATGCAGGTGCAGAGGGGAGGAGAAAGTAAGTATGGTTTGCAGGATTCTTCTGCCTTGGATCTAGTCATTTATCCTGTTAATTTTTTTAACACTCTTAATAGGCACTAATTGTTGATGATGACAAAGAACATTTGTTACTAATCAACCTTAGAAACATCTTCCTCTGAACACTGTTCAGAAAACCTGGCTGGAAAGGATCTAAAACATCCCTCTACTTAAAGATATTTCCAAATTTCGACTTCGTTGAACCAGCAGCTTCCTCAAGGACAATATGATTTATTGAATAAAGTAAAGGAATCAGATTTTTAACTCTACTTCTCTGTACCTATTTATTGCCACCTGGATGCCTTCAGCTGTGATGTGATGCTTCTTTCTTTGTTCTCTGCACACCCTAATTTCGTAACAATTGCAGAATCCTTTTGGTAGTGTAATACTAGAAGCTGCAACTTACCAATTGCAAGTCAGAACTTGCCAGACCACTAGTCATTCTGTGGAGAAGCCTACATTCAAAGTTGTCCAAGGTAACCAAAATTCAAACTGATCTCTTACATGCAGTGATTTCATGTATGTTTTAACGTACTACATACCTTACACCTGCAGCTATTAAATAAACTTCTAAAAGCCAGGAAAATATTTGTTTGGCTAATGAGTGTTAACAGAAAAGCCTAGCTATTATATCAGAGCTGGTGTTAAGGCCATATCTGATAAAAACAAAGTGCAAGAGCAATGACCAAAACTGATCTGCTAGAAGTTGGGCCTGATCCACAAGAAGTGAACAAAGCCATTCTACATGTCTCTTCTTTTGGGACTCAGAAGCTTTCCTTAGTCCCTGTCTTCTTGGTGCTCACCTTCATGATAATTCCATGGGGCCTCCCATCCATTGACCTAGAGACACTGAGCCTGAGAAGAATCCAGATGATATTTTCACCTGCTGAAGCTAGAGTAAAAACCAACTAGGTGGCGAGTTGTGCATTCCTGCTGAAATCACCTTTGTGTTTCCTTTTCCACCTCACTTGTTTCCCACATCATTTTACTTCATTATGCTTAGCAGGCTTGTGAAAATTTGCAAGCCTGTGACCCAAAAGTAAAGTAAAATCACCACCTTAGCTCAGTGCTAGTAATTTTTGCCAGATCTCTGGGAAGCTAAAAAACATGTGCTTTGCTTTCCCTAGCAGCACAATTTCAAATGAAGTCAGCATTGACAGCCAGGGAGGAGACAGACTGTATTTCCCACTTGTACTGTTCTTTTCTGTCTCTTATCTGTATTCATGTTTATCTTGAAGAAAACAAGATCAAATTTGAACAGTAAGAGCAGCAATCACTCCAACTAATAATTTCTTTTTCCTCTCTTCTTCCTCCCCCAAGTGATAATTACCCTGAGTATCATAGGTTTTGTTTTTCTTCATTACAGCTTCTACCACAAAAGAGAGAAAGATTAAGGATACTATTAAAATTAAAGCCTTACTTAATAATTTGTTTAGAAAGTGCTTTAGTCTTTCTTTTTAATAAAATGTCATCAGAGGTTTAATATTAGTCATTCACCATGGACTAAGCAAGTCAAATATTATATTCAAAATATCTAGCCTTGATTTAATGTTGCAATAACTGGCTCTAATAATAGTGTTATCTCTGTGGACCAAATTATTCTGTTGCTGTGAATAGAACAGTACTTATCCATGTTATGCCTAAATCTGGATCATGGTCTTTTTCCTCTGTATGAAGTCATTAGAAGAGAACATTAATGTTTTAGTACTCAAAGTATTTTTTTACTTCTTCTTACATGTTAGGAACAATAGGCAGTTTCTAGATATTAGTACCTCTCTACAGCTTCAAGTGTTCCCACAAAAAGAATAAGATTATTCACATGAATAGAGATTTAACATTGGAGTTTGCTGCAATCCAGAGTATAAAAAGACAACCCTGCAAACTGGTACAAAACTGAGTCTGTACGTGTTTCTCAAAAGCTGATGAATGAATGTTTATACAATGTCTACAGCCTTGCTACTTCAGGCAGGGATTTCACAGGATCAGACATAATAAGCAGCTTCTGTAATATGATCAGTAGTTCTCAGGGACCCATCCCAGAAAGTCTAGTATGCACCATGAACTGATGATACTGAATCAACAGCCTTTTCTAACTGAATTGCTGGAGTTGCTCTTTTTGAATGAATGCAGAAATCAGATACCTTGATGACAATACATTTAATTAAGTCATCATTACATCATTACATTTAAGGATTCACTAATTGTGCTTGGTATTTGACAATTACTCCTAGATCTGATTATAAAAATAGTCACCACAGAAATTTTAAAAAAAAAAAAAAGGAAAGATTTTTGAAGGTTTTCCTATATAAAACTGAAAAATCCACTTCCTCCTTTTCCTAGCACAAAGCCATTATAGATTTGTTTTGGAAAAATCACTTATGGTTTCAGAATATAAAAAAAATATCAAGAGCTTTTTACTTATTCAATTTTATCTCTGTGTCTCCTGCACTGTTTTCAAACCTGAGCATGGTTCTTCACCTCTTAACTTGTTACTGTGCTACATCCTGGTACATTGTTTGGAAAGCCAGGGGTTTTTTAACCAAGACCAATTTGTAAAAAATGACACCCCCCCCATTCTCAAAAAAATTAGACAGATGTTACCAAGGCCTTATAAAGTATATAGTAGCTGAAACATTTTTGATACCAGGACAAGAGGAAATTTTTAAGTTTCTTTCAAGGGTTAATTCATAGGATTCTTCAACTAGTAGAAAGAAACAATAAGGTAAATACGGGTGCTTGGAAACTGCATCTGATCATTATTTACATTATTGCCCTTTCATGTTTTGCCTTTTTCTTATTATAATAATGGTCTAATTAATGTTGCTTAGCACCTTACCTACATTTTTTTTTTTTTCTGGGGGTTTTGTGTGTGGGTATAACCTAAACTTTATTTAGGATCTTGCTTTTTTCCTTCTCTCTGAAAATAAGTAGGAAAGAACAATATCAATCTTCTGTTCTCCAAAATATATTTAAGGTGTCAAAAGGGTCTTAAGCCTTCATTCCATATTCTATTCAACCAGATGTTTGTAATGTTTTACCCAGAGAAAATGGGCATAGAGTCAGAGAGGGCATGTTTAATATATATTGAATCGATGTCATCTGCTGGTGCAGTAACAGCACACTACCTACTCTGTTGGAAGGTCTGGCACTAAAATAATATCTGATTTGTAATACTGAATTGAGAAGAACATAAGTTGTTTTCTATAAGGAATAAGGTAGTATGGTCCTTACTAAATCTTGAAGGCACCTGCAGCTATATTCATTAACACTTTCAGGGATGGTGTGGATTGTTCTGTTTCTCACCAAGGGTGAAATTTATTCCTTCAAACTTCATGTACAAGGAACATGTGTCAGAAATAAGCATATCTGGCAGCTGTGGTTAAAGTTCATTTCACTTGGTCTCATCTCATTTCTGCAAGTCTCATTTCTTCTCATCTTCAGTGATGCAAAATAATTTCACACCAGAAATAAATTATGAGGTTTGAGTTATGAGATTATTAATCTTGGTCACAATTCACTTTGTGGTGTGGTGTGGTGTATTCATCATCTTCTAGATACTGGCTATGCCTGGGATACCTTTCTAGAAAATAAACTCTGGCATAGCTGAAGCTGTGAATCCTCTGTAGGAAGTCCATAGCCTGTGTTTTGTAAATCAGTGAAACACCATAGTCCTTTCTTATCTAAGATTTATTAATCAGAAAGTCATAAAAAGCAGTAAAATTCTCTGGCTTCATGAATGGGCGATATAATTTCAGTTTACCAAATCCTATTCAACAGCTCATAAAAATACAGTGAAAAGTTGCTCATCAACTCTTGTGAGTAATCGACATTTACAGACTACCTAAAATGTTTGTCTCTAATTTAGTTAATTGCTACGGGTTTAATGAATGAAGATTGGGGGGGGAAGGGCAGACTTTGGCATGGAAACCACAGAGTGTTTTTAAACTGAGAGCTGACAAGAGTAAGAAAATTAATGTAGAAAAGAATCCTGCAGCTGCAGACCAGGTCATACTTAGACATTTGCTTACATCTTAGGAAACCTATTCCAGAGAAGAACTTAATTCTGGATCTCCTAATAATTAGATAAATAATGATGAAGTTTCATTTGTCTAGCAGAGAAGTATACAGAAATGCTAGACAGAGAAGTATACACAAACAGATAATAAAAAGACTGAGTTTTCTTAACCTGTTAGACTCTAAAATAATTCAGTTTTCTTATATGGAAGATGATTACTATTCCAGCCAGTCCTGAATGTGTGCAATAATTTTCTGTCTATTTCCAGTAGCAGCAAGCCCCACTATATGTGTGCAGGTTTAAGCCCTGCCGGGACCGGAGAGCATGTTGCCGTTGCCCCTTCCCCACCCTCAGCAAGTTGGGCTGGCAGTGAGACACAAACCCGGGTTAAAATAAGAAGAAATTTAATACAACAGTGTGATAATCTGAACAGCAACAGTAGCAATGGTAACAACAATAAATAGCAATAACTATGAACAAGACAAATTATATACAGAGAAATACCGCTAAATGGTCACGGAAACAGGTTCCCGCCACTGAGCCCGCCAAAGAGCAAAGTAAAAAGGGTTCTGCCCCTGGACCTGACGCCAGCATGGTATGAATAACCCGGCTGGAGATCCCTTCCCCCTCTCTCTCTGCTGGGGAAACCTAACCCTATCCTAGCTGAACCAGGACAGTATGTCAAACTATTTTCATTTTATGTGTACCTCTGTTGTTAAGCAGTTAAAATTTGTCTATTATAAGATGAAGACTGAAATAATTCCTTTGCACTGTTTACAATGCATTTTGTGATTCAATAGTTCTGAATGTTTTCTAGTTTAAAGGCAAAAGGTGTCGAGGGGAATAAAATTCAAGACCAATGATATGTTTTTTGGAGACATTTCTGTCAGATAGCTAAGTCCAGTGAATTGTGGTATCTGTCTCTGATGTTGGGCAGGATTCCTGCACCTATCCTGAATATAAAACCTAATACAAGCAAGTATCAGGCTTCCTTTTCCTGGGAATTTTTTCTTTTTTTCAATAAACACTATTAGACAGCTAGTAGATGGCTTCTGAATACAAGTATAGTATGTCAGGAGCTATAACTGTTGACAGAGAATGTTCTTAATCGTGTAGGAATCCATGAGTTAGGAGGAGGAAAAAAAGGAGAATTTGGGGTACTCCTCTTGGAAGACAAATCATTTTGATCTTGGAATGATACAGTGTACTCTAACACTTTCTCTCTCAACCTATCCCTTGTCTGAGAAACGAGTGCTTGTGTGAGCTCTTTTCACTTGATGAAGGCTGCCAGGACTAGGGATTTTTATGTACGTTGGCAATCACACAATCCCTAGCTGCTCCAAAAACAGAGAGGGGAGAGATGGATAAAAGCCAGTAATTGCAGAAAAAGCACTGAAGAGCTTAAGCCAGAGGAAATAACGTAAATAAAGGGTGCATGCATTTCATGTATATTTGTCCGTAGTTCTGTAATGTTACTACCAATCTATGACCATCTGAATGCTGACTATGTCTGATTGTCACTGCTATTGTATACATTTTATGAATTTTTGCCTACAGTTGCAACAGCTTCATAGTCTTAAAATTTAACCTGTACCTTTTCTCCATTCTACTGCATTGACAGTTCCCTTGAACTAAGTAGCTACCTAGCTGCTGAAATTACAAAATACCTACATAATAAAAATCCTTCCAGCACAAAAATTAAAATGGCATATCTGAGGCACAGACTAACTTGCTGTACTTTAAAATGCTTACTTTGAAAATGCCTTAATTTGAAAGCAATGTAATGAAAGACTGTTAATGATACACTAGAAATGATCTAAGGCTGGTTTCAGAAGCACAGATGGCCAATTGGCTTCAGTTGGTAGTTTATGTCATTTTAATTAAATTTTATTAGGAAGCATTTCAAAGCCATAGCTGATGGTTTAAGATAAATATAGTTCTTCATAAATGACCTATTGCTAACCTTTATTTCTCTCTCTCTCCTTTCACTGTTAATAGAGGCTGCTGTGACTGAGTTCTCCATGGCGATCTCTAGTCTCATCTATGTTTACAGCACCAGCATTGATGTAAATTTCCAGTTTGCCCGCATACCTAAAAGCCCTTCATGTGCAGACATCAGCCTAGATTCCCAGCTCAGCTTCACTATTTATGCTGCCCATAATATCCCAGAAGCCTGGGTGAACAGGTAGGAGGAGATCCAGCAGGGGTTCACAAGAGCTGTTGTCTCTTAGATCACATATTTTTCACAGATATTGGAGTACCTCTGTTGCTTTGGTGATACTCCGATATTAATGTTGGAGACTGAGTAAGTGGGTATATCTCCACTATTTATCTAGCATAAAGTGCATTTACTTAAGCTTGACTGACTAGGAGACTTCCAGGCCCCATTGATAGATGGAGAATCAAGGAGGTGGTCTAGATGGTTGCCCTTGACCAGTATGGAAGGATGGCAGTAGAAGCAATGTCAGAGCACTGGCCTTGATGAGTATGTGCACAAATACTCTGTGACTGACTTGCTCAGCGGGAGGGAGGAAAGGTCGTGTGCTGCAAGCCAAGAGATTTTGGGCTGGGACTTTGTGTGGTCTCTGCAGTACAAGTAACTAGAAGGGTTGAAAGCTAGATTACCAAGTTAAGCAGAGTGGTGCTTTTGCTTAAACCTGAATGAGGCTTTATCAGGAGTTTTTGCTTCTGGTGTATTCAAACCACATTACTTGGCTAAGCATGTGTATTGATGATCCTCTTTATAGATAGTGATTAAAATAAGTATAGTTTATAGGTCCAAGTATACCTAGTATATCAGCATAGCACAGGAAAGAAAAGAGGGGGACAACTTTAATAAACAGATGATGAAGTATTCTCTTCTGGATTGTTTATTTGGTCAAATTAGTTGTCTCTTCAAATAGCTTCTTTTCCTACTCTGAGCAAAACTGGTGTTCTCCTACCACTCCAGTGTGATCAAAGTAGGACAGGTGACTCCAGTCTGGTAGCATTATTTTTATGAGTCAAAATGCTCTTCTCCAAGTTTTTATTAATACTTTCCCCTTGCTCCCACTTTACCTTGATTCTAAATGACTGATTAAAAAACAGTGGGATCATTTGCATTAGACTGTATGCAAGAGAGTGTATTATATAGCATTAGCTGGTTAATAAAAATCTGAGAGAATTTGCATTAGTTAAGGTACTAAATACAGGACTATAATCACTATCCTGATTTTCAGATGGTTATGCCATTCTCATTGTGGTTTATGTTTTCCCAGAAAAATGTGAAATTACCTATGGCCTAAAGGACACTGATGACTTGAATGCTATGTTCAAGCATGTGAAAATGAGAATCCCTCTTCCTCCTTAATCTACCTCTCCAGTCTTTGCAATATTTATAGCTAGCATGGACTTCTTAACATGGACTACTGCTCTGACACCTACTTTTCTCAAATACTAACTTAATTCACATGCATACTCCCCGTTCTTATTTCTGCATTGTATGAATTCATGCTGACTACGTTACGGCTCTCATTTTCCCTTTCCCAAAGGTCACATTTTATGATCTTGCTGCTGTTCATAACATGTATTGTAATATATATTCCTGCATTATAATGTTAGAATTTTCACATCCCTCACTGCGTGTCTTGCATTGTTTTTTTCTATACATACCAGTATGTAATAAATAGCTTTTCTCTCAATCGTTTAGGGTAAGGGAGAGTGAATTGTCTTATGTTTTACAGAATCATGTTAGTGTCCTGTCAAATCCATCTCAAGTTTACTTTTGTGGATTGGCTGTATGTCAGTTTTTATATTTATGCTCTCAATTTCTTATGTCCGTCTTACTGTCCTCATTGAAAAGATAGGCACAAACATTACAAGTTGCAGAATAATGTTGCAGAACTGATTACCTTCCCTTCTTTACTGTCTTTTCATTCCTTCTTGTTTCTTTTATCACTTTTTTGTGTTATCCCAAACAGATGTGCATTATTTGCTGCCAGTGGCATAATGTTACTAGCTTCATGTTTGACCACATTTGTTTGTACAGCCTAAATAATTCCTATCTACATCTGGATGATATTAACTGATCTTTGGGACAAGACTATAGAGTCATGCCTTTGTGCCTACAAGGAGGCTACCTAGGCAAAATGCTCTACAAAACCTAAAAGGGTTTTAAGTGCATGCAGTCTGAACAGCCTTCCTGACTTCAGTCAGACTGAAGCATTGTGTAAGTATTAATATTTACAGGATTAGGCCCTTATGGTGTGTAAATCAGGAATATGTCTGTATATTGTGTATGAATACTTCTGCATAAACAATAATGCTTAATCATTTGTTTGTATTAAACCTGTCAATTCCTGCACTACTCTCCAACTGTTTGTAATGTTTAGACTAGAGGAAAGATACCATATTTAAGAGCAGAAGCATTTCCTAGTCTTATTAAGGTGTTTTTTTCCTTTCTCTGCATTGATACCTAATAAGTACTACAGATTCCCTGATCCTTTTCTTTGAACTAAAAAAAAAGAAGAAAAGAAAAAGCATACCTACTACAATAATTATAACTTTGTTCGAAAAGAGATCAACAGTGATTCTTGTAAATAACGAGAATAGACACCTTCAATACGCAAACCTTCAGACAGACACCTTCAATACGCAAATGCTTCAGATTACCAATTCAGATTTGATTGTTTCCCATGTTCATCATTCTTGTGGAGAATGTGGTCTAAAGCTGAGAATGGCAGGAAGATCTGGAAGTTACAAGACTAATTAAGAACCTTAGTTGATTAAACACTCTGCCTCTATTTTTGACTAATTTTATAAGATTTGAGTAAGAAGAATATGAAGCCAACAGATAGCCCCAGACCCAAATTAGTTGTCGGTTAAGTATCTGAAGAATACCAACACAGAGGGCTTTAATGCTTCTGCTGTAATGAATGTATAGATTCTCTGTTTTTTACAGATTAGGTGAAGTAAGTATAAACAGATTTACTGTTGATTGAAGTTGTATGATGATCAAGTTCCAACACTTCAAAACTTATGTCCAAACTTCCCTTGACTGTAATAATGAAAAAAAAAAAAAAGTTAATCTTAATGACAAAAATATGGAATGGAATCTAGGTATCTTAAGTACATTTTTTGAACTCTGAATGTTAAACAAACAAATCCAAAATAAACACACACACATCCCCCAATAATACGAGAGTAATTATTTTAAATCCTTTTGCATGTAAGGATGGATCTTCACAAGTTTCTGAATGGTTAGCTTTGTGTGCTGGACATAGTGCGTCACAGTTAATGGTTTTTTTTCATTTTTTCCCCCTTTGTAGCTACAAAGTTTTCTCTTTCTCCTGTTCACTACCTTGTCCTGGCAAGACAATATGTCAAGTGAAAATCTGCAAAAATATACTGGATAAAAGATCCATTTTTTTCCTGGCTGACTGGAACAAGAACTAAATTTTGGTCTGTGTTTGACATAGGTTTGTCTGACAGATTTTACACATTGAATATTAATTTAAAAAAAAAAAAAAAAAAGAAAGACCCACATCTTTATTATGAATCTTCTTCTGAGCAAATTAAACTCCACAGAATTCAGAGAAACTTAGGAAGATCAGAGTTAGAAAAGAGTAGGATAGCCAGAGGAAGAGAAACAGGACTAAGCCAAGTCTGGTCTGACAATAAGCTAAACAAAGCTGGTCTGAGAATAGCTTTCATTCACTGGGGGCATCCTGGAGGAATACTGGAACCTAAAGGAAATGCAACCAGAGGAGGTTTTTCTGTCCTTCTTTGAGGACTTAAACCCTTTGGATCTGCCTCTAGTAGGTTTGCAATCCAGCTTGAGAACCTATAGTTTCTTGAAGTGTTCTTTTTTTAGAAGGAACAAGGCTGTTGTGGGGTGTTTTAATAAGAGAGATCTGCAGTTTTAAAATGAGGACCTTAGTTTGAGACTGGAATTTTAGAGTAAAGGCTCGTAACTGCCTGTCACCTGTCTGTCTGCTCTGAGGAAAATAACTATTGAAAAGCAAAGTGTACAGTCAAACAACATTCATTTAAGGCAATGGGATGACAAAAAGCATATTTGCAATAGATGCGAGAGAAGTAGTATTCATTTTTTTATGATTTGGCAGTAATACTATATTCTTCCAGCTTCCTGAGCATGACATGTTTATATTTACAATCTTTGAAATTTTTGGTATTTTGCATCACTGTTTATTGTATTCTAAATCTGAAAGCAACTTGAATACATTATAATTCAACAAAGACTACAAGTCATCTGAAAGGAGGTTTTTTTTAAATTAGAATTGAATACAGAGTGTAATTCATAATTTCTGTTTGCCTTTAAGACGCACAACAGTTTGAAGCTGGTCAAATGGAAAAAGATATTTTTATGTTGAAACTTTACACATCTATCTTAATGGAGATATTGCATAGCCTTTTTGCACAACACTCCTGAACAGATACAGGAATCTTAGTATGTCTGCCCTGTGGTTAATAATATAATGGGTGAATTTCTCTTAAGCATCCAAATTAGTTCCCTTAGGGCCTGACGTCTCCTTTGGTGCCTTAGTTGAGTCCATAGAGTTTGAGCATTGAACCCTCTATCTTTTGTATGACTGGAAAGTAATTGTTATCCTTCTGTTTAAAGAAATTGGATCATTCCCATTTACTCTGTAGGAATTTTCACCTTGTTCAAATTTTGGTCAAATACTATCTTATAGTTCATATGGGTAGATAGAATTGAAGTATAGGGGAATGATTATATTGCTTATGAGCATTTTTGACTTCTAAAAAGTGGCTGATCCTTTTCTGGAATGCATCTTACACAACCTTTTTCTAAAACAAAAGAAGACAGAATAGAAATAAATTCTTTATTCATAACTGGAACAGAAATTCTGATGCTCTTTCATTTTCATGGAAATGTAAACCTTCACGGTTTCTGTTTAAACTTCTCCCTCTGCAAAATCAGTATTAAATGTCTGCAATTCCATCAAAAATCTTGGAAAAAGAAGTAGTTAAGTATGCAGTCCTAATTCTTTCATAGGTCATAGATGCTTGTAAGAGACTCTTAACATCAGAAACAAGATCTAGAGTTGTATGAAACTTAATAGCATTCATTTGTAAAAGCATGTTTTTACCTTTTATAGTTGCTTGAATTTCAAAAATAATTTTCAAAATACAATTCAATAAATTCCAAAGTACGAACTCAAAAACTTATATCTGTCTGACAGGCTTTTCAATATTTACCTCAACTGTCGAAGGCATTCACATATTTTGCACCTCAAACTGATTGCCCTAGACTTAAGTCTCAAAAGAGAATGGGAGGTTCCTTGGACCTAATTACCTGAGGTCCAGAACAGGCTGAGAATCTAGATAGCAGATATGCCATTATTTTTGTATGTTTTAGCTTATATCCAGAACTGGATTTTGTGAATGGATGCTATTTTTGAGTAAAAATGCAAGCATCAAATGAGTATGTTAAATTAGCTAATAGTCTTACAGCTGGAGCCTTCTCTCTCTTTGAGTCACTGAAATATTCCTGGGCTGGCAGGGCAGATTCTGCTAAGAAAGGAGATGTTTATAAAGCAGACATTTACTGCAGGACATGAACATGTTGACATCATGATAATAGATTCTGTTCCTATTCCAAATCTCATACAGCACTTAACAAAATGAAATGTTTTCACATAAAGACAGGAACTGACTGCTTTACTGTGTTGTGCTTACCACAGTATGACTTTGGTATAGTATCAGCATATTGGGTAGTACGCTGTTGCCAGAAGATCTTTCCTGTATGAAAATATACATAGGGAAGGAAATGTTTTTAATTTATTTTAACTATTAAATACTTGTCACCGTTCTATAACAAGAAAATGTGTTTTCTGCTATTTGTGCTGCTAACACTCTAAGAAAGAATAAACAAACAACACAAAACTTGACAGAATAATCAATATATTGAAAATATTTTGAAATACACAGAGAGAAGGAACAGTAGAGGTGATATCATATTATCATTGAAGGTGCTATGGGCCTAACTGGCATAATTTAAAACATGTCAGACACAGGCTAGTTTGGCTTTACTACAGTAAATACATGTATATAAAAATGAATTAATACTTTTTGCAAGAGTTCAAACTGAAATTGATTAAAAAATAGAGTATTTTAATGAAGTACGTACTACAGTCATCAAGTGGCACCATTTCCTATCGTAGGACATCTGGGTCACTCAAAACTGTAATCATGATACGTTCACTCTTAATTATCTTTTGGCTATAACATCACCTTTATGAAACAGAATGGAATGTTTGCATAAAAAGTTTACAGAGGAGAAAATTTCTTTTTTTGTCAAGTTTCTTGCCTTGAGTTAAAGTGCTACTTTTGTTCTAACCCAAATGTTATTTTCAGTTGATCACAGCCATTGAAAATGAATGTGGTAAAAGGTCAGAGAAAGAACTTATTATATTAGAAAGTCAAATATTCTCCATATAGTTAGGGATCAATCAGACCAAAAAATAAAACTAGCTAATTCAAAATAAATCCTTATCTTGATTTAGGATTGAATTGAAGAAGGAAGAAAGAAAAAAAAAAAAAAAAAAAAAAAAAAAAAAAAAAGATTAGGGATCTAGGAAGATAATTTCTACTGAAGACCAAACTTGCTTTATTTGCTGATTTTCATGTATTTAGCTTATGTTTTAAGCACTTTAGCCAGTTACTGTCTGAACTTTAACTTGATAGGATTTTGTGTTTAAACATGAGCTTCTGTTGAAGTCTGTTATTATATTTAGTCTTTCCCAGAATGTTCTCAGTAAAGGTGGAAATTATTTGCTACCTAAACAAATTGCCTTGTTTAGTGTTTCTTCTGTTTTTCCTTTTTTAAGAGTATACTTTTTGCTTTAGGACTTGTGTGTTATCTTTGAAAACTGTGGTTGTCACCTTGGTGCAGAGTTTGAAACACATAATGTGTAAAGTTCAAAAGTTGCTCCCTTATTTTCTCATCAGTTTCATTTTTCAGGCTGAGACCTCTTAATTATTCTCTTTCTTTTGTTTAGCTTGTTGCTCTTAATATATTTATTCCACCCTCTCCTGTTTTCCTATCCTCTGTAATTTATGTTAAACCTACAGACATGAAGGATGACATTAATATTAAGGCTACCATTTATCACCTCAGATACTTTCTTGGCATTGGGTTTCCCTCTTCTCCGTATTTTGTTTGGCTTGTCTATCTTGTTTATATTCTCTCAGGGCAAAGCCTGTGTTGCCCCAGACTCTCCTGTGTTGAGTGTTCTTCTGATATTAGGCACTTGGCCTTTGAAACCAGCTGTATAATTTATCTGACATCTGTGAATAGCACCTTCTCAGTGAGTAGCTTCTCTGTTCTTTTCAACTACTGTTGAAATTTTTCACCCACATGGTGTCTTATTTCTGGCCACTGTTCCATTTTTCTTTCTTGTTAGTCACCCATTTTACTCAGCCTCATGCAGTCAGAAAGGATAATAGCAACTGGGTAAGCTCAGATATGTGTTAATCAAAGTTCTTAAAAGCAATACGGATATTCCCCTTCTCTATGTATCATATATCATGGAAGGGAAATTTTGGTCCTCTTTGGCTCATACTTTAACTTGGGATGTCTAACTCTTGTCAGAGTTTCCAGGTTCTTTTCCTACTGGTGTACATCTGTTAGTGTGATAGTGTCTTAGGGAACCTCTGGCAAGGATTTGCTTTCTGCATTGAGGATATTGTGATTTTTTTTTTTTTTTTTTTCATTGCTCCAGGTTCAAAAGGAGTGTTAACAAGTGTCTGAGTTAGAAAATACATGTTTTGATTTTTTTAGCTTTGTCTCTTCACAGCATTAACAATGCTTTACAGTTAAGTTAGAGTTAACTCTTCGTCAAACCATTTTTTGTAACATGGGCTGAGTTGTTGGTCTGTAAGTGAAAAAGACAGAGCAAGCTATCTATAGCATGTAAAACAGTTCACTTTCCTAATAATTGTTTCTAACTGATAATGAATGAGGAAGAGGACATGAAATGGAAAGCAGAGTTGAAAGCTATAAATAGGGACACATGAGAAGACAGTTAAGAATAGCTTCTTAATTTTATTCATGTTACTTGGGAAGAGTGGGAAATTGCTGTCTTGCTTTGTTATTCAGAGAGAGGTATGCAGATTTGAATAATTTCCAAATGTTTAAGAGTGATCATCTGAAATTTTGACACTAATGTTAAATGGGGGTACTGCAGAACGTCAGATGTAAACCATCTACTTTCATTCAGTGGCTCCTTAATGCATTCAAGGAAACTTTCCTGAAGCCAAGAGAATTTTGCCAGATTTGGAACTAGGAGCAAAATCTTATGCTAATTTTACCTTATACTATTACCTTTGTTTTATTTTTGCTTCCCATAATCTTTATGTTTGTCAGGCTACTATACTTTTAAAATACTGATTTCTACATTTGCTTATTGCTTAAGTATGACTATACCTTTTTTAAAAATGCTGAGAGTTGCATTGTTCTGCCAGTTTAGATTGAATATCTGAAAATTAAAACTAATATATATTATTTAAATTTATCTTCTGTTTTTTTTCTTAATCTCAATTTTATGCACCAATGCAGAATAATTCTTTTAGCCTTTAGCTCCTTATATTTGTTTTGTTTATACAGAAAAAAAGTAATTTCACTTTTCACTTGAAAAATTTAAGTTTGCACTGAATAGACATGGAAAAAGCTAGAAATATACTATCCACCATAAATGTTCTCTTTAGGAAAAAGAAAATACAGACTTGTACATGTCTGGGTAGTTACACTGGGTAGTTATTTATTAGAATTGTTCTAAGTTATGTTTTTAAATCAATTCATATAATCCATATAAACAAATTGAATGATGAACAAAGTTTACTAATGGTCAATACAAAGTTGAGATTAATATTGATAGATCTGAATTTTCTCACTAAAAAATGTGAATCACTCATTACTGTTAAGTCAAAATCTGCCTTTAAATTGTAGCTCTGAAATACCACACCACCAGAGCACATCTGAACAAGAGAATGATTATCATGCTCTACTCATAAGCAACTTTTAGTTTCTTAAGTAGTGTTTTCCTTTGAAGACACAAGACAGCAAATAACTAACTATTGGTTTACAGTTCACCCTTAAGGGTTGTTTATTCTGGAATAGTCCTTCACTGATAAGATAATTCTAAAGCAAAAGTTTAACTAAATTTTTCCTGCCTTTATCAGCTCTAGGGGTTACCGATGAGTTTTTACACGCCTCTTCTCAATTACTGTGACCCAAGTTAATGGTTGGCAATACTCATCAATATGTTGAAGGGATCTGTCAGTTGATTTTTTTCTCTGGAGTGCAACTCTTGTAATTTATAGCTTTATATATGTGTTAAGGCATCTAAAAAATGTAGAAAGAATTCACTTGTGGTAAGAATGCTCTTTTTTTTAAAAAAAACCCAACTTTTATTTTGCTCTTTTCTGATTTTCTTTTAGAATCAACTTTCCTGTATGAATACTCTTCCGAGGGAAACTATACTGACAATAAAACTACTTGTAGTAAACAGTGCTTCTAAAGATACAGAAGTGTTTGCTTGGACCTGCTCCCCATTGTATCCAAAAAAGTAAGTTCGGTTTTGTATGACAGCTTAAGAAAAGGCCATTCTTGAATAGTATTGCACTCAACTTGGGAGAAATATAAAAAATGAAATGCTCATTTCAGGAATTTGTTCTAATAAGACTGAGATTTACAGTAAGTGACTGACAGTCCCCTACAGTAAACTGCTCTTGCTGTGCCAGTAGGTTTTCCTTTCTTTCCAATACATTGGTTTTGAACTTGGCTTATATAACTGACATTTACAATCAAGTTCCCTAGGCCTGTTGAAAGTCTTTGCTGTACCTTTTCCTCAGCTTTGCAAAATCCTGCTCAGTATAGTCTCTTGTTCACAATGGGTGGGGTTTTTCAGTCTGTGTTTGGTTCCCACACCCATTGATTCTGCTCAGAGTGGGGCAGTTAGTGATGACCACAATGAGCATTTTACCCTCTACACACCACCTTATAAGCTTTCTCCTCTTTTCTAACCTCTTCTTTCTACACAGCACATAGTTTATTTTAAAGGTGCTTGTAGCCTTGAATGTCTCTGCAGTGATGCATATACAGAGGTCTAAGGTAAATTTTCCGCAGTGCTCTAGTATATTTTAGTAGCACTGAGACATCTGAATTTAGATCAAGTCTTTACAATGATACTTTATTTTTTTTAGACTCTGTAGACCTGCATGCCCTCTGGGCAATCCACCCAGAACTGATGCTCAGTCTGTTCCTGAGCTGCGATCCCCCCCCACCCCCCATGCCATCCCCCTCCACAAGCTTCCCTAATTATATACTGAGCATAACATCATATGGTATCAAATATCCCCTTGGCTAGTTTGGGTCAACTGCCCACTCCCAGCTTCTTGTGAAAATTAGCATTATCCCAGTGGAACCCAAGACATGTCTCTTTCCTTATAATGAGACATCTTAATCTACTCCATAAGGTGGCAATCGCCATTTAAAATAAAACAAAAGAAAACCAGAAAATCTCATTGTTTATATGAATTTACTGTTTTTGAAAGACCTTGGCTTCCATTGAACTTTGAAGCTGAGAGGCTTAAAACGCTAGAAAATACATTGAACTGGGCTAGAGGCTTTTTTCCCTCTATTCAGAAGAAAATTCAGTATTACTCTCTTCAAAAAAATAGAGCATTCTTCTTTGACTTAGTGATTACAGCACTTAGCTTGAAGGAAGGAAAGAAACATAAATCAAATCTCTACTCCAAGAATTGCTTGGCCATTTTATTCTATTACTTTTATAGTTAGTCTGAAGAAGAGCACATCACTCACACTTCCATTGTGTGTGTCTTTTTAAACAAAACATGCATTATGTTTATTTTGAGTATTTCTACCATCCTGGTGCTTAGGGTGAAACAGATAGAGGGAATGTCTTCACTGAGAATTTAACTTGAGGTGAAGTGTTAAGACATCCTCGTTCCCAGAAAGCTGATAGGTACTGAGTACATTCAGAAGCAGAGCATTAGTCATGATAACTTAATTGGGGAACACTTAGGCACCTTTGGAGCTAAATGGGTTAAGTGAGGATCCTGTTCTTGAGGGCCTGTGTGGTGGTTTTCTTATTTTTCAGCATTTAAGTCCCAAAGGAATGATTTTTGGAAGATATGAAAGCCCTCAGCTGCCTGTAGTGTATATTTTTTTAATGTATGCCATCAGAGCAAGTATGTTGATTTTCATTAGGTAGATCTGAAAGTCACTCAGTTTCAAAAATTTAACTGAAAAATGGCTGCATTCTTTCACGGCACAATCAGCACAGTGAAGGGGATAGAGGGCTACTTTTCTTTCATCCGCTGCATAATTGTAGAGATCATTGCTTAAATGACCCTTCAAATCAGAAATAAAAGTTGAGTTGAGTTGTTGGGGAGGAATGGTTTAGGAATAGCATGTTCAACACCCCATAATCTGATAGCTGTGTCATTTACAATTACAGTAATTACTAACGCAAAGAAGCCTAAATGCTTTTCCTCTTTTAGCCAACCCCAACTCCACAGAATTGTTCATTCACTATGAATTGAATTGATAGACTGGTTTAAAAATAAGGATAGTCCTGAAATTCCTTTTTTTTTTTTTTTAGAGTAAACTAGCTTTCATAGTTACCTACTTAGAAAGTGGCAAGATTAAAACTGTCAAGTTATTCCTAATCAGTAATCCTACTAGTTGAAGTAATTGAAAGCAACATCAGGACTTTGAGAGGCTGGTTTCTGCTCCACAAAAAAAAATTAAATTTAATAATTGCTTTTATTTGACTCACCAATTTTGCAGAAGACATTAATAAACTGAGTAATGAACCCAATTTCACTCCTCCTCACTGCTGGAATGCAACTAAACATCAAGATTTACTTTAGTAGACTACTTCTGAACCTGAAAGTATGTATTGAGGAATGATTTGTACCTGTAGAGCCATGCTAATGTGTTGAGAGTATCTTGTATTATTGCAAAGATTATGATTTTAGGGTCTCTAGATGAGTAAATTCTGTAAATGTATATAAAGAGATTAAAGAAATCTGACCAAAAAGTCTTTGACAAAACATTTCTAACTTGGAAAATACCACTTTCTCAAAAAAAACCTGCTGGGATATGATTTTGAGTTTTTTGAAAATCTTAACATTCTCATGTTGAGGTTTTAATTTATAGGAGAAAGGACAGAAATAAGCTCTTTGAAGAAGCAGGTAGCGCTGAGGTATTTGCCTGGGTCATCAGACATCCTTGTTCAAATCAGTCTCAGTCACTGAGCGATTCTTCTCAAGCTCAGCAAAGGACAGAGAGAGGCATCTTTTTCTCTATTCAAATGCTTGTTAAAAAAAAAAAAATAAAAAAATTGTTGAACATTGGGAAAAAAAAGGTCAAAATTTAAAAAACTATAATGAAAAAAATTATTAATATACAGTTCCTTATTTCTGTCCCATTATATCTTATTGTTATTAAAACCACAGGGATTCCATTCAGGCTGGTTGTGGCTTATGTTAAAAAGAGGAAAAAAAAAAACCACTTTAGGGTTATCAGGTTTTGATCTTTGAGTGACTTAGGACAAAAGAACACTTTATTTTAAAAGACTCCAAATTTACTTCTCTCTGTAATTAGTTTTTCTCTTCCAAAATTATTATTGTCATTGTATGGTTGCTTCTCTCCTTCAGAGTTTAATTTTTTATGTTTAGTTTGAACTGAATATTAAAAACTGAACTTATTTTAACATATATATAAATTCCTTTCATCTGTTTCAAGAAGTGTGAAGAGTTTCTCATGCTTTTAGGCAAGACCATGTCAAATTTCCTTGCCAGATCGAAGGGTTATAGCTATTTTCTGAGATTTTAATACTCCAATTCTTCTCTAAAAAAATACTGACTAAGCAAAGTGTATGAAAAAGATATAAAAAAATAGAAGCAAAACCCAGCTGCTTAATAAAGCATATTATTTAGCATTTCTTATTGCAATCTCTTCTCCATACCTTGCCCATGTTGAAACCACACAATACATAAAAATGATCTCAGGAATTTGGCCTGTTCAATTGTTGGTTGTTGGGATTTTTTTTAATTTTGTAGTTAGTCAACGACTATGACTTGTTAAAGACTTGTCAGTGAACAGTTGTTTAGTGAATTTCAAATTTACTTAATTGACATTATTTCCTGAATTCTAGTAATATCTCTCACTTATTCTGACAGTTGTCTCGCATGTGCTGATTTATAACATGTCTAGCTGATGGATATACAGGGCAGCTACTATACTTTTATCAAATATATGTTGGGATTACTGTTTAGCAGTTTTGCATGTTTCTGTACAAATAGTCTGAGTCTTTACAAAACTGACTTCCTGCAAATTTTCTCCAATCATTGCCTAAATGTAGTTGATTACCTTAAAATTACTGCTTCTAAACTTCTTTTATAACTTCATGTTTTAGGCAAAAATTAGGAAATACTCAGGAACAAACTGCAAATTTGTTTTAAAGCATCTGGATTAATCTTGATAATTTTGTATTTGTAGTATAAGGTACCTGCAAATTTATTTAATCTGGAAACTGTGGGGATGGAAAATATTGTCCTTATAAATGTCTGTGCAACATTTAGCATTACTTTGCAGTTGAAAATTATATCTCTAATTTGAATTTTCTAGAATTCTGTATTATTTGTAACTATAATAATGTAGTTATTTCACAGTATCATTCCAGAATTAGTGTTTGGGCCATAAAAGGGGGCTGTCTCTTATACACA
>NW_020799092.1:9163691-9223426 GCF_003259725.1 Athene cunicularia | reverse complement strand
CCACCCACCCCCCCAGTGCCCATTGCTCTGACTTCACTGGTTCTAACAACACGATTTATTTTGAACTGCTATTTCCAAATCAGAGCAAGCAACAAGAATTTCCTCTTGCTGGGTGTGGTGAGGGAGGTCTCCCATGCAATTTCAGGACACAAGCTTGATTTTGTAAGTTAGGGTAACTTGAGCTCTCCTTAAAAAGCAGTGTCCTCTTCTGCTGTAATAAGACTGGAAGTTTATTTTAGCTCTGGTAATAAACAAGGTACAGCAAATACAGTACTATCCCACTCAACTCCTTTCAGCTCCTTGGAGACTGATAGCATGCTCCCTCTTTCCTGCCATCTACACATAAAATCACCAAGGATCCTTCATGGTTGCAGTATGGTTGCCATGAGTTTCTTCTTTTTGTGGAATAAATGTATACTCCACCTTATCAAATGCGGTGACACTTACAATCTCTAACATATTTGTCCTTAAAATTAATTATTGAAATAGAAATATGGTATTATAATTATGTTACACCTAGTTTAAATAGCAGCCCCTGTCACACCAGAAGTCAGTGGTAAAGTGCAGAGCTGACCTAGAATGTCTTGGCAGTGTGATTTGTGTCACGATCCCTGCAACTGCACAGACACCACAATAGCAGTCAGGCCATCAGTACGCAACCTCTACTGATCATATTTGTACTAGCTACATAAAAATAAAATGTTTGTTCTCCTTTTGCTTGTCTTTTCAGCTATCCAGTTCCATGTACTTTGATGTAATTTCAGTTCACTGATGCAGTATTTCTGTTTGTGTATTGCAGGTGGCTCATTCATGGAACTGTGCTGCCTAGCATGACATTGTACAGTCACTTACAACAGCAATGATTACCCCGGGCATCTGCAGTACTGATACACCAACCTCAGTAACATTGCAGGTAAGAAAGCGAGAAAGCAAAGGAAAGGGGTTTTTTGTTAACAAAGTGCAAAAAAAGGGTTGTTCCCATACCATAGCTCATCAACACCACATAAATTAAAACCCGTTTCCATTATAGCCCCTCAAAGGGACCATGTAATCTTAATGGATGGAAGTCTGTAATTCTGAACAGTGGCAAACATGTATGATACTTTCCATATCAAACACCACCTCTGAGGACTAGGAAAAGTTTTTGTAGGGTAATTTTTGTTGTTATCATTTTCGTTCCAAAAATACTTTTGACACAAATTAATTAATTGATACCTGACTTACAGCTGCCTTTTCAAATCTGAATTTTTGGTCTGAGTACTATTGAATTGCATGCCATTAAAAATGTGACATACAGCTTGAAATTAGACTGAATAGTGTAAAGGATTTGTAAAGAAAGTGACTACAATCAGTTGTCAATAGGCATCGGAACAGCTCTCCCTCGATGATTACATGCTGAGCACCCACTCGTTCTGGGCAGAATGGTTCTCCCAGTCTTGAGCTACATGGTATTTTTGCCACCTTTCCAGGTTAAATTAGCACTGGATACTTTAAGGGCAAAGCCAATTGTTTTCTGTATTAAAAACCTGAATGACTATTAGCAAATGACATGTAAAAGCAGATAATGCAGATAAATGAGGCTGGCCTAAAAATAGCCTATTTTTAATAGAGAAGCAAATGGGGATTTTCTAGTCTGAGGAGTTCAAAGATGACACCTTAAAATATCTTCCCCTATTCATAATAAAGGGAAGTTGAGATAGTAAATGCTATTAATTTATAATATCTCTCCGCTGAAAGAAACAGAACAGGAGGATCTCTCATTCTCCCCCACCTGTGTCAATTATTCCCATGCATGTGACAGTATCATGATTTGTGATCGTGCTGGAAATGTCATAAAGATAAGGTTTCTGATGTGAATGACAAGACACATTTTGTAGGGAATAACTTTGTTAACCTTTAAAAGAGTGATGCATATCAAATACATATTAAAAAAAATAGATATAGATAAGAGATTATGGTGTGCATTAAAAAAACAAAATGGGATGTGCAAATTGAGCTAAATTTTAAAGAACAACCTGAATTTTCATCTAAATCTGTACTCAGACCTCAAGCTTTGTAATTTTGGTTGAATGTTTTCTTTCTGAGTAATATATTACATACCGTGAACATCCTCAAAGAATTATGCCCTCTTCTTTCTCTCATATTTTGTATGCTTCCAGTACAAATCTAAAATAACATTTATTGACAGTTGTATCTAGGAATGCATATTGCTAAAATGACTTCTTTTTTTGTTTTTGTGGGTTTTGTTTCTTTTTTTTTAATGAAGATTGACTTTCCACAAACTAATCTGGAGTTCATTAAACCTGAACCTGACAAAAGAAGGAGGTGATCCTGAAGAGCCAACCAAAGACTGCCTGAAGCATATTGCAAGACTTTCACAGATATTCTCCCTTTCTGTAAGTTGTACCCAGCTAGCCCTGCTGATTCTTGGCTTGCTGTACTTATCCTATTGATCACAGTTAAATGTATCCAATTCTTTAAAACCAAAATTTTCCTCTGAAGGAGCCTATCTTGATTGATCTGAGAAGTAACACCTCTAAATGAGAGAACAGATCACAGTAAAGCCTAAATGAGCCCCTGGAGATGGCAGTGTATTTTGCCAGTTTAGAGAAGGATTGTTTTTCTATCACTGTGTCTTTTCATGTCTTTGAAGTGAGAAACTAATTTTTGATTCAGAACATAAGATTTTGAGGTGATGCACAAAGTCTATATCAGTATTAGCAAGAAAACCTTTGGGTTCTATGAAAATCAACCTCCTCAGATATAGTAGTTAAATGTCATATGATTCTTAAAACACAATATGTCAAGTTATAAACAAGGAAAGAAGCATGGAAAGTTTTCACAGAAAGTAAATAAAGAAAAAGTGAAACAAAACACACTGTATATACTGAAGCAGGTTAATAGACTCAGCTATATGTTATGCTATCAGTTAGGATTATGTACTGTATAAAATACATTTGTTTATAGTCAGAGTGGAATTGGGAACACAGGTGCTCACAGAGAGCTATTATACCAATCACAATTAATTGTGTGAATTAATCCTCCATCAAAGGCCAAAAGGTGCATTTGTTGTGCAATAATTAAATCACTTAAAGCCATTTCAGCCCTCTCAGTGGGATATGATGTATGTGTTAAGAGGACTTTTCTGTGATGATTTCTATGTTGGCTGTTTGGGGTTTTTAAATTAATTTCTCAAAAGAAATATGAGACGAACTTGCTGATGTATTTGATGTTTACCTCAACTTTTAAAAATACACGATGAAATGTAAAAATATTTTTATTAACCATGGAATCCGTGATTTGGTTCTTTTTTACTTTATTTTTAAATATGAATGGGAGGTCAGTATTTTATTGTAAACAGCCACTGTGTTAGGGCACCGACAAGGTGCCAGCAAAATTTCCACCTTCAAAATATGCTCCAAAAGTGATTTGGGGAACTTCAAGCCAATGCATCTGATCTCTATTCATGATAAAATGGTGGGTTCTATAAGAAGAATAAGATCATTAAGCATTTAGCTAAGTATGGAGTAATTAGTCAGAAAAGTGTCATTGTGGCTTCTGTGAATATAAACCCTGCCTCACCAACCTGTTTCTGTCCTAGAAGGTTGTTAGTGGGTGCATGGATATTGGGAATTTGGTGGACATAAGACAGTTGGATGCTCAGAAAACTTCGCTGAGATTCCAGATCATATCGTTAAAGAAATGAAGTTGCCATGGGTTTAGAGGTAAAGATTGGATGTTTAATGGTGGCTATTCAGAATGGAGGAATCAACAGTAAGATCTGTCAGTGCTCAAGGCTGGGACCAGTTTTAATCAGCATCTTCATCAATGACATGAAGAAGGAAGTAAATGGGAAAATCTCCAGGTTTGCAGATTGTACTGAGCTCTGCCGGATTGTCAAACACTGTGCTGGTCTACCAAGTGAATCATCAAGGTGAAAGAAAGACTCTTTGGGGTTTGAATAAAGGAATTCCATTTTTAAGTACTTTCTGACCAGAAGGAGTCTGTCAGCCTCTAATTTGTGTTGTATCTGTATCAGAGGAATTCTTTTTACCTCCTCAGTCATGATAGATTTTCATTTTAAAAATTTCTAACAATATACTGGTATCCTAGCACATTACCATGATACCTAAAGATCTCTTCCTTATTTTTTTGGTATGTCAAGAAAAAGAGAGAAATTTAAGTAGTCTTAGTGGCGATGTATCTGTATGATGATGCCTCAGGCTTACAGACCTTAAATACAATTTTTAAATAAATGGGTGTCTCGTTAGAAAACTAAGAAACCATTCTCAGGCTGTCAGGATCTTTCTGTTCCCTCTACTGAAGGCAGAGGGAACATGTGAATGGACAGCAAATGTTCAAAAAAAAAAAAAAAAAAAAAAAAAAAAAAAAAGTAAAAACAGACAGCTTATGAATGCAAGGCTGATGTGGCTCCATGTCCCCAAGTTCAGACATTAGTAAGCTGGACCGTATATTCCTGATCAGTGTATCAGCACAGAAGGAAAGCAGTACCTCACCAGCATGCACAGAAATGTGCAACACTGCCACGAAACAGACAACACAGCCTGATTCTGTTCCTCCTCTCTGCCTGATCAGGATCAGTCTCCTGGTGGAATATATACACATGCATACACATACTTATTTTTATATATAGTATCAAAATATTGATTGCTTCAGTAGTTGTGCTCAGTCTATCCAGTAGGTGGCCCCAGATCTTCCTGCTCTCTCCAGCTGCTGACACCCAGACATATGAGCCCCAAGGTTCACAGCCACACTCCAATTTGGTTGCTGGCACTTGGGCCTCTTCCTGTATCCTGAGGAAAAGTTTCCTTACTGAGGAAACAGACATGGGTTTCCTCAGTAGCTGGTCCAGACATATGGTCTTCCCAGTAGCTGACTCTCGCACCCCTGGCTCTCTAGTAGCTGGCACAGATCGCTGGTCCCCATGGCCAATATCTCTTGGATGTTGATTAATGAGGGGATCAGCAGGACTAAAGGAAATTAACTTCACCTTATGGCACTTGTGCTCCTCACAGCCCTACACTGCTGCTGTGTGATCTTTAGTGTCATCACCAAACCAGCTAGGAGAGGGGACACCAAGAGAATTCATTAGTTACTGCCAGCGACTTTGGCTGACTTCTGAAAACATTTCAGATGTGAGCCTTTGATTCCTTTTAGGATTACTATGTTTGAAATACAAACCCCAGAAAAGTAGCCATCTGAGATAATGGCTGCTCTTTGAACTTGATGCAGCCTGCTTGTGTGCAGTGGCTCCCAGTGTAAGGATCAGAGACTGGTTTGAAACCAGGAAGATGAGTCTTGTTTCTGCCATCTTTCTTTCCTTCACTTATCGTTTTAATTCTACCTTATTTTTTCCTCTCTTTCAGCTTCCCTTTTTCTTTTCTTTTTTATCACTTTCCTGGTAAGAATCTAGCTTGCCTACCAGTCATCACAGGAGTGAATTGTGATTAGAAAGACTACTTCCAGTTGGGTGAATAGTAGAACAGGTCTAAAAAAGTGCAGTGATGCTGCACACTTTGCTAGTCTGTCCACGGGAGTTCTCATTTGTGTTCTTGTTCTCACGTGTGCAAATTATCTTCAGTGCTGGGGGACAGCAATTTGCATTTTCAAGCTTTGCTGCTCTTTCCTCTTTTTGCCCTTTGTCTTGTTCTGCTGTAGTACTGAATATGAACAACAAAACCAGCTCGGAAACATTTAAACTCATTTTTGCCATTTCCTCCACAAAAAAAGTGATAAGACCAGCTAATAAAGCTTGCACAGAAGCCAGATTTTTTTTTTTTTTTTAATTTGGCTAAGGGGATTAATGAAGATGTTTTATATGAAAACTACTGAACTATTTAAGTTTTTAAATTTTTTGTTATTTGTGTTGAGCAGAAGGTTATAGATTTTAATATAGCTGTTATATGGAGGGAAATTTAGATACAATTCTACCTAAAAAAAACATAAACTGTGTTTTTATCAATAAAGAGGATATATTAGCATCTTATCCATATTGAACCAAAGAAACATCTTTATTAGTATAACAATCTCCAGATGCTATATGTAAAATACTTTTTACCTTAAATGTCCTATTACATGTATATGTAAACTTTAGTTACAGCTAAGAAACTTAAAACATAAAAATACCCCACCCCACTCAACCTTTAATTTCAGCTCTGATCTTTAAAACATGTAAAAAGAAAATGGCATTGCCTCTGGAGTAAAGTTAGAGGGAAAAATCTGTTATTTAGAAAACCTGATACAAGGATTGATTTCTTATCTCCCTTTGCAAGCTCAGTAGCAGCTTTAGCAGCTTTAATCTGAACAACAGATCTTCTAGTTTGGAGGATGCTGTTTGAAAGCTTGTATCTCTGTTTAAAGTCAACATATAGAAGGGGTCCTTTAGATGAACTGTCCAGCAGAATACCATCCGAATGCATGAGATTACCAGCCAAGCAATAAAGTCTTAGGCCTACTTTTATCTTTTTCTGTGTTTCTTCATGCAAACACAAAGACATCTATAATTTGTTACAATAGACATGCTGTGAATTCTGAAGCTGTTTCCTGAAATGGTTACCAAAATGATACTTTTCTTGAAAGTATTACTGAAAGTCATGACAGAATTTGTATCACAATTAGGTTCATCTTCTGCATACATTTACGAGTTTATTCTTCTAAAGGAAAGAAGTAAACATTCACTCTTGTGACAGAAAAAAACCCATGCCCATCTTTGTACTGCTGCTCTCTGTTCCTAAATGCTTGCCAATTCAAAATTGCAAAGAAAAGTTCCCTAGTGCATACAGAGCCAAAGGAACTCACTGCTATGAGTTGTGAAAGCCACAATCTTGGCAGTTAGAGCAGGGCTAAGATGGGGTTTTTGGCTGAAAACATCCACAAACATTGAAATAGAAGGAAGAAGACCTTGGAAAGAATGTAAACAGTTGGCTTTTGAGCCCTGCTTCTGGGTAATGAAACACTTGACGAAATGAGCTTTTTACTTACTACCTTCTACAAGGTTTCTCGCATCTTGCTCTGAAATATCTAATATGGAAAGTCACAGTTACCTTATGTTGTGAAGTAGATGGATCAGCAATCTGGTCAAGTATGACCAAGAAAATGATGTTCCTCTTGGTTTTAGTAATGGTTTGTGTGAACTGGAGATCAGTTTGCGCTCTCAAAGCTTGCTTTTGAAGGCTCTGATATCATATTAAGGAGAATGAGCTTTTCTTTCACAGGGAATTTATTTTTATGTTTTCTGATGGTATCAAAACCTAGGACTTAATATGTGTGAGGCAAAGACATTTGAACCGTTGACAAATCAGAGCATATATAGCAAAAATTATTCTGCAGCATTTCTCACTACAGTGAAATATGGTGTGAGGACTGACCATTTTATCAATATGTCATTTAGGTATCTAATATCTATATGAGGAATTTGGTATTGCATCCTTTTTTGGAAGTGAGTACAGTGAAGTACAACATGCCAGACCTTGTAAACAGACGTAGAAGTTTCTGGGAGCTTTTCTTCCCTTTTCCAAACTCATACTAGTGCTAGGGATAATCACACTCTGTGTGTGTGTGCATGCACACGCTTGTTCTTGTGTATGTGCATGGATGTGTCTAAACCCTATTTTAAATGCAAATAGTCAAAGCAAAGGCAGGATTAAAAGCTATGGCTAGCAATGTTGTGTGTCTAGTTGTCACAGTAGTTAGAGACAATGTGTAGCAGATGGATGTAACAACAGTTTATCTGGTGATAACTGCATCTTCTTTGTCTCTGTCAGAAAACCCCAGTACAAACAAACCAACCAACCAACAACAGGGACAGTGGAGAAGAAAAATGAGAGTGCTCGGTAAGTGAAATAATCACATATGTGTGTCTTTTGATACTTCATTTTTATATGACCCAAGGCTGACAGATCCAGATTATAAGTATCACTTTTCTTATAAAAGCTGGTCTGCACAAAAATTATATCCTACCCAGAGGAAAACATGTACTTAGTGCAAAATCAGTGTACTGTATGACTTGGCCCCTCTGTACAATAAAGTTTGCTGCTACACAAAGCTTCAGGTGGTTTTAATTTCAAACTGAATTTCTGATCTCTTCCAGGCTCTCTGAGTCTCTTTACTACTGCAATAATCAAAATTGTTCCCTTCCTCTGATACTGGGCAGTGCACAGTGCACAAAAATGTATGCCATGTTGAGGAGATGAAGATTTTCTAACCTGCTGGAGGTGCTTGGGCTTCTGACTTCCAGGTAAGAGAAAATTAACCAAGTAGGAAAATTAACAATAAACAGAATGATCATGTGCTGATTAATGCAGCACTTAAGTTTGCTCAGGACAGTATCGTGCTTTGGTTCAGACTGTACTTTCAGTTCTGTTCCTGTGTCAAAGTGAAGATATAGTTGCAAGTCTTGTGATGACCTTGAGCTGAATGTGCCAGCCCTGCCTTCTTGGGTGAGGTTTTCCATTTCTCAGGAGAAAGAAAAGAGTATTTAATTTTCTGTAGCAGATTCGGTCGGTTTCTAGTAACAGCTGATCAGTCAAATAGTTAGCACTTACATAGCACTCCATATGTTCAAACTACTGTACAGATATAAAGTGACTAATGGGAGATAAGGTGGACTGAAATATGCTCCTAGATTATGATACCATGTAAATATGTGCAGTCCCACCTGTAATCTATCTTTCTGAAGTAGACAGGATGAAAATTTGAAGTCAGTACACGACAATTTGAAATAATTTTGTTGTGATGGTCCACCCCCACTTCTTACGCTGGGAGCTGATTGTTGGAAGGCTTTCCTGATGGTGGAGGTAGTCTTTCCTTGTAACAGCAGATGTTAGGGGCAGAATCTGTGTCAGCAGCTGCATTTATTCCAAAACCTTGGGAGGTATTTTGTGTTAAGTTACCTACCTGTGAAAACATTAAACGTATGGATGCAATGGTTGAGCAAATTTGGTTTAACAGGCCCTTGTAAGGGCTGGGTAAGCACAAGCTGCACCAGTTTTGCAATCTCAGTTCCATGTTGTACCTTTAGAAAAAAATACATCATCTAAAGCTTTAATTGATGAAAAGCTGCATACACTCACCACAACGTTATTTAAAAAACAAATAATGATTTAATAATATAAAACTATCGACTGTTATTTCCCTCTGGATGCAGTTTCCTAAGAATACGTGTGTCTCAGGTTTCTATGTAAACTATTAGCAGTTTGACATGTTTGCATACATGTCTTTTTTATGTTTAGTGGGGATCATGTGAAAGTGAAGATTCTGAAAGATCAGGTTCTGAAGCATGTTATCTTATTTACCATTATTAAATTACTAGAATCCATTTCAAATTTGTAAAAGAACCATGAGAAAAAAGAATATGGGCAGTGTGTTGTCTTCCACACCCTAAAGCAGCAAAAGATTTTGGAATGCTTTGTCAGAGCATGCCAGGCTTTCAGATTAGACGTTTGTCAAATCTTGTTTCTGTGTATGGGTGGCATTTCTGCAAATGAAGAGCTTGACTGTTCTTTGAAGATGTGACTCCGCATCAGGGTGTGGTCCAGCATATCAGTCCTGCCAGGTGTTTCACAGGATATTTAATATGACTCAGCCTGTCACAGAGCTTCTCTGTAGGTAGTGGATGCAGTGTACACACTGTTCCTTCTGGCTATCACAAAGATTGCTGGCATGAAAAGATGGAAGATGTCATCACTTTGTCTCTCCTGGTGACACCATTGGGAGTGGCTGGCACCTGCAGTCTTGCCAAAGAACAAGTACTTCTGATCAGGCTCTTAGCTGGTTTGTCCCTTTAGTTTGTTTCTCACAAAAGATAATTTCAAACAGGTTTTTAATTTTGCTTCATGCTAACACTACAGAAGGAAGTTCTGGTTCATAGTACACATCATCTTTAAAAAAAAAAAATATCTCCTTCATATATCCACAATATTTTGTAGGTGCGTGAACAACTGGGAAACTAACCTTCAGAAACAGAGGGATTACATTTCCTTAGAGATGTCTCGGTCATGCGATTTAACTGCTGAGAGACATGTATATGCAAATTGAGACAGTGGGTTGAAGGAGATGAGTATCTTCCATATAAATGGATTTCTGAGGTTTCTTCTCTTGGTTCTCTTTTTCTTAGATTTCAATCATTTTGAAATATAAAGTAAAACTGGATAGAGCCCAAATCATCTCCAGCATTACCTTCATTGACTTTGGATTGTATTCTCCATAACTGAGCTGGTTTTGAAGGTTCATTCAACTCTATCCTGTATTATGTTTGGCAACGACAATTCATCAGCTCAGTTCCTCACTTCCATCATCCACAAAACAGCTCTCTGATTTCTTGTTATTACTGAGACATATGAACTTGAATTATTGAAACAGCTATAACACATGAGCAGAATATAAAATAAATGTTCTCTATATATTCATGTCTATTTTAAGGACTTATGTTACCATCACTATCAAATCATAGGTAAGTAAAATAAATTAGAGCTGTTCTTTGTCTACATGTATTGTTAACATAATGAAAGAATGCAGCTGCAGTAAATCAGCCCAAAAGTCAGTCTAGGGCATCCTGTCTCCAATGGTGACCAAAGACAGATGTCGTAAGGCAGACAGTGAGTGGGCCAAACATAATGACACTGCACTACTCTCTCAACTTCTAGTGATCTGCAGCTCAGAGACTTCCTGAGACAGATTTTTTTTAGTTTAAGGGCCCTCTTGCACTTTTTTTTTTCTACTATTTTTTCCAAATAAAAACTGATTCCACATAAACGTTTGGCTTTCAGAATGTCCTGTAGCAAGGACCTCCACAGCTCAGCTCTATGTTGTATCATTTCTATGTACCACAATTTACCACATTGTTAGTAATACCATAGAAGAAACCGAGTTTCCAATCACTCTGAATTCTGGATGCTTCCTTTGCTGGAAGCTTGCAGTGTCCTTAAGAGAACCTAAATTTCTCCTGCAGGTATGTGCTTACTCTTTATTCAGTTTAGAGAGGGTATTCAAAATCACTAGTCACTTTTGCAAACCTTGGGCTGGGAACTTGAAATTATCCTCCTTCTCAGAGCAGAAAAGCAGCATCTGTCCTGATGATAAAACTCAACCTCACATTTGCAAGGATAAAGAAATGAAGATCATTGGAGGCACTTCCTCACTGCCTGTTAGAAGACAGCATCATAGAGCTTAAGGAGAGGTATCATGGCACATTAGATCAAGCCTTGTTACCAGGCATCTGGGTTAGAATGCGCTTTGCAGCTTTTTGAAATTTCTAAATTGTTTTATTCACTGCACAATTAAATGTACAATTTAATAATGTTTTTTGTTCTTTGAGCATGTCTCTCTTGCTTATGCTCTTCCACTTTTCAGGCACATCTCAAGGCAGCCAAATTATAACATACTCATTTATGCAGTGGAAAGTAAGAACTTTCATAAAATGGAAACACAATCATGGTACATTCACAGATAAATTTAGCAGCAACATTGCATCCAGTACTTGCAGCAAGTGCATTGATTCTTAAAGACCCAGAAGCCAATGCTAAAAAAAACCCCAAAACCTAACCCAAAAACCAGTGAATGTTTCCTTAATAAATATGGGATCAAGGGGATGGCAGAGGGAAGTGTAGAATAACATTTTATACTCTCAGTTTTACTTCTAATTTCAGGGAAGGATGATTATAAGACATATAAAAAAATAAAGTTTTCCCTAAGACAGGAGGTATGGAGCTGGTCCCTCCTACTCAGTACTGCTTATTAGTGCCCTGTGCACTTTTACCATTGACTTTACTTACTGAGTGTGGTAAAAAGCCAAGCTTTAGTGGAGATAGAATTTCTATAACTGTATGTACACTGCATGGCACAGTAACCAGGGAAATTACACCAGTACAATTGTTTATTCAGAGAATTTTCTTGATGACAGAAAGAAACCAAAGGCAATATTAGAAATACCATCACTTATGATGCATTACTAACATGCTGTTGTTTTGTGTATGTAGAGAACATCTGTACTTAAAATTTTTTGTAACATTATTTTGCTACTGCAAACTGTTCTGAAGAGACAATTTTTTGACGTAGACAGTGGAGGTGAAGACAGAACTCCCTGGTAGGCTTAGCAGTTTTCCTAGAAACTTCCTGCTAAATTCTGTCAGGGAAGGTGCACAGAAAAGGACATTCCTTTAAAACCATGTGCCAAATCAGATAATTTTGAGATCAGACATTAAGGTGTCAGAGGGGATTTGTACTACCTTACTTAATCCCCTGTATGGACCAGGCAGAGTAAACATGACTCCTCCCAGCTCTCCTTTGCCAGAGAAGATGCCCTTTCAGTTATAGCATCCCTCAGCCTTTGACTCTCACAGTATTATCATTGATTTTCATGTTGCATAGCAGGGTAGCTATAGAGTTTCAGAGGTTAGGATATATACCAATATATTTGAAGCTCACTTTCTAACCAGTAATTATAATAAAATGTGATCGATTGAAGCCAGACTTTGTTCGTAATTACACTTTTGAAAGCCAAATTGATTTAGAATTGTTGAATCAGATTGTAATTGTTTAATAAAAGCAGAATTTAAGCTGTTCCCTGAGAGTCCACAACAGAATGCTGTAAGGAACTGAAGGAAGTAATGCCTCAAATATTCATTGACACAGAAAACCTCAAGGACAAACTGTGGCCTTTGGATAAGTCTGAGGAACGTCACCCAAAGAAGCAGGAGTGTATGGAAGGATGCATCCCCCACTCCCTTGCAGTTGCATTGTCAGACTCCTTAGATAAGCCTCAGAGGGGGAGACATGGACTGAGCAGAAACCAGGTTGTTTTCCCTCAAGCACAAGTACCGCTAAACCTGATACTTTGTGGCTCTGTTGTGCAAGCCAGACACCATGTTTGCCTTGCTAATGACCTCGTACCTTCACCACTGAAGTGGTAACAAGAACTGGTAAGAGGTGATAATTTCTGGGATGTGTGATAAGATCTCTGGGAACAGAGGAAAAACCGAAGCTGAGCAAGGGAAACCAACTTAACTGGAATGCATGCTTCATCTTTTTCCTTGTCTTTTGTGGAAATGAATTTGTGGAATACCTGCCCCTCCTCGTCTAGTATGCTTATCAGTTAATAAGATTAACTTAAAAAGGCAAAAGAAACTTTGCTGTGTGTGCACCCACTACCCAGGATTACTGGACGTGAGACAATGCTGGATCCAGGGGTGGTGATCCAGATTTCTTTGACTCTCCATTCCTCTCCTCCCCATAGATTTATAAGAGATCACATTACTTATTATCCTTTTCTAAGTTTAAATTGTTCTCTACCCCAAATAAAAGATTTTAGCAGGTCGTTTGGTGTCGTTTCCCCTTAATTTAACCCAAGGGTATAATGGAACCATTGGGATTCTCTGGGCTTCTAGTCTGGGTCGGGACAAATGCCCAACAGAGTATTTATCAGACACAACTAGAGCCTATCTTGCCCTTTTGCATCTTACTTGGTTTAAAAGGCTGTAGTTTTATCTCAATGTGGAGAGCAAACATGGGTTTATGCAAAGAAATAAGATAAGAACAAAACAACAGACCACAATTAATTTGATATTTTCTACAGAACACATTACTGATAAAACAACTTCAAAACTGGATTGTAGTAATGTACATGAAATTTAGTAATAACTTTTGCGAGGATGTATGCATTGTTAGGAATAGACAACTCTTCATTTTAAACATTGAATGTGATTACTTTTTTTTACTGCCTGTAATAATTTTTCACTTTCTTGGCACTGTAGAACAACTAACAATGGACAACTATGTAGGATATGGTATGCTTTCCATACATAAAAGCACAATCTAATCAGCACGCTAAATCTGTCAATAATCAAACTTTTCATGTTTTATTCTTTTTTGTTTTAATGTAACAGAGAACAAAGTCTGTCTCTGGCATGGGAAGAACCTTCTAGATCATACAGGTTTCAAATGGAAAACTACTTTTTGTTAATTTCTTCCTACTCTTGTTCTTTCCTAGGACATGGTTCACCATATGGTCTTCATGACATCTTAAACTTATTACTATTTGTTTTAGTCAGAATTTCTTTTATAAAATCTTTGTAAGTACTTTCAGTGAGTAAGTTCTACAGATCCATCTGCCAGTTGACCAGCCAAAGCAATAGCTAGTATATCTGACCATGAGCTTTGCAATGTGTGGGGATGGGGAGGCTTCACTTGTCTTATCACAAGGAGGAGTGAATATATTACTCTTTTTCAAATGAAAAATTTGGAAATCCAGTGTCCTTTTTACTGACAGTATTTGTTATCTTTCTTTTAGTCCTTGCCATTTTCTGATCTTCATACAATCACACAATGTTTTCTTTAGAAGCCCTCAAAGGACCGAAGAAAATCACAAATGGAAAGCAAATAAGCCTTGTTAATGTTGTTTGTGTGCTAAAACTAAAGGAATTACTTAATCATTATTTTTTAAGTTTCTCCTCTCTTTCTGTCTAATTACTTTTAAAATACTTAAACTGCCAACCAAAACTCATCTGTCTGTTCTTTTAAACAGTTCTTCCATACTTTCTTTCCTGGCCCAGTTGCACCCATCAGTGACATGATAGCCTTTACTACTTAAAGGTTTTTTTTGTTTTCAGTTGATATTTTCATTCCAGTACGTTTGCTAGCTCAGCCTTCCCTGTTTCTTCCAGACTAATAACATGAATTTCATGAGATCAAAGTCTTTTTTGAAAATGCAACACAGCATAATATGTGAAGAGAATTACAGAAATACATGACATGTTATAAACATCTAAATTAAAAGATGACTTGCAAAAGGCCATGCAGTTCTCTACAGAGATCTTCACATGCTAGAAAGTGTAGTGAACTGTACAGTTCTGTTTACCTGACAGATATCTTCCAGCATAGGGTTGAGACAGTGCAATAAAATTAGGATAGTAAAATTGTTAAAAATAAAATGCACATCTATTTCTCATTTACAGTCAAGTCACCACTGGAAGATGCTAAAATCTCAGGAGAATTTCACAAATCCACAGGATGCCTCACCAGCACTTAGTTTTCTGTTTGAATGTGATTTAGCTGAAAGGTACAGCTAGACAAATGGCTCCCTACTGGCTTTCTATATGAAAAGAATCAAAGACTGTAAATTGTTCTTACTTCTAAAGCAAATTGTAATCTGTATTCATTCAGCTCAAAATTCAACTTTTACAAAAACTATCTTAAAGTCTCGAGGGAGACCTAATAATCTACAGCTACTTAGAAGTTGTAAAATGAGTGGCTGTCAATCATTAGCATCATGCAGGGAAGGAAGAACAAAACAGCAAAAGGGGTAGTGAGATTAAATATAGAAGGAAACCAGTTTCATACTTTAAGGAGAATCCAGGTTGCAAAATGAGCTGTTAAGGGGAAATTTGAAGTCCTACATATTGTGACCTATTGCTAAGGACTAGACTCGTCAACAATCATTTACAAATTGTTTATATTGTAGTAGTGTCTCTGAGTGTGTAAACCTGGAACAAACTTGTAAGAAGACACAGTCTCTGTTGTGGAGTACTCATTACCTGAAGACAGAATAAATAAAATTGGCTAAAAGAAGAAAGCTACAATATATTACAATGCAATCAGGCAAATAAATGAGGAACACCTTTGTTCTATTAATTTAATTATTTATTGACAAATAGGTTGTTTGTCAAGGATAAAAGATATAACTAGAAGGAACTGGAAACCTGGCTGAAAATTAACATTTTGAAACTATGCAAAGAATGAGTCATACAAGCATTTTTAAAGTTGAGGGTTTTTTTAAGTTGGGGTGGTTTTTTTTGGTTGGGTTGGTTTTGGGGTTTTTTTTAGATAAATTCTCAGAGATTTTGGCAATAACCATAAAAAGCCTAGGGAAGAGGAGTGCCTGAATCTCCTGTCTCTGTAACCACTACCAGAGGCCACACGTGAGGAACCTGATACTCTAAAATTCATACCCTTTGCAAAATGGATCTGATATAGATGAGCTCCTCTTTCTTAGGAGAATAGCCTTAAAGACTGGAATATTTAATTAATTGTGATATACTCGTCTCACTTCTCTGCTTACAGAGTTTTCAGTCTATGTAAATAACTACATATTGTAGCAAACCCTGGAAAGAGCTGTCCTCTATTATCTGAACAATTTTTCTTAGGCCTAAAGAGATTTCTCTTGCATTGAGTCACAGAGCCAAAAGATCAGTTAATTGTGTCCTCTAATCAAGACTAATTTATGGATTGCTAAAATCAGATTTGATACAACACTCAAAAGTTTGCAAGATTATTCACTGAAAAAAACCTTCTAGACCTATTAATTACCAGACTACAAGATAGCATAGTTTCCCGGCATGTGAAGGGTAGGATTTTTAACTCAGATCTGCTTGTAGACCTTATCCTGTTATTGGCTTTTAACAAATATACTGATGTATGTAAGCATGAATAGCATAAGAACCATGTAGTACTAGTTGAGTTCATAAGTATTTACTGTAGTTCTAGTGTTTCTGAGGATATTATGTTTGCTCAAATACAAATGTGATGGGTAAAACAAGTAGAATTCAATATTTTTCTATTGTACTTGTGGCCCTGACCAACACTGACATTCAAGAGAGCAATGGATATTATATCTGGGGCTTAACAAATTGTCAGTAGTTAAAAGAGCACATTAACTAAGTTTTGACTTACAGCAAATTAATTCTAAACAAATCAAATATTAGCTGTTGAATTTTCTGGAAAGGCTGGGATCAAAATAATTTTATCATTCTTTGTTTAGCTGGAAAAATATGGGAGTTCCTTTCATTATAGCATTGCATATATTCAAATATTGTCTGCTAGTAAGAACAAGCAGTAACTAATAACATTTTTCTGCTTGACTTGGTGCCTGTATAGAGCATATTTCACTCTTCAGTTATTTGTTGAACTAGGCGAGAAGGGAAAGGGAAAAACTAATTTCCATATTATCTGCACGTGCTTGACACACAGGACCTTTGGAGCAATTGCATAGTTAGAAGATAGGATGATATGAAAGGGATTTTTTTTTTTTTAATATGCAGTCCTCCTTCGAGTATGTTTTCTTCTAAATAGCTGTGTGAATATTAAAGTAACAACTTTATATTCATAATAGATTGCCTAGAATAAATAAAAAAATAATCCTTGCAGAATAGGCTAATTTGGAGCTATCATGATAATTTATTTATAATGTATTCCCTCTCTCCCCATTAAGGCCCTCTCAGCATTATACAGTTATAAACTGTATTAAAACATCATCAAATACGTACCATAACAGACTAACAAATAATAAAATCAGACCTGAGCCACATTGTTAAAAGGGGGGTTGAAAGTGCTACAGGTGGCAGCTGATGGCAGCACAGAAAGCTCTGCCTTTCAAGTATGTCAAACTGTTAGCCTTTTTTTTCAAAATATCCACATTTTTATTTGATGGCCTGTAGTTAGTTTGATGATCAAAGTGTACATATCGTTTTGCTTCGGCTTGTTTTATTGAACTTAAAAGCTCAACTTTAGAGCTGTAGGTGCTATTACACTTCTGAGCACTTACCTTTATGATTTCTCTTGATAGCAAGGAGGAGTCATTGCTGCAAATGTGGTACTGTCTCCTGTGTTTCACTTCTGATTTATTTTTCTAGGATATACTGTTGGCAAAAGGTGCTGGATAGGAAGCTGGGAAGAGAACATTCTGGTTTTGTGATGAGCCCATAAAGCAGTGGCCCGGTGACACCTTCTGTCATACATGATGTTTCTGATTTCAAAGGGCTTTCTCCAGGGCAAACTGACAGGATAATCTGTGTCCTTTAGTCATTGTTTTTATGTATGCCTAGACTACCAAATCAGAGATTTTTAAAAGAGCCCAATAGCTGTATCAGTTCAGGGGGGAGGGATTCACTGCTTTTTGTGGGGCAGGTACTTCCCTCAGAGAACTAGATCAAAGCCCAGCAGCTCTTTTAAACAAGATCTGATTGACTGGTGCTGTTTGAAGACATTTTTGCCCCTTTGGCGGAGGTGACCACTCTTGCAGCTCTGGTGAGTAAAAGTTCTGTATGAACATTTCCAGTTTGCTTCAGAAGACAAAAAGAATCTTGGGATGTCAATGCATAAGCTTCAATTACTGACAGATGGTTAAGGGTAACACCACATAGCAGATATACACCAAAGAGCACATCTGTTCTTTTCAAAAGCAGGACAGCTAAATCTGAACCGATCTAGGCAACTTCTGTGTATATGTATTCTCCATGTATCACAATTCATGTCACAAATGCAACATATGAAAGAAAACGTGGAAATTATTTCTGTATTCTATTTTTTCAAAAGAAACCCTTAAAAGATTATTCATCAGCTTTCAAATGTTAAAAGAAACAGTGCATACTTTCTGTCTTTTTCTTTGAAAGAGAGAAAATGTTCTTAAGAGTCAGTTTTGATCCAACAGCTTACATCAAAATTTCATTCTTTTCCTTTTCTAAAGAAAAATGTTTTGGCCAGCTATATTATCCATCCTTTTTTTCCCTGTTTTATCATTGCTGCTACACCAGGTTTTCCTCTTTTATCATTTTTACAGTGAGAGCTCCATCACAAAATCTGTATTAGGCTACAGCCATTCTGGTTTCAACCATAATTTGTTGACAGTACAGCTTATGCTGAATACTTACACATTTTCCCATTAGAATTGGCTTTTTCACTGACTTGGAGTCTTTCTGGGGGGAAGATGTTGATTTTTAAACTAAATTTTCCTTTAGAAAAATGAAAAAGATAACATGTTTTCCATTTCAAAATTATTTCAGTTTAAAAAATACTTTTTATTGTCTTACGATACAAACCAGAAGAGCTGACATTTGAATAAATTATCTGAAATGAACCCTTCTTGTGAGGGAATTTTAAGGTTTTATATTGTTGCTCAGAACAACACAAGTCTTCAAGTGACTGTTAAAAGTTCCCACGGCACAGAAATTTCCTATTTCAGGTAAGAGCAGCAAGAGAAAGTCCATAATTTGCTTCATATTTCAGTAAATTATAATACATGATAGCTCAAATTTTAAAACCTACTTGATGATCAGGGTGGGTTTTTTCCCGTGTATGACCCTGTAACAGTCCAACTAATTAAGTTATCTGCCTCATGTTTCTTGACTCTTGTTACAGTAAAGCAACTGAACTGATTTTTTTTTTCCTATTCCATTTTGAGAGAAAACCTGTTTTTCTAACATTTTATATCAGTGAGAGCTCAGGAGAGTTGCAGTGGTTCAGTAGTTCTTAATGATAACTATTTGTTTTGCTCTAGTTTTCCAGATCAAGATATTCACAGAACAGCAGTCCAACAAATAGAAAATATGTCCAATGATGAATTGTTAGAATACTCCCACAGCTGGTTCAGGTAAGGAAGAAATTGATAGCCAAGGAAGTCTTCTGTCCAGATCAATAACTTCATTAAATACTTTTGATTCTTTCAGTTTGATTGATACATTGTAAGAGGAATAAATAAGAAAGGCTTTACAGCTGATGCAATGACTGAATTAACAATAGGGCTGAGGTATAGACTGTTTTGGCATGCTGATTAAACTTTTCTCTATACTACAAGAATGTATTTACAAATAACAAACTAAAATAAAAAATGCATCTAATCAAGAACAATTTGACTATGACCACCAAACCAGGGTCTGGTGGTGTCAGGGCTTTGTTGCAGTGAAAGAAGCAAATGGTGTTGCAACAAGTCACAGACGTATACAGGGAAAATGGTCAGCACAGATTAGTCAGGGCAATTTGTGCGTAGAATTGTCCCTTTATAGATGTACATTACATTTCACTGGAAATTAATGTTTTCCAAGTTATGAGCCTACTGCTTCCAAAACAATCACTGTGGTTGAGTAGGTCCTGTGTTGCACTTAAGGGGGAACCTTTGAAAGCTTTATTCCCTTACTTGGTAACATTGTGCACATGGATTTCTTACTATTCCACATTTCAGAGTTCCTCAGGGGTTTTTTGTGTGTTTTTAAATAGATATTAGTATAAATGCATGCCCATATATATGAATATCTAGATAGATATATATGTGTATATATATGAATACGGATTACACCTGCACAAATTTACAGCATTCACACAGTAGGACGCTTACGTGTCCTTCCACCTGCCACAGATTCTGTTTCACAAACAAGTTTATTGTCCTGGTTCAACTAGGATAGGGTTAAGTTTCCCCAGCAGAGAGAGAGGGGTAGGGGATCTCCAGCCGGGTTATTCATACCATGCTGGCGTCAGGTCCAGGGGCGGGAAACTTTACTTTCTCTTTGGCTTTTTGGTGGTGGGGAACTGCTCCGTGACCATTTAGCGGTATTTCTCTGTATATTGTTTGTCTTGTTCACTGTTATTGCTGTTTATTGTTGTTATCATTGCTACTGTTGTTGTTCAGATTGTTTATCACACTTTTGTATTAAATTTCTTCTTATTTCAGCCCCGGTTTGTGCCTCACTGCCAGCCTGACCGGCTGAGGGTGGGGAAGGGGCAACGGCAACGTGCTCTCTGGTCCCGGCAGGGCTTAAACCTGCACAGTCTTAATTGGCGCCCAATGTGGGGCTTGAAGGGCTGAAATACGAATAAAAGGGACAGACCCTGACCAGAGTGTGATAGAGCCATCTGTTGGGTGTAATTTTTCTATTTGTTTGATAAGAAAATGTTAGCGATGCTGGCCCACATGTTTGGGTGTTGCGGCTGGATTACTCCTTATATCCAGTGTGTGATCCCTGTGGTGGTGTTTGTTATGGGTGGAAAATGTACAAAGGTTCTTATGTTGTTATACGGGCTATTGAACGCCTATGCTGCCTTTGTATCGCTGTGTGTGGGGGTGGGCCGGTACCTGTTTGCCGTTTGGGCTTTTGTTAGGGGTATCACCCCCTCTGTGGGTGAGCCAGGGGAAGGGATCTTCTTGGGTTTGGGGAGTTTCAATTATCCTTGGAGCCTGCAGGGCAGTGTGATTGTGGCACTACGCCTTCTGAATGCCTGCCTGATTTCGGTTTTGGCCATGCGGCATTTCTCTAACAATAGCAGTGCCTGGAAACCTGCCCCAAGGTCAGATAATAGTGAGTGGCAATGGGTGTGGGAAAAGATGGGCAAAGGCCTGAGTCGGTGGGCACCACCAGTGCTCTGGAATTTCACTCCTGAGCAAATGCAGAGCCCTGAGAAGCTGATGGAGTGCTTAGAAAGGGTGTGTTACCAAGCTGGCAAAACCCAGGAGACACAACTCGCTGCAATGTGTTGGGGACTTGCCCATGCGTACCGTGCCCTCTTTAATAGCACCTGCTGCCCTCAAGGGGGAGAAAAGGCCACAGAAGCTGAAACAATATCTGAACCGGGGGGCACAGGCAGAGCCAGTCTCAGTCACCTCCACCAGCACAGACTGAGCCAGAGAGCCAGGCAGAGCCAGTGTCAGTCGCCCTGATACAGAAAACCAAATATACCAGAAAGTCAGTTCTCAGAGTGAGGGATGGGGAAGAGCCAGGCCCAGCACAGGAACAGGAGGAAGGACCAGAGGTGATTGTCCGATCTCTGTCCCCGACTGAGCTGGGACATATGCGGAGAGATTTCAGCCACCTGGGAGGCGAGCAGATTTGCACCTGGCTGCTCTGATGCTGGGACAATGGAGCCAGTGCTTTTAAGATGGAGGGGAGAGAGGCCAGGCAGCTGGGATCTTTGGCCAAGGATGCTGGCATTGATATGAAATAGGGAAACAGGCTCAAACCCTCAGCGTTTGGAGGTGACTCCTGCTCAGTGTCAGGGAGAGGCACCCCTACAAGGATGATATCCTATGTCAGCTGAGCAAATGGACCAGCATTGAGAAAGGCATCCAGCACCTCAGGGAACTGGCTGTGTTTGAGATGATCTATGGTGATCCAAATAATGAACAGTCACCCATGGACCCAGATCAGGCCCCTTGCACACACCTTATGTGGCGAAAGTTCCCGAAGAGCGCACCAGAAGCACACTCGAAAGCATTGGCAATAGTGTCCTGGTGGACAGACACCCACACTCTAACAGTGGATGGAGTGGTTGGCAAGCTCCGGCAATATGAGGGAAATCTCCCCTTCATCTCAGCATTCCTGGGTCTCAGCTGTGGAGAAACTGGCTCAGAGGGTCCAGAAAATGGAAGAGGACATGTCCTACGTTCCACGTGCACGGGCTGATGTCTCAGCCATTAGAAGTAAACATTTCCCCACCCAAGAGAAAGGCAGCAGAAGGTACACACCACGAGACACCCTGTGGCTTTTCCTCGGCGACCATGGAGAAAACATGAGGAGGTGGGATGGACAGCCCACTGCTGCCCTAGCTGCATGAGTAGAGCAGCTGAAAGGGAAGACCATCACAAAAGGGGAGTCCTCCAAGAAGAGCACAGCTCCATTGTCAAGTCAGAAATCGCCCGGGAAGAATAGAATGGTGAACGTTATGTCTGACCCTCTTGAGGGGACCAGTGAATCATTCTTGCAAGAAGTGAGTGATGATGAGCAGGATTAGAGGGGCCCTGCCTCCAGCCAGGTGGAGGAAAGGGATAATCGGATTTACTGGACAGTGTGGATCTGATGGCCTGGCACGTCAGACCCACAAGAGTATAAGTCTTTGGTGGACACTGGCGCACAGTGCACCCTGATGCCATCGAGCTACAGTGGGGTTGAATCCATCTGCATCTCCGGAGTGACAGGGGGATCCCAACAGCTGACCCTACTGGAAGCTGAAGTGAGCCTGACTGGGAAGGACTGGCATAAGCACCCCATTGTGACTGGCCCAGATGCCCCGTGCATCCTGGGCATAGACTGTCTCAGGAGAGGGTACTTCAAAGATCCAAAAGGGTAACGGTGGGCTTTTGGTGTAGCTGCCCTGGAGGAGGTTGAACAGTTGTCCACCTTACCCGGCCTCTCAAGGGATCCCTCAGTGGTGGGGCGGCTTAAGGCTGAGGAGCAGCGAGTGCCGATTGCTACCAGGACGGTGCACCGACGGCAGTACCGCACCAACCGAGATTCCCTGGTCCCCATCCATCAGCTGATCCGTCAACTAGAAAGCCAGAAGGTGATCAGCAAAACTCACTCCCCCTTCAACAGTCCCAATATGGCCAGTGAGGAAGCCTAATGGCGAATGGAGGCTAACTGTGGACTACCGTGGCCTGAATGAAGTTACGCCAGCAATGAGTGCTGCAGTGCCAGACATGCTAGAGCTCCAGTATGAACTGGAGTCGAAGGCAGCCAAGTGGTACGCCACGACTGACATTGCTAACGCGTTCTTCTCCATTCCGATAGTGCCAGAGTGCAGGCCACAGTTTGCGTTCACTTGGAGAGGCATCCAGTACACCTGGAATCGATTGCCCCAGGGGTGGAACCACAGCTCCACCACTTGCCATGGACTGGTCCATACTGCACTGGAGAGAGGTGGGGCTCCAGAACACCTGCAGTACATTGATGACATCATTGTATGGGGGGACACAGCTGAGGAAGTCTTTGAGAAAGGGAAGAAGATAATTGAAATCCTCCTGAAGGCCGGCTTTGCCATTAAGCAAAAGAAAGTTAAGGGGCCTGCAAGGGAAATTCAATTCCTAGGGATAAAATGGCAAGATGGGAGTCACCACATCCCAATGGAGGTGATAAACAAGATAACAGCCATGGCCCCACCGACCTCTGAAAAGGAGACTCAGTCTTTCCTGGGCGCCGTGGGGTTCTGGAGGATTCACATCCCAAACTACAGCCTGATTGTGAGCCCTCTCTACCACGTAACCCTTAAGAAGAACGATTTTGAATGGGGCCCTGAGCAACAACAATCCTTTGAACAGATTAAACGAGAGATTGCCCAAGCAGTAGCCCTCGGGCCAGTCCGGGAAGGGCAGGAGGTTAAGAACATGCTCTACACCACAGCCGGGGAGAATGGCCCTACCTGGACCCTCTGGCAGAGAGCACCCGGGATAACCCGAGGCCGACCTCTAGGCTTTTGGAGCCTGGGATACAAAGGCTCTGAAGCTAATTATACACCAACTGAGAAGGAGATACTGGCAGCGTACGAAGGAGTTCGGGCTGCCTCAGAAGTGGTCGGCACTGAAACACAGCTCCTCCTGGCACCCTGACTGCCGGTGCTGGGGTGGATGTTCAAAGGAAAGGCCTCCTCCACGCATCATGCAACCGATGCCACGTGGAGTAAATGGGTTGCGTTGATAACACAACGGGCTCGAATAGGGAACCCCAGCCGCCCAGGGATACTAGAGGTGATTACGAACTGGCCAGAGAGCAAAGATTCCGGGATGTCACCAGAACAGGAGGTGACACGTGCTAAGGAGGCCCCACCATATAACGAGCTGCCGGATGAGGAGAAGCGATATGCCCTGTTCACTGATGGGTCTTGTCGCATTGTGGGAAAACATCGACGATGGAAGGCTGCTGTGTGGAGTCCCACACGACGGGTCACTGAAGCTGCTGAGGGACAGGGTGAATCGAGCCAGTTTGCAGAGGTGAAAGCCATCCAGCTTGCTTTGGATATTGCTGAGCGGGAAAAGTGGCCGAGGCTCTACCTCTACACTGACTCGTGGGCAGTGGCAAATACCCTGTGGAAATGGTTGCAGCAATGGAAGCAGAACAACTGGTAACATAAGGGTAAAACCGTTTGGGCTGCTGAAGTATGGCAGGACATTGCAGTCCGTGTGGAAAACCTCGTTGTGAAGGTGCGCCATGTGGATGCCCATGTACCCAAGAGTCGGGCCACTGATGAGCATCGACAGAACCACCAGGCAGACCAAGCTGCTGAGATTAGAGTGGCTCAGGTGGACTTGGACTGGCAGTGCAAAGTTGAACTGTTCATAGCTCGGTGGGCCCGTGAGACCTCAGGCCACCAAGGTAGAGATGCAACATACAGGTGGGCTTGAGATCAAGGGGTGGACCTCACCATTGACACCATTGCAGAGATCATCCACGGATGTGAGACGTGTGCTACAATCAAACATGCCAAGCGGGTGAAGCCCCAGCGGAATGGAGAGCGATGGCTGAAATATAGATATGGAGAGGCCTGGCAGATCGACTACATCACACTGCCACAGACCCGCCACAGGAAGCGCCACGTGCTCACAATGGTGGAAGTAACCACTGGGTGGCTGGAAGCTTACCCAGCACCCCAAGCCACCACCCGGAACTCCATCCTGGGCCTTGAAACCCAAATCCTGTGGCGACACGGCACCCCAGAGAGAACTGAGTCAGACAACGGGACCCACTTCCGAAACAACCTCATAAATGCCTGGACAGAAGAACACGGCATTGAGTGGGTCTACCATATCCCCTGCAACGCACCAGCCTCTGGGAAGATCGAGCGCTACAATGGCCTGTTAAAAACCACATTGAAAGCACTGGGAGGTGGCACCTTCAGAGACTGGGACATGCATCTAGCAAAGGCCACCTGGCTAGTCAATACAAGAGGATCTGCCAGTCGAGCTGGCCCAGCTCAGTCGAGACCTCCACGTGCTGTAGATGGGGATAAAGTCCCGGTGGTGCGCATGAGGAATATATTGGGGAAAATGGTCTGGTTTAGTCCTGCGCCAGGCAAAGGTAAAGGCAAACCCATCCACGGGATTGCTTTTGCCCAGGGACCTGGGTGTACCTGGTGGGTGATGCAGGACAGTGGAGAGGTCCGATGTGTACCAGAGGGGGACTTGATCCTGGGTGAGAACATGCCATAAATTATTCTGTGCCTTTATAAATTATTGTTTTGTCATTGTTAACTGCTAAATGGCAGCTGGACATGACACAGATGGTATAGAATAAAGGGGTGGATTATGTCCTGGTTCAACTAGGATAGGTTAAGTTTCCCCAGCAGAGAGAGAGGGGGAAGGGATCTCCAGCCGGGTTATTCATGCCATGCTGGCGTCAGGTCCAGGGGCGGGAAACTTTGATTTTACTTTCTCTTTGGCTTTTTGGTGGTGGGGAACTGTTCTGTGACCACTTTGCGGTATTTCTCTGTATATCGTTTGTCTTGTTCGTTGTTATTGCTGTTTATTGTTGTTACCATTGATACTGTTGTTTTTCAGATTGTTTATCACACTGTTGTATTAAATTTCTTCTTATTTTAGCCCGGGTTTGTGCCTCACTGCCTGCCCGACCGGCTGCGGGTGGGGAAGGGGCAACGGCGATGTGCTCTCCAGTCCCGGCAGGGCTTATACCAACACATTTATTTAGCAAACCAGATAATCAGATAAAAAATTAAATATAGCATTGAGAGTTTTAAGCAGGGAAAGAAAAGCTACATATTTACATATATGTCAACACAGCCAGAATCAGGATGATATCTGCTTGTCTTGCAGATGGTGGCAGGCACTTGTGTCCTGACTTTTCTTTGCTCATTGCATTGCTAGGGCATTCTCCATGTCAGACTGCTTCCTTCAAACTAAACACTGGGTCCTTTCTGATTAATTTTTTTATAAAGACAACAAAGCCAGCATACAAGTGATTCTTATTATTAATTTATATGTTAAGGTACTCAAGTTTGAGTGGAGTCTTGAAAGCCCTCTAGTGAAACTCCTGATGAATTGTTCTCTTCAGAACATCCAAGCAGCCCATTAACTTTACTGGTAATATCATTTGCTATTACTACCATAGCCATTTTCTGTTACAGTGACATTTATCCATGATTCTATTGGTGTCAAACTCTCTTTTTGTTTAAAATCAACAGAAAACCCTGGAGTTTTTGCTCTTCCTTTATTCCCCTTTCAGTACTGGGTATGAGTAAATTGTATAAAAGACCTACTTATCTCTGCCTTCATCCTGCCCCTGGTTTGAGGTGGGGGGGGGAAGTTCAGTTCACTTAAGGTCCCATTTGTATTTTTCTGCATGTTTCTGGTTTGAGCTAAAAATAGTCTTCCTCAAAATTTGCAAGCTCCAAGCAGCACTGGCTTACTTATAAGGATCCTGCTTTTGTAATTCTCTGACCTCTCCTGAAGTTGTCAGACTTCTCATGTGTGTCAAAGTTTATCTCTTACCCCTTAGTCTGACTTGTGATGGTAAAGATTCTGATAGTTCCTTTTTGTGATTATACAGATGTACCAGTCCTGATAGTAAATGCTATTTGCCATCTATCTCTACAATATAGGGACTCTTGTAATTGTATTATTGCATGCAGTAGTTATTCTGTTTGCTGTGCTGTTACTTCTAGGCTCTCTGAATAGGAATGCAGCTTTCTGTCATCTGAACAACTGCCCTGTGATCTGAAAATCGAACTGTTATGTATTGGGTTTTTTATGTTTTGTAATGATGGATGAACTAAGCTTTCATTTACAGTTCAACTAGTTCAGACCCCTTAAAGCAAAAGCTTTCCTCCCTGAAAAGGAAAGACAACTTGAAATGTAATCATCTGGTTGATGAAGTGTGAGGTCGGAAAGAGCATAGATCATACTTTCATACCTGCATGATCTCTGGAAGTATTAGTGGGGATATAACAGAATTATGAATGTGTTTGTTTCACTGAAATGAGTAGCGTAACAATAACATGCCTAATGAGAATATCTGTCAAATAAAGAGGAACCACATTTAGCGAGCCATTTTTTCTGACAACGTCTGAAATATGCCTGAGATATTTTCTACTATCTTATATTAAACTTAGTTAAGCAGGATAGAAAATGTCAAATCTAGAGTTCTTAAATATGCCCAGAGAGTTGGTAGTTTTCCTGTGCAATTAGAAACGATTTCTAGAGTTCAATGAACAGCGGGAACATCATCAGTTTGACTGTGTTTTCTTTAACTCCTCTCTTCTTAGAAGAAGAAAACTAAAGATCTGCAGTCTTCTTCCTCTTTACAGTGTAGACCTGTGTAGATCCCCATTTTTTTTCCCAAATTTTGCTCAAGCTGTCTAATATTATAATCTTGGGTAATACAAAGCAGATAGTCCATCCTGAATAATAGATATCCTAATCTGGCACAGTACAATTCAATGTGGCAAAATAAATTTATTTTATGTATAGCTTAATATGTAGCATAACTATACATACCCACATTGAATAAAATATTTCTCAATGTTCACTGTATTCACTGCCTTTCACCTGATAGTAGCTCTGTTCGTACTGGGTACCTCTTTTATTTAGGCTTTTTGTTCAAATGTTTCAATCTAAACTGAGAACTTAAATGGCACACATCTCTTAATATTTGCTTCTTTTATTCATCACACTACACACATTCTTTTTCTTTGGTTACTCTGCTCCACCATGCTCTTCAGTAGTAAACTGTTTTCTGCCTAACATTTCAATTTATGTAATTATTCATATTCCCGTTCCAGTATTTTAAAAGGCAGTTTCTCAAGTTATAAGTACTATTTACAAAAATTTAACAGTAATTTCATAGTTTGTATTAATAAAGCCTTAATAATAAAGGCTTTCATTTACTTCAGAATTTGAATTTTAGTCCTTATAAAAGTAATGGAAAACAGAAGTTTTCTTCCACTTATCTCTAAAGATATTTTAAAAATAAGTTCAATGATTTGATAATGTGGGGAACTTGTGTGCATGTACACTCACATAACTTTTTCTAAGGAACGGGATTAGGTAACATTTTATTCTCAAGTGTTGCATTCTGTTTCAATACCAAATTAGGAATCAAAAAGGAAGGACTGGTAAAAACACAGTTTAGTAACAAGATTACATTTATTTTTAATTATAATGAATGACATTACCATTCCATTATTAAATAATACACCATTGCACATAGTTTACCTGCCCAAAATAAAAACTTGAAAAAGAAGACTCTAATGGGATTCAGAAAACTGATATTGTCATTCCAGAACCACAGAGGAAAAGTAAACTGATTTTAACTTCCATGTTTTACAACAGTATTGTTGTAAATTGTAATCTAGAAACTAGTTACCGGAAATGGTGGTGACTGCCAACACTAACTAATTTTAATGCCAAATATAAGCTATAATAACATTTCAGTTATTTAAAATTTACTGTATTTCCCTGCACACCAGAGACAAGCAGCTATGCAACAATGATGTACCAGCTCATCACCTTTTAATATTAATGTTGGTTAATAAATTGTTAACTCCTTTCCATCAAGCTGTGATAATTTGTCTGGTGATTTTATTTAAAAATTATTGGAGAGTAATTGGCAAGGGTGGACAGAACATGTAGAATATTACTTCTTGAGACACATCTTTAGCTGTTGTAAATCAGGATAGCTTTGGTCTGTTCTTTGCTTGTATCTGCTGCAGATTTGTCCCATTCAACTCTGCTATTTAGTCTTATTTCAAAAGTTCCTAATGTCCATGAGGCATAGCAAATATTTAACCTGCTCCACTATCTTCTAGAAATTCACTCTGATTCTAGTCTTTTCCCATGTGAGTTCCAGGATAGGAAGAAGGCTGGAGCAAGTTTTCCTATTCCCTGGAGCCACAGTGAGAAGTTATTAAACTGGGTCTTGCGGAGCAGAAAAGTTGCTTGAAGGGAAAGAAATCTGCTGAGCCCCTCTGGGCCCTTCTGCTTGATGAAAGTCTCTGTTTATCTCCTTGCTGCTGTGTTTCATGCACAGGTTGGTGTTTTTGTCAGGTTTTGTGCTAGAGTTTTAATCTACCCCTCTGTCTCTGGCAACCTGCCAACCTGTTTCCCACTAGCTTGAGTGTTTTTGGCTTTTAGCTGCTTTCACAGGTGGCAGCTGCAGTGTACAATGGAAACAGCTGTCTGGGGCAGCAGGTGCCTGGGAGTATGTCTCACAGATGGTTGCCTTCCACAGGAGGATTGAATAACGGGGAGAAGTACAGTGTCCTCTAGGATCTGTGGCAGCTGCTTGAAGGTGGTGCTAAGAAACAGGTTTCATTGTCATGGAAGAGCACAAGTGTTTGCAAATTTTAGCAGCGCATGAGAATCTGGTATGCTTAGCTCAAGGAGAGAAAAAGTCAGGTGAAATCTTTGCTGAAGGCAAAATGTCTCTTTAGCTTGTTTTCGAAGTCACTAAAACTTTATAGAACTTACCTAGTCTACAGCATTTCTCAACTACATTTTGACTGACAACCAAGAGAAAAGGGAGTAATCATCTGTCTTTTCCAGTCCACATTTTATAGATAACAATATGCGATTAAAAAGGAACTCAGTGAAATCCAGCCCACTGAAAACGATTTGAACTAGAATATTGATTTCAAGGCTAGAACATAATATTTTAATTTCTTTTTCTATATAAAAAAAAGAATTGTAAGAAGTAAAAAGAACATAAGCAATATATAAAAGTTTAAAAATACCTCAGTTAAATAATCTGCTATTGGGAGACTTGTCCCTCAATATTTCATTTTCCAAAACTGTTACTACTTAGTTTCATTCAGCAGCATTTTACTCCAGCTTTGAAACCACAGATTATTGCTACATATTTTCTGAAAGGAAGTATATTTTTCATTGTCAAAACTGGTCTACATTAACCATAATTTACTTGAAGACTTCAAAAGAAGGAGTAAATCAAGCAGATATTCATCCATCCAACACTCTTAGTTATCTGAACATTAAGCAGGCAGCCATCCTCCAGCTCTTTTCCCATATTTTGGTGTCTTCCTCCCACAGTCAGAAGTTATCAAGTCTGCTAATTATTAATGAACTTCCTAAATAGCTATGTAGAGCAGGCTGAAAAGCCTAACCCATTAAAATGAAATTAATGTAAATACAAAAGTCATCTATTTTGATTTATGTTAGTTCCGTCCTTCTTAATGATCAGAATCTAAAGATCACCTAATCATATATGTAACTTTAAACCTGTGAATAACCAGTCCTGGTATATGTTTGACTAGTTGTTTTGCTACTCTGCATCAGGATTTGAGTTCAAGTCTGGAGTTGTTCAATCTTACAAACATTTTGAGGGTAACGTCATTCAACCAAGTGATTATTATAAATTTCATCTGAATTTGGAATACTTGATGTGATCATCACTGTTTTGGACTGCAGAGAACCTCAACCATAAAGTGGATTCATATCTCTGGATTTTAGTTCTGAACTCATAATTCTTACTTATGAAATAATTTGGAGACCTTTCTTTCTCTTAGTTACTTATGTGTTTAGTAAATAACACAATTAGAACACTATTTTTGTGAGATAATGATTTAACCATCTACTGTGCTAAGTGCTTCATTATTAGCCATGTGGGACTGGATTACTGCATTGGAAAACAGATAATTATTTTGTTTCCTAATTTACAGACTTTCAATTTTCTCAGACTCCAATTTTAGAAAAAGATGGTGTTAAATGAAACAAAGATTTTGTTGTGAAGAAGCACAAAGGAGTGACATAATTATGTTGGATTTGACTTCCAGTATTTACAGATTGAGTGGGAAAATGATATATTTAAATCAAAAAAAAACCCACATCTTACATTTAATTCAACACATTATAGATTTTAAGACTAATTTTGGGGGTTTTTTTCTGGCTCTAAAGTAAGTGGAGTGAACTGGCTGTCACTGCAGCTGGAATTGATAAAAGGAGGTACTAGTTACCCTGGGTCTGTCAATACTGCTCAATAAAAGGACTGGGAGAGCAAACCCAAGTGCTAGACCTTTGGTCTGCCATAATTTTTAACTGCTGCCTTCCTCTCTGGCTCTGGCTTGGACTGCTTTCTCCAAGGTAGCACTGGAACATGGTTTCAGAATAGTTCACTCCAGGAACCACCCCTAAAAGACAAGATGAGCAAAAGTGCCCAGGCTTTGACACACTCTACGCATACTTGCATGCTGGTGTGAACCATCTGATACCGGTAACACTGACCTTCAGTCTCTTTTAATCTCTCTACCATTTGTGGATTATAACATAAACATCACTATTTATGAAACTATGGGCCTAAATGCAGAATTATATCTTGTGACCAGAGGGTGTAGCACACAGGGAACCAGGGAAACCCAAAGCCCAGTGGTGGGTAGTGAAGATTCAGTCTGTGTGCTGCAGAGGGAACTCGCCCTACTATGACTGTACTGTTTGGCTTCAGGTTCAGGGAGTGCTCCATAAGGCTCGCTCTTAACCTTGTAAATGTACCTTAAAGCACAGACTCACATTGACTGAGATAATCAAAAGGCCTGGTTCACATGCTAGACATGATACTTTCAGGAAAAGCTAGTCATATTTGCAGGTGTTATACCTGCAAGTAGGAATATTTGTAAAATTGCTGTCTGTCTATACTCTTCCATGTACAAAGAAGAGAATTCTGAATCCATGCCTCTTTGCAGTTTATGAGATTCTTTCCATTGACTTTAGTGGCCTTTTAATCAGATGGTTATTCTCTGGGACTAAGAATGTGATATGTTCTGCTAGAACTAATTTCACTTATTTAATTTAAATGGCACTTTCCACATGACATTTCTGTCTCAAAGAGCAAAGATGTTGCAGATGTTATGATTTCTCTTTAAAAATTGAGATATTCTGACTAAAATAATAAACATTTTAAACTTTTAAACTTCTAACTAAAAGGATAATAAAAATAAATTTCAAATAATTAAAAATGAAAACTCTACTGGGAAAAGTTAACAAAGAATGTAAACATATTATTTTAACATTTTAAATATAAAGAAGTACTTGGTTTTCCCACTCCCTTAAAAATTACCCTTTAAAAAAAAAAGGAATCTATTTAAAAAATAATAAAGCAACCAAACCTTTTTTTGTAATTTAGTGATGTGATATGATATAGCCTGGTGAATCCTTGACAAAGGACATAAATAATATAGTTGTGCATGTCTGGTTTTAATTATTTTAATTATTCTTAGTAGAATGAATGTGTTCTTGACTGATTAGTAACCTAGGAATGCTACATGTTTTTCCAAATTGGGTGCAAGCATGAAAAGGAAGAGGTAAGGCACCCTTGTGATCATATATCAAGGTGACAACAGAGTGAAGCATGATCGTTCACATCATTAATTGTAGTTGTGCAGGCAAGTATTCAGCTGCAGCTAAACTAAGTCACCGAACATAGAGATAACTCTGTATGTGTGTTCCCTTTGAAACAGAGAAAATTCCATACCAAAAATCATGTTTGAGGAGGATTAACATTGTCAAGTGCAACATAAAAAAGTCTGCAAATGCTAAAGTTATCAGTGCATGTTACTATAATGAAAAAACACACTACTCTGTGTACAAGTGAACCTACTTAGAGTTGAAAAGATAAACTAAAAAAGGTGAAAGATTTCCAAAAATAAATTAAAAAATAAAAACCACAAAACCCCAAACCCCCAAAACAGAGCAATGGGCCTTAATTCTTTTAGCTGCTTCATGATTTATAAGGTAGAACTAAGGAAAATGTTTTTTAGTGCATTGTTTTTCCAAACAATGCTTGTCTGATTTATTTTTTCTTTGGCTCCTTTTACATTTGAAAATGTTAAAGCTGACAAATCTAATTTTTCAGTTATGCTGGAAAACTCCCTACTAGCTTCGTCATGTCTGTCATAACCTCTCCAGTAATGTAACTGAATATGAAAGATGGGTGTTGTCTTTTGGATATCCTCTGTAGAAAGGAGTGAACAGATGACTTTGGTGGTCTGTTACTATGTCTGATGCCAGGATATGATGGACTATAATGACACACTTGTGGAGTTGAACAGAACTGAGGAAGTGGAGTGGGTGTTGCTGAGAATGGGATTCAGAGCAGGGCTCTGTGCAGATGTCACACTAGGCTTTCATCTGTGCTTTTCATCTTTTTTCCATTAACAGTGTTTTTTTGTTGTTTATCTTCCTTCAAAAATCTTTCCTGACTGATATCTCACATAATCTTTGCTTGTCCCAGAGGAACATTTGGGGATGTAAACCAGAATAGTAAATCAGGAAAGGTTTTGACAAAGCATTTGTCTAGTTCTGTCACTTCAAATGGATAAATTTCAGTCTTGAATTTGATGGGTGTGGAGGGGTTGTTTTGGTTTTTATACTGTGGAAGACTGCTGGAAAATAATGACTGACAGTAATCCATGAAGCTATGTATTTACACTGAAATTGGCTTTAGGTATTCATTGAGTAGGCCAATATATGATGAGTGACCAACTTTAATAATCTGAAATGTCCAAATCATAAATAATAACAGTAGCTGCAATTTAAAGATGGTGCAAATTTCCCAAATCAGATTTTGGGATGATTTTAGAGAGTGCAATCCTCAGTCGGAAAGCAAGCAGAATGGAGAATCTCCTGTGATTCTCAGCTGAGCAGCTGGTGTGGTGTTTCACTGGTGAAATGTTGCATTCTGCAGCCAAGAGCAACCCTGAAGCTGAGAGGGGTCCTCCAGCTGCCTGCTCCTCTGCTCCAAAGATATAGTGCTACCTCATTCTGACTGCTGAGATGAAATACTAGGAGAGGGTGCCTCACTTTAAATTTTTTAGATATAATATATAAAAAGTTTATTTTTTCACATTTCATGCTTGCACTTTCACTTTTTACCTCTTGTGAATGTATGGAAACTATTTCATTATGATCTCCTTTGTATAAAGCTTTTTTCTATAAATGGCAATTACTGTACACAAAATGAATTTGCAGATGTTTCAAAATTGCATCAGATTATGTAAAGCATTTTATAAGTCTTGGTCTGTTATCAGTCTTTTTCTGTTTACAGCTTAGCAAGCTTCTGTGTTTTAGCTATAGCTGTTTGAACAAGTTTTTGGAAAAATTTCCCTTCAGCTACCCTAGAGAGTTGGTTTCAATCCATTTTTCTTTGAACATGTATCACAAAGTTCTTACTACATGGCTTGGATAAATGCAGTTCAGACTCAGTTTCTTAGTTTAATATGTTGGGAGTCCTCATTTATAGTTATCATGCAATTGAACACAGCCTTTTCTTACTGGTTTGAGTTTATCAGTGACATCTTTAAGGAAAAGTATGAATAAACAGAGAGGCTTTAAGTGGATACAGGACATTCTGTGTAATGAATTATTGGTGGTCTTAATGTGCTGTCAGTTGTATGTTTCTGTGGTTAATATTTCTAGGTTTAATCATCATTCTCCACCAGAATGACAGCTGGGCCTTGGACCTTTGTCTAAATGACTGAAACAGAAAAAGGAGAATCATGAATTAGACTTTGTTGAATGTGTTCCATTAGTAAATGATTTAACAGAAAATTACTTTGTGACTAATAGGAATTTTTCTGAGAAAATAAGTCCTAGTGTAAAACTGAATATAATTATTAACTTAAAAAAAACCCAAACAAACAAAACAAAAACAAAAAAAAACAACCCAACTAACTAAATAACTGTGAAATAAATAGAATAAAAAGCAATAATTCTAGGGAGGAGAGGGGGAGGATTGATAAAATGTCCTGCCAGGTAAACAGCGCAGAATTGTTTTAATTCAGTATTCTTAGATATTTGCAGATGATGAGTTTTTCAGGATTAAATTCATAAAACCCTTGCTGTTTGAAAATATTTCCTTAAGCATTAATTGCTTTCTGAATGCTCACCCATATTAAATGGTACATTAGCCTGTAATCATAATATTGTCATTTGGATGGGGACCAAATTAAAAATAAGCTGAGAGAGGAAAAGAATTGTCAGATGAGTTGTCTTTGCATGGCTCTTTTGCTTGAGCAACACTACTAACATATTGTAATAACCTCCTTTTAAGCAAGAGAATTATGCATTGGAACATGCCTCACATTGTCTCATTCAGTGTTCTCCTGGGAAAGAGCCCACTTGGTTGAAACTGATGTATGTTGGACCTTGAATTAAATAACAGAAAGTGACCAGTGAATTTAACAAACCTAAATTGACTTTTATCTCTGAAAGGGCATTATTCCTATATAAAGTTATTCAGATATATGTTATCACAATATGATATCAAGAGTGGGTAGCTGAAAGATTAAAGTAGTTAGGAATTTCTTACTGAATTTTTTTGTAAAATTTTTATCAAAATCAAAGCTCTTCACAGAAACATTGATCTTAGATATCTACAAACATTCAGATGTTACATAAAGTGCCAGATGAAGTGGAAAAAAAAAGTCAATACTTATGCTAGTCACTGGAGGTGTGACAGTCTTGAGGCTGAGGTAACCCAGTGAGTGTCACATTGAGCTGTTTTGAATTATTTATTATACCTCCCTCCCTCATATAGTGTTGAAAATTATCACATTCAATCTAAAGCAAGTCACCAGCAGTTTTTCAACCCAACTCAGAGGAGATACAACGTATATTTTAAGACAATCCCTAATACAAATGTTGTTATATCAGGTACATCTTCTCTTGTTGTTCATCTGAATTGCTCAATCCTAAACCATTAAAATTTTGTTTTACTACTTATCTTGAAAACAAACCATCTTTTAAACAGAATGAATGTGTTATGGAATACTATTGGTATCTCACCTGTGCTGTTAAGTGGAGGGTGGGCCTTAAGACCAGATAAATTGCTGGCAGCATGTATACAGGAAATTATTTTGTTATAAATTTGATCAAAGCTTCAGTGCTGGAGAAGCTACTGTTTTTCATTTGTTTTTCTTTCTTTCAAGGAGCTAACACAAATAATCTCTACTGAAAATTTTCAAAGGTGAATATGAATTTGTTTCTATTCATACTGTGTGTCTACTCAGATCAGGGTTTTAGTAGACAGTAACAAAATAACATGGTGGATATTGGTCTCATGAGAAAATACATTAGAGGACTGAATTTCCAAGGTGTGGTTGAGCCATACTGTCCTGATATAATGTTGGGGGAGGTTTTGGTATGATCCCAAGGGCGAGATTAAGACACAAACAAGGTCAAAAGCCATACACCCAAAACATTTAATTATTTAATTTTAATTATTAAAAGTGAAGAGTGGTAGCAATAGTACAGCATAGAAGGAAAAGACAGAAATCAAGCAAGGATGTGGGATAGAGTCACAAGAATAGTCACCACCATGGATCCAGTGGTGTCCTGTTGGTCCTCAGTCTTCAGTTCTTCAGTGGTGGGTGCACACAGAGCAAATTTTTCTGTCGCCTTTTAAGTTCATTTTATCAGCTGATTAACATACTAGACAAGAAGGGACAGGTATTCCACAAACTCATTTCCATAAGAGATGAAGAAAAAGGTGGAGCATGGGTTATACTGCATCTGGCTGAGCTGGAACTGGTTTTCCCCTACAGCAACCCTCAAGATGCTGTGTTTTATGTTGGGAGCTGGCAGGGTGTTGGTAGCACCCTGGTGTTGTGGCTACTGCTGAGCAGTGCTTGCACAACACCAAGGCTCTTTCCTAAATCTTTTCCCCCAGTAGGATGGGGTGGGCAAGATCTTGGGAGGGGACAGATGACCCAAACTGACCAAAGGGATATTCCAGACCATGTGACATCTGCTCAGTATAAAGCTGGGAGAAAGGAGGAAGGGGGTGGGGTCACCCTTGGTCCTCTGAGGCAACCACTACGCGTATTGGAGCCCTGCTCCTGAGAAGGCCCGACATCTCCTGTCCATGGGAAGTAGAGAATAAATCTGATTTATATTTTTTGCTTCCACATGCAGACCTTTGCTTCACTTTGCTTATATTAAAACTGTTTTTGTTTTACCCACAAGGGTTGGTCTGTCTTATTTTCTTTCCCCTCTTTGCCCTGTTGAGAAAACAAGGGGAAAGGGGGGGAAGTGATAGAACGACTTGGTGGATACCTGACATTTAGCCAAAGTCAAACCACCACATGGGTTCTGCACATGCATTGAGGGGGAAATGGGGTACACCACCCCCTGTCCAATTGAGTTGGAGATCATACTCACCCTGTCCACCTTTGGTTTTTCCTCTCTTCCCTCAGGTTTTTGCTGACTTCATGCTTCTTGAGGAATCATTGGCTTCTGGGGCAGAAATGTTCACCACTTATCAGTTCTCCTCACCTCTTCAGTGGTGAAGGTGCGAAGTCATTAGCAAGGCATGCATGGTGTCTGGCTTACACAATCGAGCCAGTGATTAGCAGTACTTATGCTTGAGGAAAAACATTTTGTTTCACTTGGTCCACATTTACCCCCTTTGCAGTTTATCTAAGGAGTTTGTCAATACAACACGATCGCTTGCCCTTGTTCTTCTGGGGGACTATAACTTCCCAGACATCTGCTGGAAATATAACATGGCAGAACGACACCAGTCCCGGAGATTCCTAGAACGTGTGGGAGACAACTTCATGATGCAACTGGTGAGAGAACCAACCAGAGAAGGTGCCCTGCTGGATCTCCTCTTTGTGAACAGAGAAGGGCGGGTGGACGACATGGAGGTTGAAGGCCGACTAGGGCACAGTGATCATGAAATAATAGAGTGCTCTATTCTAAGAGAGGTCAGGAGAAGGCTAAGAAGGACTGACATCCTGAACTTCAGGAGGTCTGACTTTGTCTTGTTTAGGCAACTGCTTGAAAGGATCCCTTGGGAGACTCTCCTGAAGGGTACAGGGGCCCAGGAAGGCTGGGCACTCTCTAAGAAGGAAGTGTTAATGGCTCAGGAGCAGGCAGTCCCCAGGTGCTGTAAGAGAAGCAAACACCAGAGAAGACCACCCTGGCTGAACAGGGAGCTGTGGCTGCAACTCAGGGAGAAAAGGAGAGTTTACAGCCTTTGGAAGAAGGGGCTAGCCACTCACAGTGATTACAAAGACACTGAGAGGCTATGCAGGGTGGAAATCAGAAGGGCTAAAGCCCAACTGGAAATTAATTTGGCCTCTGCAATCAAGGATAACAAGAAAAGTTTCTATAAGTATGTCAGTAGCAAAAGAAAGTCCAGGGAGAGTCTCCATCCCCTGCTAGATGCAGGAGGAAATTTGGTTAACAAGTGATGAGGAAAATGCTGAGGTGCTTAACGCCTTCTTTGCCTCAGTCTTTAATAACAAGACGAGTTGTACTGAGGGAATCCAGCCTCCTCAGCCAGAAGACAGAGACTGGGAGAACGACCCCCCCACAATCCAGGAGGAGACAGTCAGTGACCTGCTGCATCACACAGACACACACAAGTCTATGGGACGGGATGGGATACACCCGAGGGTGCTGAAGGAGCTGGCTGGGGTACTCGCCAAGCCGCTTTCCATCATTTACCAGCAGTCCTGACTGACTGGGGAGGTCCTGACAGATTGGAAATTGGCCAATGTGACGCCCATCTGTAAGAAGGGTCAGAAGGATGATCTGGGAAATTACAGGCCTGTCAGCTTGACTTTGGTGCCCAGGAAGCTGATGGAGCAGCTCATCCTAAACACCATCATGCAACACATGTGGGACAACCAGATGCTCAGGCCCAGTCAGCATGGGTTTATGAAAGTCAGGTCCTGCCTGACAAACCTGATCTCCTTCTGCGACAGGGCGACCTGCTTATTGGATGAGGGAAAGGCTGTGGATGTTGTCTACCTTGACTTTAGTAAGGCCTTTGACACCGTTTCCCACAGCATTCTCCTGCAAAAATGGCTGCTCGTGGCTTGGACAATCACACACTTTGCTGAGTAAAAAACTGACTGGACAACCTGGCCCAGAGAGTTGTGGTAAACAGAGTTAAATCCACTTGGCGGCCGGTCACATGTGGTGTCCCCCAGGGCTCGGTTTTGGGGCCACTCCTGTTTAACATCTTTATTGATGATCTAGACGAGGGGATCGAGTGCACCCTCAGTCAGTTTGCAGATGACCCCAAATTGGGTGGGAGTGTTGATCTGCTCGAGGGCAGGGAGGCTCTGCAGAGAGACCTGGACAGGCTGGAGCCATGGGCTGAGGCCAACTGGAGGAGTTTCCATAAGGCCAAATGCCGGGGGCTGCACTTGGGCCACAACAACCCCCAGCAGCGCTACAGGCTTGGGGAGGAGTGGCTGGAGAGCTGCCAGTCAGAGAGGGACCTGGGGGTGTTGATTGACAGCCGGCTGAACAGGAGCCAGCAGTGTGCCCAGGTGGCCAAGAAGGCCAATGGCATCCTGGCTTGTGTCGGCAATAGCGTGGCCAGCAGGGACAGGGAAGGGATCTTACCCCTGTACTCGGCACTGGTGAGGCTGCACCTTGATTCAGTTTTGGGCCCCTCACTACAAAAGACAAATAGAATTACTCGAAAATGTCCAGAGAAGGTTTACAAAGCTGGTGCAGGGTCTGGAGCACAGGTCGTACGGGGAGCGGCTGAGGGAACTGGGGGTGTTTAGTCTGGAGAAGAGGAGGCTGAGGGGAGACCTCATCGCCCTCTACAGCTACCTGAAAGGAAGCTGCAGAGAGCTGCGGATGAGTCTCTTTAGCCTAGTAGAAAGCAACAGGACAAGAGGGAATGGCCTCAAGTTGCTCCAGGGAAAGTTTAGGCTAGATATTAAGAAGTATTTCTTTCCAGAAGGGGTTGTTAGGCATTGGAATGGGCTGCCCAGGGAGGTGGTGGAGTCCCCATCCCTGGAGGTGTTCAAGAGAAGGGTCGATTTGGAGCTTAAGTGTATGCTGTAGGTGGGAACTGGGCTAGGCGAATGGTTGGACTAGATGATCTCCAGGGTCCTTTCCAACCTAGATGATTCTGTGATTCTGTGAACTGCAAATGAGTGAGGGGGTTCATCCTTTGATATACTTCTGCTTCCTTGGGTGAGATTCTACTACATTTGACTACTGGACGAGGGAAGAGCTGTGGATATTATCTACCTGGATTTTTGAAAAGCATTCGACACAGTTCCCCATAGGATTCTCATAGAAAAATTGACTGCTCATGGCCTGGATGAGCAAATAATCTGCTAGGTCAAGCACTGGATGGATGGATGGTCCCAGAGTGGTGGGCAATGGAGCTAAATCCAGCTGGCGGACAGTCACAAGTGGTGTTCCTCAGGGCTTGGTGTTGGGACCATTTCTGTTTGACATCCTTATTGATAATCTTGATAAGGACATAGAGTGTATCATCAGTAAATTCTCAGATGACACCAAGTTAAGTGGGAGTGTCGATCTGCATGAGGATAGGGAGGCTCTACAGAGAGACTTGGATAGATTCGGTCAGCGGGCCAATGTTAACGGGATGAGCTTCAACAAGGCCAAGTGCCAGGTCCTGCACTTGGGCCACAACAACCCCCTGCATGGCTACAGGCTTGGGGAGGTGTGGCTGGAGAGCTGTCTGGAAGGAAAGGATCTGGGGATTCTAACTGACAAGCAGCTGAACATGAGCCAGCAGTGTGCCCAGGTGGCCAAGAAAGCCAACGGCATCCTGGCTTGTATTAGAAATAGTGTGACCAGCAGAAGTAGGGAGGTGATAGTCCCCCTGTGCTCTGACTGGTGAGGCCACACCTGGAGTATTGTGTCCAGTTTTGGGCACCTCAATACGAGAGAGATATCGAGGTGCTGGAGCGAGCGCAGAGGAGGGCAACGAAGCTGGTGAAGGGCCTGGAGAACAAATCCTATGAGGAGAGATTGAAGGAGCTGGGACTGTTCAGTTTGAGGAAGAGAAGGCTGAGGGAAGACCTCATCACGCTCTACAACTACTTGAAAGGACATTGTAGAGAGGTTGGTGCTGGTTTCTTCTCACAGGTGGTTAACAATAGAACAGGAGGGAATGGCTTTAAACTGCAACAGGGGAGGTTCAGACTGGACATTAGGAAAAAAATTTTCACAGAAAGAGTGGTCAGACAGTGGAATAGGCTGCCCAGGGAGGTGGTGGGATCACCATCTCTGGATGTGTTTAAGGGTTGTTTAGATGAGATATTGGAGGATATGGTATAGGGGAGAACTTGTAGAGTAGGGCTGATGGTTGGACTCGATGATCCCTGGGGTCTTTTCCAACCTGAGTGATTCTGTGATTCTGTGATTCCTTAAAATAATTACAAAGGCCACAGCTGGTCCTTGATGAATGGTCGAGGCATTACTGACACCACCCCGCGACTCAAAGCACAAACACAAGCAATCTTTGAGACAATCATTTGACATTTCAGTCTCTCACACATGCAAACAAAGCACAGAGGACCATTTGCTGCCCTAGAATGGTGAAGATTCTGTTGTGTGGATAAACAGTCATGGAAGTAAACCCAACATCTTTTGTTAGTTTTACTAACATTATTAATAATGAGAAGAACCGCAGAGGTGGTCAATTTTAAGATGCTGTAGAAGATATCTTTTAGAGATTACCTGGCTCGAACTAACAAAAGGATTTCTCTACTGCTGACTGTTCTATCTTCTCTTATACGGATCTAGATAAGCCATTGTGAACGAGCAAGTAAATGAACCATCTTGTTAGTAAAATGAAGAATAGTAACTCCTCCTCATTAAAAGGAGAGAGAGTACTAAGATAGGTATTATAATAATATGACATACTAACAAAAATGAAATAGTCACTTGAATAAAGAAGCAATATCAAATACACAAGTGGATGATCTTTTCTAAGCAGCACCATCCCTCTATCACAAACTGAGATTTCCTTTCTCATCTAATAAATAGTTTGGAAAGTTCATATCCTTAGACATGAAGGGAGGCTCTTAAGTATTCCAGTGTAAACAACAAAACAGCCCTCAACATATTTCTTAGTAAAATCCCATTTTATGCTTCTTACTCTTCATTTTTTCTAGCTTGTGTAGCAGGGCTTATATCCAAGTGGATTTAAAAAAATAAAATCTTTTTCCCTTATATAAGTGCTTGATTTTCATGTTCAGCTTCCCCCAGCGATCGTTCACAGTCTGTCATCCAGTGAAATTAAAATAACTGTTCCCCCAGGGCCTCCTTCTGGTCCATTCCCAGACCAGTGCTTTCTCACATGTATGCAGTGGTGTTCTTATATTTACAGATATACGTACACTGTTACACATGCTTTCCTGCATGCAGTCTTTGTATGGGGTCTCATGTTTGGAAACTCAAAGCTTTTTTACGATTCGCTTGGAAACGGGTAGAGGATGTGATGTGCAAAGCAGCATACTTCTAGCAGTTGAAAGGGTTGAAACTGGGAATTCCATCCACCTGGCTCTGCAAACTTTTCTCTTTCTCCTGCTTCAAGATCCCAATTCTTCTCCCAGGCTCAGAAGTTTGAGCAATCTTCACTGGTTTGGGAAAGAAATTGCCACAACATTCCCAGTATCTGCACAGAAGTGTGGAACTGTGCTTGAAGTGATACAAAAGAGGCTTTAGGCAGGCTAAGAGGTGAACAGTAGTCATCGAGGGAACTGAGGATAGCAAAATAAAATAATCTTTATAAGAGGAAGGATGCAGAAAAGCAAGAGGAAAGCACACATAAGTTCTGCAGTAAGTAATATAGTTCTACTGTGTTCTCTGAGAAATAAGAGAGTTATTTGAGAGTTCTCTGAGAAAAAAAGAGTTATGTGAAGTTTAGATTCAGGTGAAGACCTCCTGAGAGAACTGGGAAATCTAGAACCAGCTCCACAAAAAAACATTTTTCCCGCTTATAACCTGTGCTGTTACTCTCCCCTCTATAGTGTAATTTTGTTTTGATTGTCTATATTGCTACATGTTCCTCTGGAGACCTTGTGCCTAGATGTGCAACAACTCTGTGCTTCTATCTCAGTCTAAGTTACTGATTGTAGAAAACAGCCATCAACTCCCCTTTCAGAGGAGCCACTGGAGACTTGTACTTGATCATTTCACACAAATCCTGACTCTGATTGGACCCTGACTGAACTGTCCTCCTTTGCCTGACATAGCTTTTCTGAGAACCTGGAATACTGTAGGCCATGTAGTGGTAAGTAAATAGATGTTCGTTCATTCAGAGAAAGAAGCACTTACATTTTTTGCACTGCCAACATGCAAGAGAATGTTGTCTGGGCAGAGGCAAAGGCAAAACCCTGATCTCTGCTATTCTGTACCCAAGGGTAGTTCTGGATCATGTGGTTTAGACCATGTAAAGAATAATGCGAAGTCTTTGTTCATACCCTAAAATGGATCTGTATCACAGAAATTTTGAAGTATTTGCTGCTTCTGTGATAGTTGGGCCCCAGCTGGAAGTGCTTGCCAGAAATTGCCTTTCAGTTGCTGTGCACTTGATGGGACTGAAGGCAGACTAGAGTGACATTCACAACTTAGAAATGCAGTTCGTTGCCAGCTTATTCATGTTACCAGTTCTAAAAAGTTATGATGGTCAAGGGAATTTTAAGTCTTCCTAGGGTGAATCATCATATCCTTGAAAGCCTGCCAGTCATTGAGTCATATCTTTTGAAACCACTTCATGTTCTGGGGACTTATCATCACATGGTCAAAGTGCATCTCTGTTCTTTCCCTCATCTCAGGAACTCTCCCAACCTGCTGCTGAGGCCAAGCCCTCTCAACAACCTGATCCAATACCAGAGCTAGCTCTGCTCTGAATAGGGAACTGACCACAGGACCTCCTGACATCCCCCCTGTTACATGTTTCTGTAAGTTACGAATGAACTCTGTAACTGTCTTGGCTTGTTCACTGATTCAGTTTCCATAGTCCTTCAGTTCTTGAGCCATCAGGGTGGTCCTTAGATAACATCTTGCAGAAAGGGTGCTCTCATCTTAGGAATATGTGTTTCCTAAATAATCAGTTTGGTAATAGGAGTATCATCTGTTGGATGGAGACTTATCAGACTTATCAGTCTAACTTTCCGTAGTGTTCCACACGGGTCATGTTACAGATGAAAGCTACTATCATGGTGAAATCATCCCAGACAGACAAGAACTGTTAAATTATATGTTCAGCCCCAAGGAATTCCACTTGCCATCAGCAATGACAATGTTGGGCCATTGCAAACACTCCATTGCACAAACGTTAATACTATTTTTTACCTGGAAGTGTAATGAAGTATGCTTCCTCCTACATCTTGTCAGTTCCTTGATACATAAGTATTGACATGAGGGATTTTATCTTTTATGCTAGAATAAGAGCAAATGGCATAGCAGTAGGAATGGCACTGCCTTCTGAAGAAACCAAACCTGAAGGCAAGCTGAACAAGCTCAAAATTATTTAGTAAAAAAAAGAAAAAAAAGAAAAAAAACAGAGGGGCTAAGTTCAACACTGCTTCAATAAAGAGTTGTTTCTTATACTTTTATTCATTTGTTTCAGTCAGAAGTTTTACCAATATATAACGGAAAATATGAGGACAAATTGCTAAAATGAAAACCTGTAAGAGTAATTACCCGATTGTTCCATTCTGCCTACATCACCAGTCACATGCTGTGTTTAAAAGTTCTGCAACTTGTCAGAAAACATACAATTTGATGATGATATTTGAAAAATAGCTGTATAAAACACCGTAAGTGACAGTAAATGCTTTTTGGAATAAGAAACCAGTAGTTTTCAATTAGTGTTAAATGAGAAATTATGTTATGTCAGCTGATATTAAATGGGTATAAATGTCTGGATCAGTACAAAATTATCTGATGTCTGGAAAAAAAATTATTTTAATGAATTGATATTAATCAGGCTCATTAGCTTTAGTGTGACAGCTGCCATCTTGGCTAATACAGAACAGATTGAACAGGGATTTTCAGAGCTAAATCCATGAGCATGGATTAATTTAAAGAACAGTCGCTCATTATGAGTGCTGTAACACATTATACATTTCTAACTGAGGGGAGATCTTGTTTGTACATCAGCAGGGAAAGTTGGGTTCTGTCTGGGAAGTAGGGCATTGCTATCTGTAATAATTACCCTGTGAACACTGAGCATGGAGGAGGTCAGACAGTAAACAGGATTTCAGCGCTTTTTGGAGTTTGGCATAATGATGGCTGATAAACTTTGCTTACCTGGCTCAGCTAATTTCTGCTTTGACCTGTAGTATATCCTTTGTTGAGTCTGGTATTAGAAGTCAGTATTTATTCTAGTTAACCTTCTCTACAATGTCATCAGGAGAAGCATTTTTATTAATTAAACTTTTGTAATAGACACTGCTTAGCCAGCTTCTGAGTGACTTGCATAACCCACAGATCTCATGTATGTGTTTTTGTTGATATGGCAGTTTGTTGAAATGAATTTAAGCAGCCAGCACGGCAAATATTCTTGCAATTGTCAGTGGTTTGTTCTGTATGTCACTCAGAAGTACATTGCTTGGTCATGGTATGAAAATGGAAAGTCACTTAAATATGGCCCATTTTAATATATTTTTTTCCATCAATTTAAAGCTGACACATGCAGTCTTCAGCTGTGTTGCCCTGCTTTATCATCAGGACTTTTTTAAACAGCAATTTAAAGGAGGTTTAAACAATAATTTGCCTGGCTCTGCAAGGCTCACCCATGGCTGATACCCCATGAATATTGCCACTGCTTTGCTGGTAGAAATAATATGACACTTACACATATTAATTTTTGGCACATACAGATTTTTTCTCACTCATCAGAGTACACATCGAAGGGGAAATGTGGTTGATTCAGAGGTATTCATGGAATAAAAAGTGAGCATGTGTACGATGGGAGAAGGAAGGAAAGTTACGATTTCTGCCTCTCGGTCTGCTATCCAGCTGCACCCTCACATGGACTGAGCATAAGGGCAGCACTTGAGTGCAAGAAAAGTACCTGCAGCAGAGCCATTGAATTTCAAAGTCCCAGTATCATTTTGTGTCAGATGGCTGATCTATATTTATTCTGCCAATGCAATAACTGCCCCTGAAGAGCATGCTTCACTCTTTACCTTACTCGAGACATCTGCTTACTGCAATAATACTTCCAGAAATGTGATTGTGAATCTTGGAACTAGAGCTGAACTTTTAATCACAATAACTAATTCTTAATTCCGCTTTTCTCATGAGCAAAAAAATGCCCAGGGCTGCTATTTTCTCCCATATGATTGAAAAATGCTGGCTATACAAGTACCACATGGGAAGGAGGTGGCAATGTTATTAAACAGACCTATTTCCATGGCATTTACCTCTGTGGTATAAGAGCAGCCTTCAAACAACTGCATCAACCTATGAGAAGGTAAATAAACCTTTCGTCTTTTGAAAATGAAAACAAAAGCATAGAAAAAAAAAGAGTATTTTTTCAAAGGTCACCCAGCAAGTAAAATCAGGAATTCAAGATGGTTTTTCATTATATCTGCCTTAAATTCTTCTGGCATTAAAATCTAGGAATTTTAACCCCAAGACTATACAGATTGATCTGAAGAGAGTCATGGGAGATTTCCTTGATAAAAGGTTTAAGAAGTAATAATACCTTCTTGGTTAGGGGTTCATTAAAAGGGAATTTAGCTTATTCAAAAGTTTATTCAGATCTGGTCCCACAGTTGAACGTGTCTCAGCAGAGCTAAGATGGACTTGTAAACTGTCCTGGTTCAGCTAGGATAGAGTTAAGTTTCCCCAGCAGTGGGGAGGGAGCTCTAGCTGGGTTATTCTATACCATGCTGATGTCAGGTCTGGGTGCCCAAGCGTGGGAAGAGCAGCAACAGCTTGGGTTCTCCATAGCTCCCCTTCACTGCTCTATCCTTGTGGTATATCTTTGTATATTTCTTGTCCTATTTATTGTTATTACTGTTTATTGTTATTGCCATCCCTATTGTTGTTGTTCGGTTTATTATTTGTTACACTTTCCTTATCTCAACCCCGGGGTTTGTATCTCACTCCCAGCCTTGTCCAGTCCGAGGGTGGGGGAGAGACAACCACAACGTAGTCTCAGGTCCCAGCAGGGCCTAAACCACCACATAAACCTAGATGAAACTTCATGTCTACTACCCAGCAATGAAAGAGCAACAAGCTGTCTGAAACGAGAGATTAATTTCAGCAAGTCTCAGCAAACTAAGCCAACCTAATTTCACATAGGTCTATGCCTCACTTTCCTACTGTGCCTGCCCTCCAGCTCTTCTGTTTTCCATGGTAACTAGGCCAGCTGTTGACTAGGAAGATACCCTTGGGCCTACTAAAAAAGAAAAGTTTTGTTTTACTAATATCTTACAGCAAGCTTTCCCTGGTACGTGAGCTTAACTTCAAATTCCCACTTCTGCGTTTACGCAGCCAATATTTGGTGGCAATAAAGCAGTGAAATGGTAGGAACATCAGAACCAGACCAGTATTTAAAAAAGATAAATCTAAGTATATTTCCTTCTCCGCTCTGCTTTCTTCTCTTACACTTGCAAAAGATACTTGTGCTATATATAAGGGGGAGTGAAAAATTAATGGAGACCAAGAAAAAAGGAAGAAAAATAAAAGCAGATATGAATAAAGAAAACAGGCCTAGAAAGAGAAGCTATGAAGATAACAAAAACACTCTTCACAATGTAATACTTGTTCGACTGTCCTGCCACTGACAGAAATGAGCTGACCTGTGCTTTAATTAAATGAAAACATGGTAAGTATCCTCTTGTTTGAAGAAGAATGCAGAGTAGCCTCATGCTTAAGGAGAGCTGCAGTCTGAAAAGATTTCTCTTGTAGAAGAATTAGAATCATGAAAAGATAAAAAAATGATATTGGGACTCTGGAGACTCCCCTATTGAAAAGTCTGATTCTCTCTCTTCTGTCCTGAAAACAAATGAGTTTTGCTAGCTATTTTTCGTGTGTAAAGGACTGTATGTCTTTATAATGCCACTTTATTTGAGCTGTAGAGGTTCTCTCAGAGTTACTATTTCGACAGTCACACACACATATGCACAGAGGTAACAAGTTACTGTGATCTGACTGATTCATGCATCCTTTGTGGTTGTGCAGCATTGAGATGCTACATGGCAAATTGCCACAAAAAGAAAACTTGACATCTTTCAGAAAGCATACTATGTCAGAGATGAGAGGACTACTGAAAACAGTCTTTTGCAGTTCTTATAATTACACTCAGGTACCGTCATTGCTGAAACACCTAAAGCTGAAGGCTCATTATACCTTCCTATTCCTGTGTAGGCAGTGATCTGAAAAAGTTCCCTTTGCTAGATATTGGGAAAAGAAGATAAGCAGGGTCACTAGCTAGAGCAGAGATGTCCAGATGAAAGTAAAGATCCAGAAGAGACTGTGACACATCAGGAGGCAATGTGGGATCAGGATCCCAGTTCTTCTTGTACCTGTATTACCTGTGCTTAAAACACAATGGATCTACAGACAGGTTCTTCCAGAGTTTTAGAAGTGATGATTCCTTAAAAGAAAAGTTAACTCCACATGTATTTGGAATGTATCAAACCTCATTCATCCTTCCTCTACTGCTGACATCTGAGCACCTTGTCTGTAAAGATCTGACTCTACTTGAAAGGCAACAGCTTTGACTGTAGACATTTTTAAACAAAACAAGTTATTGTAACTGAGTGCAGAGCAAATAGGGAAATTAACAGCCTGTCCCAAGATCTACGGCTCTGAAGAATAAATTCTTCTGAATTACATAGTTGCAAAACAATGGCATTCTCTCACCCTATTCCTTCCCTTCCCATGTGTGCATGGGAACTCCACTCTGTGGAGTGAGTCAAGAAGGGTAATCTGAAAACTCTAGATTTATAAAGTACATATCTGGCTCAGAATGTATGAATAAAATCTGGAACTGCTCCTAAAATGAGTAGCCAAAGGCCATAATGACCTTGTATAGAGACAATTTTAGTTTTCACCCTGAAGCTACTTCTGTATTAGTATGTTAAGAAAGTAAAAAAACCCAACCCATGCACACACACACCCCCCCTCAAAAAAAAAAATAAAAAAAATAAAAAAAAATATATATACATCACTGGTCTGTCCAGTGCATGCAGAACCATACAGAATTAGTTCTGTCATACATTTTGTTTCATAGTGATATGAGGGATTTTTTGTTCCATCTGTGAAGCTAATGGGAAGCTACAGAAATTATCCAAAGCCATTTGGGTGGACATGAACTACCCAAGCAATAGGCAGATGAAGAAAAACATCTTCAGATTCCTCTCAGTGTATTGCTGTCATAACTGTGGCCTAAATTCAGATACTGTACAAAGCTTAGCAGCTCCACTGGCTCTAGTGGACTTGAACCTGAATTAATTTTGATGTTTCATTATATGGTTCGAAAGTAGAGTAGTTTAGTCACCTCCTGTATCCAATTAATTGCTGGCATATTTGGACATCATCCCATTAAAGCCATTGCGTCTGCTTATTTTAGTGGTGATTATCCCATCTAATCCCATTCATTGCAAGCTTCCAACGTAACAATTTCTGTTATGCCTGGAATGAATGGTGCATTTCAGTTCCTGTGCCACAAGTTTATCCTAAGCTATTACAGAGATAGATGGTTGATAGCTTTTCAGGCTTGCTGATTCTGATGTAAGTAAGATACTGCATGAAATTCTGAAAACAATATTCTGTGGAGAAAATCTGCAGTTTTGAAACAAGTGCAGACAGGGATGTACCTAGTCACATGAATCAAGCACTGACAAAGATGGAACCAGACTTTTCAAAATTAATGCCAGCCCTGAATACTATATTTTGCATTGATTGCAAAATAATACTGCTCCTTTAATAATTTTCATGCAGATATTAAATGCAACATATTTGTTAAGCAGCTTTTTAAAAAATTTTATGTGGAATACAGTTTTTGGAGAACAAAGTTAATAATTCTCTTTACTTGAGACAGTGATAGTTTTTCTATTAGCAGTTTAGAACTGTTAGACCTGTAGTTGCAAGCCTGAGCTTAAGTTGCTCTTGGTATTAATGACACTTCAGGGTGAAAGCATTTCATTTCTGTAGCTTTGGACTGATGCTTTATTAGGGTGGGATCTTTGGCAGCCTCTGAACCCTCACTCACAGATTCTGAAGTTACCCAATGTCAGGACTGTTGTATACAGATGTGGTTGGAAACAACCACTAGTTTTGTTACACTGGTGTTCTGCTACAGATCTTTTTTGTGTTTATGATAATGTGCTAGTAAATTTGGTTCTCTGCTGCTTGCAGACCCCACCCAATGAAGAAGACCGGAGTAGAAGGAGACCTATGTTGCTAACAATTCATTTTATTATCTGGAGCAGAAAGTCAGACACTGTTAGCACTTCTTTTCACTAGATGATTCTTGTAGCACTTACACTGATGTTAACATGTTCACTCAACAAATTGGAGAAGACATCTTCTGAGGATTATTGTTTCTTACCTTAGACCGGGTAGCATCTACTATCTGGTAGTGACAGTGGTACCTGTGCGCCATTATACTCTCCTATTAATTCCTGATACAGTTCATTTTCAAGGTAAATGCTCTTTCTTCTCCAGACAAAACTAATTTTGTCTGGGGGTTATTTTCTTAATATAGAAGTGTGTGCAACCATCTATAATATGTATCAAATTAAACATTTTTCTTCTAAGCAACCTTCACAGGGTTTGGCAAGTTACTTGCATAGCATAGCATAGCCTTTGTTTTCACGGAGCTGCTCATTTTCTGTGAGTCAGCAGGACATGCATTCCACAGTTAAAACATTCAGCAGGAGTGGGTTGACTGAATCTACTGGATCAAGTGATTTGGATGCAAATTGTGTTGCCTTGTTCAAACAGATCTTTGAGGAAGATTAGCAAATAATGGCAACTTTGACCCCAATAGAAGTGTTTCTCAAGACTAACCAGCATATTTTATAATAAGTCTGAAACAATTTAATGTTGTCTTAGGGAGACCAACATGTTAGACATCTGTTCTAAGTTGTGCTATAAGAAAAGAATCAGAAGAACAAAAGTAAATGTATCACATGGCCTCTTAAAACAAAATTTCACTTTAAGCAGAGGTATTTTCTGTTCAAGGGTAATGCTTTGAAAAATGAGTCTTTAAAAGCAGCTCTGTTCTATGAGAAGCAGCTGCCTGCAGGTTTTTTATGAGAGGTGTGAAGAGCCTAAAGTGGACAGGTGCTGCAAGCTACTGAACCAGCTGCTTCTCATCCTGGAGACTTACTTGCTTAGAAAAGTTCAGAGAAAATATTGTACCATGTTTCACTCAGTCTACTCAAGAAATGTAAACTTTCATTCTCTTCTTGTTCTAGAATAGAAAGAAGAGAAGAAAGATCAGGAGCTGAGGCCAGCCCTCTTGTGCCTCTCCCTTTCTGCTGACTTTGTCCTTGGTCAAAGAAAGGGAGAGTGAAAGGGAGTTCAGTCTTGGTTCTGCCAGTCAAGTAGATGGCCTCTCACTGTGTTCCTGCAAAACTGTGGAAAATGCTCAGTGCTACAGTCACTTGGGAGAACTGCTATGTCCCTTCCATTTTTGTTGTACGTTAACTTTTCTGCTTAATTGACTTTGCTCCCCATTCTCCCCTGTTGTTGAAATATTGTGTTGTTTTCAACTGCTTCTCAGTTGTTTGTTTTTACATCTGTGGCTTTCTTCATTGCCATGCCCCAGTAGGTCTACACAGAAAGGTGCTGTTGTTTTCTGTGTTTTCTTTTCTAACTTGTAGTACATAAATCACACCCTTCTAGAATCTGGGGTTAGTTTAAAAAGGGAGGTATTATCCTGTATCTATTTTTTAAAGGAAGTTGTCAGTGATAACCAGCATGTATCTCTTGAATAACAAAGGACCACAAGAAGAGAGACACTTTAATGCTTTCCAACAAGGTTAATGAAATTAAATTAATTCCATTTAATAAATTTTTAATAAGTTTTTTAATTACATTTTAAACATTTTTTTAAGATTAAATTCAATAAATGAAGGCTTATCTCACTGGAGCTGTGAAGGAAGCTGGGAACAGAGATTACATTGAAACAAGTGCAACTGTTCCTTTCTGTTCGCTCAAGCAATAGCTGCCATCCTACAGACACGTTCCTGGGACCTTCAGCAAGTTCAGTCATCCATCCTAGGTACTGGCAAAGAGATCAGAAAAGCCACAGTCATATTTGCCAGCTTGGCACTCAGCTGTCTTGGAGTTTGGCTGGGTCTAAAAAGACCATGCCTGAGCAGACCAGCTAGCAAGTAAAAATATAAGTTCTGCAGACTTGGCTGTACTCTGCAGAGGAGTAAGGAGAATTGCCAGCATAAGGGATGGAGGACAACAGCTACTCATTAGAATCTGCAATTCGTTGGAATTCACAGTGTTTGTGCAGTACTTGCTATGTTGATATCACTGTCAAAGGGATTATTCCCATTATCACTGTCAGGGAAGTAAAAAACTTATCCAATGTAATCTTGGTGAGATAAAGGAAAAACTAAGAAAGGTTTTACTTGCAGCTGAGTAATTAACAGCAGCAGTTGCCCACTCATCATCCTGTGTTCCATCACAGGCTAGATGGAGGTATTAATCTTCAGCTGCACATTTTTGTGTCTCTCACATCCTTGTGTCTGAAGGTAACTTGCAGTGGGATTTAAGAAGCTGCAAAGCCCAAATGCAACCCCACTGGCAAACCACCCCTGTTACTTATTCTCCTGTTAAAGAATGGGAACAGTAAAATGTTTTCTTCAAGGAGTCAAAAATAAAATCAGTGAGGTATGTGCTATAACTCCATGACACAATAAAGCACAAAGGACAGCTTAGGAGTGTTGCAGGATGTCTAATGAAAATCAAGACAGATAGCAACCTCAGACATGGAAGCTGTGCAGTAGTGGAGAAGTGTGATTGCATGCTTATCTTTGATACAAAGGGCTGTGGAGAATCGTTTTAAAACAATTATTGCTATAATGTGCAGCAGTCTCATACTAATGTTCTCTTCTGTAACTTGTCCTCTTTCCAGCTTTGTGAAACAGAAAACAGTAATTAAATATATCTTCACAGTAAAAAGTTTATTGACTTCCTTGGTCAAATTTACCAAAGGTTGACCGACGACAGTATGTACCTCAGTATGTACCATAAGACACCTTATTTTCGTGGTGCATCTCTGAAGCCAAAACAACTTAAGCAAAGAGAATGCAGTGTGTGTGCTGGTGTGCCCAGCTTTTGTGTAATAAATTCCAGACATGAAAATGGACTAACTAGAGTTACTGCTCTGGTTTTGACACCACATGTAAATAACCCAGTCAAACTGTACCTTGCTCTTCCATAGCAGGCAGGGGTTAAACCTGCAATATGATACTGGAGATCCTGGGTTTATTTTGCTACAATGTGGATTAACGGGCTACCTGGCAGCTAATCTGTCTTGTCAGGCACTACTCTCTAATTCACCCTGCTCCCTTTTCTGAGGGAAAGAAGGAACAGATGTTTAAGCAGCAGAGTTGTCTGAGCAGCCTCACTCTTTCGTTTGTCTGCCAAATCCAACTCAGACAGCAGACTGTGTCTGCTGCAAGGCCTTTAGAGCACCAGCTTCCCTCTATCTCCCCACACTACAGAAGGAGAATGAGGCCGACTCACCTCTGTTGGTACCAAGATCCATTCAATCTCATTGCTTTCCTTACTTTTTCCCCTCTTCTTTTTTTTTTTTTTTTTTTTTTTAATTTTTCCTTTGCTCCATATCTGCTGGTTTTAGCCCTGTTTCTCCTCCTTGGACACAGCAGCTAACTCAGCCTGATTTATCCCACCTTCCCTTCTGCCCTGTGGCAAAAGTCTCTCCAGCACACTTGCATTTGTGTCCCTTGAAAAACATACACACACTTCTGCAGGTGCAAGTGTCAGAAAATGGGATTGGAGCCACATTGCAGGCATGTATGGGTCTATGCAGAAAGGAAGAGAAGAAGCTGCTTGCAGAAGTCAGGGGTGTCTTTCAGGGCACCCCAGAATCTGACTCGGATCCTCTGACTGCTGCTAAGCAGAGGCAGTCTACATTGCTTTGTTGTAAATTTCAGGTCAGCATCCTTCTATTTCCAGCCCTGTTGTACTATTTCACAAAAGTGACCTTGGGACAGTGAATTCCCCTGGCTTTGCTGAGGGCATTTGTCCCAAAAAAGAGAACCCTGAAGAGTGAGGAAGTCTCCCTGTTGTTAGGAGCAAGATGCTCTGTCTAGGCCTGGCATAAAGCCAGGCTTTTATATTGAGTTCTGTCTGTGAAAATTGTCAGGAAAAAAAACCCCATCGCATACTTCCTTACTGGCAGCCTTGAGTTTTAAATCATTCCAATTTTGTCTTCCTCTGTCACAGCTACGCATCCTGTTCTAACTTGAAAATTTCATTAGCGTCTTGAACATTTCTCCATTCTGCAGCCTCAGAAGTTGCAGACTTTCCTATTTCCTCTGAGTTGTCGCAATGGCAGGGTGAAGATGTGCACGCCAGGAAACTGGGAAGACAGAATTACAATGACATATTTGTTCAGTTGTTGAATAAACATTTGAGCAAAGCCTAGAATGAGTCATCACATTAAAAGCTGTTCTTTGTATCCTCCTTGAGACTGCTTTTATAAAATTAATATAAAAGTCAGATCCAGTTAATCCAAATAATTGTGCAAATTAAAATCTACAGGCTTTTAAAAGCATACCTACCCCAGTGGGACAGCAGAAGGTTGCATTGCCTGTACCTCAGTCGCTAGATGCATTTTGAGTGCAGAGCCCTGAGTCCCTCATGGGGAAGCACATGCACTGTCAAAAGCTGACATGTGGGTTCAGCCTGTGGAGAGTGTGCTGGGCTGCAGCTGGCATGAAAATGGATTTTGCCAGTGAGATGATGACTTTATCAGCTTTCCTCACAGACTGGGCTCAAGAAGTACATGTGAAAGGATTCAGACTCTATAGATCCTCTGTCCTCATACACACCTTATGCATAAGGTATCTTAATCTGGCCCATAATCCTTTCTCAGGTTGAAAAGAAATCTTTATACCATATGTGTATAAAAACTTATTTTCTGTGAACACTCAGACAGAAGAATAATCAAAAAATGGATCTTCTAAGTTGATCTGCCTTATGCAGGGAGTAGCTCTGTTTAAAACAGGAAAACATTTTGGTTTTGATATTTTGCTTCCTGTATGTGAAATCCTAAGCCTTTCATTTTAGAGAAATAAAATCTGTTTTAATTTTCTATATAACTGAGAGGATTAAAGGGACATCTCAAACATGAAAAGGTAGCCTTCCTGGAGTCCCTAAATATGTATCATTAAAAATGGAGTAAGTGAATGAATATGATTTAGATGCTCAGCAGCCAATTCCAATGCAAGTCTAAGTGCAGACAGAAGATTCTGCACCCACATAACCTGGCCAATTAAAAATAGATGCCATTGTGATATCATCTTTTTTCAGCTGGACTTGAACTTGTCTTTGCAGGGCAGAAGTGAACAAATTCATTCTGCCTGTGCTCCAAAAGAAATACAAGCTTTTTAGATGGACTGAGACTGAGCTGGGCTCTGCTTGGTAGACTGAAATTCCTGCCCATATGACAGTTTGGACTGTGCTAGTCATGCTTTAGTTTAAAAAATAATCACCAAGCTTGTTCCTGACCTGCTGTTGAAGTGAAGAGTATGTTTTTGTTTTAAATGGCCTTGTTTGCCTACAACTAAGCTAAAAAGCCATAGCACGGTGTGATTTAGTACCCTAAGCATAGTCTATTTTAGGCAGTGTAGGGCATCTGAGACATCTGCATGGGTGTAGCTCACATGAGATATTGCCTATAGCAGACCCATGCCTCTCCAAGGCAGCACCTGGAGGCCAAATAGGATTTCTTAGGATATCTACAATGGCACAAGGTAACTAAGTAAATGAATCCCATCCTGTGGAATCTTGGACTCTACTCTGCTTGAAATCTGGAAGAATTAGTTTATGCAGCACTGTATATGCATGTACTCTCAGCATTCTTCAGTTTGTGGAGGGTTCAGGATAAAAATAAAGCTACCTCTATGTGCTGGGGTTTGCCTTCCACCAGGCATTGCAATAACAGTTTGTATTTCTTTCTGATTCAAAAAGTAATTATTTGTTTTTACTAGTCTACAGAAAGAAATGTTATTTCAATCTCATCCAGAGAGTGCTGATGATAAACTTCTCATATCTCTTCCCTTTCATGTCTAGGCATTTCTGATAGAAGCACCACACATTTCTTGAAGATTTTGAGTACTTATAAACCCTGAGATCTTCAGAGGTTTTGTGTAACTGGAAAGGCTTTTTAGAAACCAGTAGGTGATGTTATTCTTCATTGAATTATATAGGAAAAGAGGACCCAGAAGAATCATTGCCTTATAAAAGATTACAAGAATCCCTCATCACCAAAAGATACATGAGCTGTGGTAGCAATATTGTAATGCCTTATATAAGATTTGAAGGAATTGAAATGTCTATAGGAATTAGGATTTTTTAACCTTTACATATCAGGGCTTGATACATATCTTGTTCTTGCTTTTTGTTATGTGACATATTCATATGTGATGTGCCTTGAAAGTCAACAGCTTTTTGATTTCTGTCCTGTGAAAATCAACATTAGTTGTTATGTTTGAGTAACCTCATCAGGTAAGGGAACTGCTTTAAGATTCAGACATTTATAAGGAATTTAAGGTTTGAGATGTTCTTAAGGATAAAGTTGTGGGGAGGAAAGTTCAGACAAAAGCAAAGAGCAGTTCATCAGTCATTCAGGCAAAGGGAAATCCCAGTCAATGGGCAGGATGTTAGTAGAAATATAAAGCTGGTGATTCTATCTACACTTATAAAAATAAATCAAATATGTACAAAACCTGTGGCCCACATAAGGAAAAAATTTCTCAGTGATCAGATCAATTAACTAAAAAAAACCTAAACTCCATAGTTTTCCAGGCCTAAACAAATTGGAATCAGAGAAGAGTGCATGGTGAACATAAAAAAATAAAGTATGATTTGGTTTTATTTCTGACTTTTGTATTGGTAATAACTCCAGTTCCAAAGCTTTTACAAACTTCAGTAGAACTAAGAGCTGAGTTTTTGCTCTAGAACAACACTTACCATTAAATAAAGGAATAAAGTGGGCTCATTTCACTCTTTTTAGCAGTATGGTCAATTTTAGAAATGTCTCCTCAACTTAAAATGAAATAAGAAGCAATCCAGGCACTGCACTATGTATGACAATAAAAAATGGCAGGTTCCTATTGATTCAACACACTCAGAATCTCATTAGTTATCAAATGGGACTTGAGTACTGCCAACAAATATTTTTTTTTTCATTCTCTGCTGCCCAAACTCACCAAATACAGATTAGTCTGGAGTCCATTTATTGTTCCTGCTAGAGGTGATATAAAATAAAAATCAGTTTTAGATACACAGATGTTTTTTCCCCCTCCTTCCTTCAGGCTGTTGAGGAATGCACAGAATGAAGTTAATTTCAAAATCTGGTGTCAGAAACTACTGGCTGCTCTCCAATTCTGTGCTGGAAAAACCCTGAACAATGAGTTTTCTAAGGAGGAGAAAGCTGCAAGTGTACCGAAAAAGAAAGGTTTGTTAAAAAATATCTCCACTTCTGTCTAAGTTTCTTCAGGTAATTTTATTTTTTTCTAAGGTGACACTTCTTTCCTATAATGCTGTTTACATAAATAAACCCAAGATTTGACTAAAATTTGTAAAATTTTGTGCTGTTCTGAAAACAAGTAAAACATGTATATCCACATGGGACAACTCTCATCACTATTATACTTGAGGTCAGTGGATCTTATAAGTAATTTAAAATCCTTCATCAGTGGTTTCTCAACCAGACTTGAGATTGTCAGAAATAATGGACACATAGCTGATAAACATTTTACTGAAAGGAATGCTCACATTCAGCACCTAATCCCAAAATATTTGACTCTTGTAGAGCTGCAGTGTTTTTTGAAAACCTTGCTAATAGTTGTCCTTGTCAGGCTGAACATCCTCATTTCTTAGCAAAGCCAATCAGAGTGGACTGTACTTAGTATCTCAAATAGAGCATTCAGCAATTAATACTGCATGCATTTCATCAGAGATGCATTCCTGGCAGTAGAAGGCTTCCAGGCTTCTCCTCCAATGGGTGCAGCTTTTACATTGCATAGGTGCATTTCCACTGCAAAACTGTTAATTTTCCAAAACAGCTGTTGTTACTTAACTGATGTGTAAAACTGCTTCTTGCTGAGATCTCAGCAAGACAGACCAGAAAGCCAAATAAAAATATACCTCCCACTTCTGGTTATCATGAAAGTTATCATTAATTCTTTTTGCCTTGTTAAGGATTCAAAGATTTGCAAACGATTTTTCCAAAACTCTCAGTGTTGCTACCGAGAACAGCAAAGCAAACATGGAAGAAAAAATTATTTTGCAAAGAGAAAAATCCATGCAATGAAAAGAAATAGCAGTGATATATTATACATTACTGATGCATAATTCAGATTTTAGGGATTAACCTCAAGGCTGCAGTTACTGTGATACTGAGAAACTCAGCCTTGCAGTTAACACACCTACAGTTAGGAAAGGGAAATCACAGTGTTGAGGCAACAAGCAATGGATTGTGAAGTTGTTCAGCAAGGCAAAAAAGACATGAGACAGAGTAGAGCAGGTAGAAGGCTAATCAGACCCTAATGAAGGGTATTGAATCTGAACCTACATGACAGCATGAACTGGTAGTGCATCTAAGCAGAAAAAGCATGAATCTGGAGTAAAATCACAGTTCTTAATTTTAATAACTGCACCTCAGTGTGACCTCATTAGATGTTATAATGTCACATTGATGCTACTAGCTACAGAAATTGTACTGCTTGTTTAAAATATAGAAAGACAGTCAATGTCTTAAAAGCTGTTGTTTTTCTTTCATGTTGCCGTAATGATTCACATGTTGCAGGAGGTGTTAAAGATGGAGCTCAATAGGCTTCAGTTCTTCCCGGAGGCAAAGGTTTGTCAGCTTCCTCTGAATCCTGCACTTGTTGTCCAAGTCATAGAGGCAGACAAGTCTAGCTCATGCAGTGGATTGTGTTTTTAATTAATTTTGTAGTATATTTTAATTATTATTTGTTTTTTTTAGTATAAATGGGAATAGAGATGGGCTGAGGCCAACTGGAGGAGTTTCAATAAGGCCAAATGCCGGGGGCTGCCCTTGGGCCACAACAACCCACAGCAGCGCTACAGGCTTGGGGAGGAGTGGCTGGAGAGCTGCCAGTCAGAGAGGGACCTGGGGGGGTGATTGACAGCTGGCTGAACAGGAGCCAGCAGTGTGCCCAGGGGGCCAAGAAGGCCAATGGCATCCTGGCTTGTGTCAGCAATAGCGTGGCCAGCAGGGACAGGGAAGGGATCT
>NW_020799092.1:9092800-9163641 GCF_003259725.1 Athene cunicularia | reverse complement strand
TAGTGTGGCCAGCAGGGACAGGGAAGGGATCTTACCCCTGTACTCGGCACTGGTGAGGCCGCACCTCGACGACTGTGTTCAGTTTTGGGCCCCTCACTACAAAAAGGACATTGAATGACTCGAGCGTGTCCAGAGAAGGGCAACGGAGCTGGTGCAGGGTCTGGAGCACAGGTCGTACGGGGAGCGGCTGAGGGAACTGGGGGTGTTTAGTCTGGAGAAGAGGAGGCTGAGGGGAGACCTCATCGCCCTCTACAGCTCCCTGAAAGGAGGGTGCAGAGAGCTGGGGATGAGTCTCTTTAACCAAGGAACAAGCGATCGGACAAGAGGGAATGGCCTCAGGTTGTGCCAGGGAAGGTTTAGACTAGATGTGAGGAAGCATTTCTTTCCAGAAGGGGTTGTTAGGTGTTGGAATGGGCTGCCCAGGGCAGTGGTGGAGTCCCCGTCCCTGGAGGTGTTTAAGAGTTGGGTTGATACAGCGCTGAGGGATATGCTGTAGTTGGGAACTGTCAATGTTAAGTTAATGGTTGGGCTGGATGATCTTCAAGTTTTTTTCCAACCTAGACAGTTCTGTGATTCAGTGGGGAGAGGGAATGTATAGCTGGATTGACTGGGAAATAATTTTACTGAGTCATCCATTAAACTGACATCTAGCCTATTCGCCTTTAAACTGGGGGCCTTTGTTGCAGGCAGGGGTGAAAGGGACTGGTGAGGTGGGTGTTGCATGCGTGTCTCACCTTGCACACCAGCTGCAGCAGAGACTGCAAACTCTGAGCAGCCTGCTCCCAAATCAACTGCCCTGCCATGGTGTCAGGATTGACAAGGTCACCTGGCTTCCCTGAAGCTGAGACATGGTTTCCATCCTACCCAGGTAACTCTTGTGGGCAGTTTTTTGCTCATCTAAGACTCTCCCCTGTCATGTATGGGAGTAGCTAAAGGTCTAGACCTAGCTTTCTTTTTGCTGGAGTGACACTACGTACATGCTGAGAATTGCTAAAATATTAAGTACTCACAGTAACTTGCCCTTGTCTATGATCCCTATTAAAAATGACTCAAGAGTAAAGGAAACAACAATGCTTTTTAATGTTACTTGACTTGACTGTGACCATAGTACTAAGGCTCAGTTATTCATTGTTTAGAAATATTTTTCATAAACAGTATTATGCCAGGAATAAGCTGTTCCATCTCTCAGGATGGAAAAGGTATCCAACAGCGAAAGAACAAACCTGAACACCCATATCTATTACCAGTTATAGCTGCCTAATTGCAGCAATTTGTGCTCTGCTTTTGTTCTCTGGCTCATTATCCACAGCGGACCTGATTCTGCCAGGTGCTGATTCCTTCAATTGCCTTTGACCTGTGATTCTCCAAGTCATTGCTATTCAGCCTTGATCTTGCTGAGAACAGAGGTCTTCCAGCACCCCACAGGCTTAGGCCAATTGTGCATGATCTAAGTCAGAAGAGTTTGAAGCCTGCTGCTTCTCACTGCTTTTAGGCTTTTGGAAATAATGACTAATGGGAAGGTATCTCACCATACAGTTGTGCTATTTATACTGCACCAGCTTGGCTGGACAGATACAAAATGTTTAAATATAGGTATCTGAAGAGAGACCTTTTTTAAAAAAAATTCTTATAGCATTACAGGCCATTATCTTGCTATAAATATATGCAGCTTCTTGATTGAACTATGTGTCAGTATAATCATGCAAATCAGAATTTTTAAGTGCTTATAATTACCTAAATTTAACTAATTTTGGCATCATCTATTGATTTTACTAGTAGCAAGCACTGCTCCCAGGTCTATCAATAATGCATTATCTCACAGTAACGTTTCAAGCACTTATTGAGACATTTCAATTCAATTCAATTGCCAAACTTCCATTGGGGTCAGGATTTCACCATCAATAATAGCTATTGCATGTCACAGAGGTATGTTTTGGCTAAGACAATATTTACATGCTTGCACCATGCTTTGAGATGTTTAGATGAAAAGCAAGAGACAGCTATCTAGTATTGTTTTTATTCAAATTAGCCTCCATTGCCCTGCACCTAGTAAGGATGGCAGTAGAGTCTGTGGAGCGCTCATTATTTCTAGAAACCAGGCCATTAATTTACCTTTGTCTTTGGTTGAGGTTTTGGTTGGTTTTTTTTCCCCAGTTTTCTTAATAATGATAATAATACTGCCCTAACTCACAGAGGATTTGCAATGCTTGGCTCATTAATGCTTTTTGAAGCCCTTTGAGTCTTCAGGTGGAGGGAGCTGTAGGGCATGAGAAGTCAAAATTTATGTTTAATTAAGATAAATTCCATACAAATAGATTATAATTTTCAGAGTTTCCTGAATCCCTAGCCAGAGTGAGGTCACCAAAGAAATTAGCAGGTTCTTTGCTTCCATAAAGAATGTATGATTTGGCATTTCTTTTTCCCAGAAAATAATAGGACTTTTCAGTGCTTTACAGATTCTTATTAGATCAGTCTTATGCATTCATCCACTCAGTCACAGCCAAAGTTTATCATTAATAGGACTGGGTGAAAATGAAAAGCAATTAGTGTAGAAAATATTATCCATCCATATAATCTGATTATTGAGTAAAACAAATTGTATGGGAGAAAGAATTTCTCATTTTCCTGACACAATTAAACAGTCAATAACATCAGCAATTATTTATTTTTGTTATCAGTGCTACTGAGCACTATTTAAAGATGGTACCTTTTTCCGGAGGTATTGTATTAGCCTGGTGTTTTGTATGTGACACTTGTTTTTTTTTTCTCATCTTTTTTTCCCTGAAGTCATGTTCATATTTTATGTCCAATGCTCTTCCATTAAAAATCTCCTTCATCAATGCAAATGCTCCAAGTGGAAACATCAATGTTATTTTTAAGGTATGTTCTTCCTCTGATCCTCAGTTCCTTTTGTATGGAAAATGTTGATTTGAAATTCACCTAATTTATGTTTTAAACCTTGAGCTTCAGAATGTTTGATTTGGCTTTGCTGTTCACTTTTCCTAATTATTTTTTACACTAGAACTTTCAATGGAAGATGTTGAGGCAATGCACTGAAGTACCAGTGTTTTGACTGGTAGACAATCAAATGACTTGCATTATTTTTTTTTCTTAGTGGAGACAACCAGGCTAAAATATTAAGTTTATATTTTAAACCTAGTTTATTTACCACACCAAAGTCTCAGAGAAGAGATAATTCAGAACGACTGAATCCATTAGCCTTGTCTGTATTTCTCTAACAAACCAAAATACTGGAGTGTTAGAGACTGCATTTGCTACACAGAATTCTGGCCCTATTAGCCAGCATAGGGAAATGGCCTGAGGAAGAGGGAGGTGAAGAGGACAGCAGAGGAGCTCTGTCTTATTGGAGTTACTTGAAGGAACTGACTCTGAAAATAAACTATGATTTATTTTCCAGTTGTCACCTAGAAAATCTTCAGTGCTTAGGACAGTGCTGTGTCCATCCACAAAAGACAATACATTCAATTTAAAGTTACTTCTCTTTCAAAAGAGAAGAAGTCTTCCATAACAGTGGATACTGTTTTTAGAAATGAATGCTGAAGTTCATGAAGTGTTTGATGGATACAAAATGGTCAGTGTTTCCAAAGAGATTATTCCTAGATCTTTTCCAAAGAGATTATTCCTAGATCTTTTCCAAAGAGATTATTCCTAGATCTTTTCCACTATCATTTTCCAAACCAGAAGTCTAAAATATTGATTAAAATATATTTTTTTTTAAAAAAGAAAAAGATTTCTAGGCTGTCTTGAATTAAATTGACCTTTAGAGCAGCTGCGATTCTCAAGAATAGAAGTACGCTTTCCGGGCATGTTAGGAGGAGGCTAGCAATGTTAAGTTTTTTGGAACATTTAGAAATCTGATTCTTATGCTATTTCATCTGAGAATCGATGTTAAATAGACAGGTTTCTACTTGCTTCAGCAACTTGAGCAAATTGCCTGCTCATGGGGCATTTAAACGTTTGTGCTGCTCTTACCTAGACAGTATTTTTCCTGCCCAATAATGTTCAACAAACAACATCTGTTGAAACCTGGATTTCCTGTCCTTCCATCACCTTCTCCTGCCAGCAAACCATTGTGTTAAAGTATCCTTTACTTGTACTATAGTTCCACTGTTTATTTATGATGGATAATGCGTACATAAAATGATAAGCACTGATATCATACTAAATTGTCTACTGAATATATATGTGAGGGAAGGAGGGAAGGTAAATGGAGAGAATAAGATTTTTCATAGGTTTAGATACTTTAGGAGTCAAGATTACTTTTAAATGAAAGAAAAATAAATTTGGATTTTTTTTTAAAGTCTCTTCAGGTACTCCTTTCGTGGCAGTAAATGTTTGTAGATTAGAATACTTAAATAAAAAGAATGTCATAAAATAAGAACACACTTAAAAATACTGTAAAATCGCATGTATTTTGGATGGGGTGGAGAGGAGGTAATAAAAATAAGCAAGGCTTTTGTTTTCACAGGCTATTTACACAGCCATAGTTGAAAATAATCTCTTCATTACTTCTTGTGGCTACAATTAAAGCCCCATTTCACTAAGATTATTGTTTGACTGACTCCATGGGGGGAACAGTCAACACTGCATAACTGTTTGAAACTGAATATGAATCATGTCACAGATAAAATATAAATTCATTATTAAATTCCCATTTGGCCTGCTGCAAATACCAAGTTGTGAAGCTTAATGTTAGACAAATGCTGTCATTTGTGAAAAGGGATCTAACATTATGTAGACTTTAAAATGTAACTAAATTAAGATCCTTCTTTTGGACTAAATTTTCACAGTCTAATAATTCCATAGGAATAATAAACTGAAAGGCTGCAGTTAATCAGTGAGTATTTGTTACCATTTCAGTGGCTGCCAAAACTGTTTCTGCATATGTGTGACATCTACTCCGTCCTTTTCCAACACGAAAAGATAAATAGCAACTTTGAAGAAAAACAAGAGGGATTTACTGTAGAATGAATGTAGCTATTTTGGTGGGGAGGAAAAAAAAAAAAAAAAAAAAAAAAAAACTGTCTGGTATTGAAGGAGAAACTTCAGTTTCTTGTGCAATTTTCACAGGTAGGCAATGATCTATGTCAAGACATGCTGGTTCTGCAAATTATTTGAATGATGGACAGCATTTGACTCCAAAAGGGATTGCAAATGCAAATGTTCATTTATAAGTATCTAAAGGAAAAGGCCAAGGTCAGTTTTAGATATAAAAGTTACCTGTATTACTTTATTCATATTTCATGTAAACAGCAGTATATAAAAATCCTCCCTTTAACTTTCATTTTCATGGGTGTCTTATTTATCTTCCCCCTTAAAGAAAAAAAAAAAATGCTCAGAATTTCAGTCACTCAAGCCCCGAATTGTATGCTGCCTGCTCCTGAATGTTCATTTTATTTATTCATTCTGCCTCTCCAGGAAAAGTACAGCCAAACTCATTGAATTTTGTAGCAACTTAGGCTAGAATTTTCCAAAAACCTCAATACCATCAGCTTGCACTGGATTCTCAAAAGTAACTTCACACATCAAAAAGAGGGCTTTGGAGAAAATTGTGCATAGCTACCAAACTTTCAACCCAGTGGGAACCTGCGTAGATGCTTAAATGAACCTAGATGCATGTGGCTACAGAAAGTACCTATAGACAAGTGATGGCATCTTCACAGTGTTGATTTTGAAATATTACTGTTGCAATTTATGCTCTTTAAGGCATGCCTGACTCATCTGAAAGCTTTATTTCTCTCTTTTATGATTGTTATAGCAGAGCTGTAGCAGGGATACCAATTGCTTGCTAAAGAAATTTACTGACAGCAACAAGTTTACTATTTTTTACTGACTCTCCAAATATTTTACTGAAAATAATCCTTGCATAAATAGAAGACTGATATATCCAGATTACCTGTTGTATAAAAACTATTAAAAAAAAAAAAAAAAAGAAAAAAGAAAATATTACTTTCTGAGCTACAAAGAGAAAATGAGAGAGGATGCATGATCTGAAGGAACTAGGAGAAAATATAGATGAGTTCATGCACATGGTGGGTGGTTAAGGTGACCTGAGAAAGACTCTTCCCTTCTTTGTAGAGATGGGAGTCGAAACTTGAAGGCTTCTGCTTCAAAGGCAAATCTTACAAGAATACTATTTCTGAATGTAATATTATAGTCTCTCTTATATACTAAGTCTTAATTTGACTTTTGCCAAGAAAGATCCAGGGATCGTCTGCAAATAATACTCTCTGCCTGACAGTCTTTTCCTTTCAGCACCGTAGCAGCAGAAAGCTTCTTGGTGTCTGACAGATTTTCCACACAGCATCTTTCCTTATGAACTACAGAAGTGTTAATATAGTTGATTTACAGTTAATGATTAAGGATAAAAGGACCAAGTGGCATGCCTGTGGTCATACAGGACATGTGCTTATGTAGATTTGTGTACCCAGGTCTTTCAAGTCTTAGGCTAATGACTTGCTCCATGGGCCACGTTTTCCACACAAAGGACGTAGAAGATTATAATTTCATAGTCGTGGGAACATGGAAATCACTCTTCACAGAAATGTGAAAAGCCGATAAAGCACTGGTATGCCACTTTCCAGTCATGGTATAGTAGAGGAACCTGTCACCAAATTAAATTGTTAGAAGTCCTTCCTGTAATGCAGGGGTTGCAGGATGACATGCCAGGGGACCACACATGGGGACAGGGACAGGAGATTGGCAAACCAGGTCTCAGTTCCAAAAAAGGAATTAAGTGCATGCAGTATAGACAGAGGATTCAAGTGAAGCATTGCAAAATGCTTGGCTTCTCTCTACACTTCAAAGTCCCAGTTTATGTCATATTGGATCAGACTAATTTCCGCACTATCCAGTAACCTTTCTCCCAGCTGCGATCAGCATCACATACTGCAGACAAATTTGTGTAGCATTCTAGACAGTAAACACATATGAAATAACTTTATATTTTATAATAAATATCTGATTCTATTTTTTAAAGATTTTTATTGGTTTTGTAAGTATTCTGCCCACTTTGGATCTCATTAAATTGTTGGTCCTGTTGGTACCTTGAGGCAGTTATGTCCACAATATTGTTACTGGTGTTTTTATTTCTCATTCGCAGAACTACCACTTTTTACTAAGTGTCTTGGTTTTTTGCTCCCAAAGCGAAAGAGAAAAGCAATCCTGATCTACATTTTCTATTGCATTCATGTCATGGTTTAACCCCAGCCAGCAGCTAAGCACCACACAGCTGTTCACTCACTCCACTCCTCCAGCAAGATGAGGGAAAGAGAACTGGAAGGGTTAAAGTAAGAAAACTTGAGGGTTGAGATAAAAACAGTTTAATAAGTTAAGCAAAAGCTGCGCATGCAAGCAAAGCAAAACAAGGAATTCATTCACCACTTCCCATCAACAGACATGTTCAGCCATCCCCAGGAAAGCAGGGCTCCATCGCCACCACTCTGAATATCACCCCCTCCTTCCTTCTTCTTCCCCCAGCTTTATATGCTGAGCATGACACCATACGGTATGGAATATCCCTTCGGTCAGTTGGGGTCAGCTGTCCCAGCTGTGTGTCCTCCCAACTTCTTGTGCACCCTCAGCCTTCTCAGCCTACTCACTGGTGGGGTAGTGTGAGAAGCAGAAAGGGCCTTGACTCTGTGGAAGTGCTGCTCAGCAAAAATGAAAACATCTCTGTATCATTATCACTGTTTACAGCACAAATCCAAAACATTGCTGCATACTAGCTACTGTGAAGAAAATTAACTCTATCCCAGCTGAAACCAGCACAATTTATTATATTATAAACTTTTAAGCATGTATTTTGTCTGCATGGAATGATCCAACAAAAGGCAATACGCACTGACATTCTTCATATATTTTTTAAGTTGAAGGTTTTTTATGGAAACTCTTTTCTATCTTATTAGGATTGGTACAGATGGTGCCAGATGCTACCACGCTAGTGAAGATCCACAGGGAGTCTGGACTGATAGGACCATTGAAAGAAAATACAATTAAAAAATGGTTCCATCATCATCATCCTCTGGAATCAAGTTACCGAGAGCTAGCATTATAATGAAGCTTATTATGCATTTCATGTTTTACCATGGGAAAAAATAAACCAAATGGCAGTAAGAAGTGAAAACAAATGACTCAGACACAAGACAAACAAGTCACATGCATAGAAGCCAGGGAATTGACTTAAATACCAGTCTCTTTCTATGAAGATATTGCTTTGGATCAGATGTATTGTAAGACATTTTCTATAAAAATGTGTCAGAGATGTTTTGAAATTTAGAAATAGAGAGAGGCTGAAGTAGAAATTAAGTATTGAACTCAAAACCGTTTCTATTTTAGGTCAGCTCTCTAAATATTTTATATAAACCATGCAAAATTTCCGTGGATTTCTTGTATTTGGAAATGACCATGTCGATACCCACAGTTTTAGAAAGCTGTTTTATCAAAACTAGTTAGTCATATGAAACATAAGATGACGCTTTTCATATCATATTGTGGGATCTCATGTAATGTATCTGCTTTTATGAAACTAGACATTATGTATGAGCCAAAAATTTGGAAATTATATTTATAGAAGCAGAGCTTTCCCAAGGAACATTTTCTATTAATTCTTTGTTGGCTGAGCATGTTCTGAGGCCCATGAAAAACCTTTTACTGTTTGTGTTACTAAGACAGTTTTTAGAACCCTACTCTGTGCTTACAGTAGATTAGTAACCAACATTTTATATTTAAAGGGGAGTTTTGAGTGTTTAGCACTCTGAAAATGAAGTCCTTTTCTAACAGCTCATTAGTAGATGTATAGTATAAATATGTTCAATAAACTTTAGTAATTTTGTAATTCTATAGGCATTTTTCATCCACATTTTCAGTAAGAACACTTGAATTCATAGTATATCACCTTGATTCAGTTAAACAAGAACAATCTGTATAGAATGATTTTGTTTTTTAACAAGGTTGTATATTTATAGTGTTACGGTTGAAGTGCAGCCAACATTTCAACTGAAAAGTGACATACTATTAGTTATTGATTAAAACCCTGATTTCTTAATGTGGACTATTCTAAAACTAATTTCTACACATTTTCTTTCAATTTTTTAAACACATAAGTACAACTGGATCTGATTGCATGGTGCAGGCATAAAATTACTACTGTGCATTCACTTTGCACTTTGTGGTGTATGAATCTTTCTCTTTTTTTTACTCCTTAATAATTTTTTACTCATACAATACTGTATTTAAGGTGCTTAAAAACTAATGCAGAATAAGGTTTAATATCCTCATTTTACAGTTGGGTGAACAAAATCATAAAAAGCTTAGGTGTTTTATCCAAGGTTATCAAAGAGAATAGGTAGTACAGTTAGACATAAATTTCAGCCAACTCTTGTGCTATGCATTAAGTCTTCCACAGTGCTGTCATCCATATCAGCCATTGCAGGTGGCACCCTGCATCTACAGGGAAAACCTGAATGCCTCAAAAGTTATTTGCCTTGGCTAATGTAGATTTTGTCCAAAAACATAAAGATCACAGATTAGGAATGTTTTGGTTGCTATATAAATTAATTACATTATGATTTAGATTAATGGGAAAATAAGGAACTTCTGAATAATTTTCTGCTTTTTCAGTTCTTAAACTCTAGTAGGTAAGATTTTAAAAAGAAAAAAGCTATTCCTTATGCTTTGGGGTAGAAGAGTGATCATCATTTGAATCAGGATTAACTCTCCCCTGAAAGGGAACACAATATATGTGTTGTGAAACAGGTTGGGTAGGTTCTTCTACTGGAAGTCACAGTTTTTAAATACATCCCACTGAAGTTAGCAGAAAACTTGAAATCCATCTATGGGTGTCTGGTGAGCAGATCATTAGCTTGTAGATTTTTTTACATCTGCTATGGGCACATTTTTGGCAAAGAGCAACTCCACAATGTAATATTGTAGAGACAGATCTGACTGAGCCAGTCTACTCACAGGAAGCAGACTAAACATGAAAGTGCACATCTCTGCCATGTAAAAGAGAATCAGAGGAGTGGGTTATATTAATGACTGCTAGACTGGGCTTTGGTTTATTCACTCTCTTGAGGGTCTCTGCACAACAGTAGGTTTGATCCCATAGTCTATTCAGATTTGCAGATTCTAATTCTATGAGCAGAAAACAATTTAGCCATTCTTTCTTTCAGTTCATTTCAGTAAAATGGGGTTTGATTCTTTGGGTTGGTATACTATGACTTGATTACTTGGGATCTGAGAAAAGCAATTGCATTGGAGAAAAAAAGACCCATGTAGGTACAGAACAGTACAGTGGGTGCAAAATAAGCTACTTTCTTTACAAAGCAAACAGTTAAATTTGTGGATTTCCAATTAATTTCCAAGCAATTGTTTTTACAATATACATGGAGGGTGTTGAACAGAAATATCAGCTTCCTGCTGAGAAGCTTGCTTTACTTAGGTACATTCCACCTTAGAAGTTTTCCACAGAATTCCAAGTATCCATAAAACACAAATGGAAAACCTCATGCAGAAAATTGTTCTTGCATTGCCATTTTGAAATTTGTGTATTACTTGAGTACCGTTCCTATGAACACCTGTCTGTTAAAATTTTAGCAATACACATAGCATTTGTAGAAGTACAATTTTTTATTTTCTTGTTAGTGTCACAAACAAATGTATCTGTTTATATATATATTTCTAGTAAGTGCTTTTGTTTCATTAACCAGACATTAAGGAATTTCTTTTATTTGTGCACTGTCTGGTATGTTGTTACCTTCATTCTGGGAGTCTGATCGACACAGTGACAATGTAATGCTGACAAATGCTGGACACATGTTCTACATAAATTTTGCAAGATTTTTAGGTCACACACAGACATTTGGAAGCATAAGAATGTCAGTATCTATAGTAACGCACATAGTAAGCTTTAGAGCAATGTTCTGAAATTTCACAGCCTTTTCATCTTCCATGGAAAAAATACAAACGAGATCGTGCTTTTTTCCCTGAGTTTTCCAAAACAACATCTTTTTGTTATTCACAAAACTCTAAAAATTATAAGAATAACTGGAAAAGAAATTAAAAGTAGATGTTGAAGATCCCCTTTCAGTCTAAAAAGAAAAATTAAAATTCTTGTTTGGTCAGAGATTTCAGTGATACAATTAATTAGTGACCACAATAGTAGATTGGACTATGCCAAAAGAATTCTGATTTCCATTCTGGTTTTTATTGTTTGTTTGGTTAGTTTGGTTGGTTTTTTTTTTTTCTAATATACAAGTGTACCTATAATCTTAAACCACAGATGTTCTAAATTACCACTTTCTTCCCATATTCAGAGAAGAAACCAAATTTTCCAAACAGACACGGAGAAGAATTATATTATGCATCTGTGGGTAAAATTACAAATTTTTTCTTTACCTTTTGAAGCCTGACATCTAACCAGACTGAGCTCAGGGGTTGTTTTGCAAATATCTGATTTTACCTACAGAGGACTGTGATTTCTCTGTTTGTATCTATCTGTGATGTAACTATCCCATGATAAAGATAAATAAAATAGTGTGATCATGTATTCTAGTTCCTAATTTGAACATATGGAGGAATGAATTGGGATGGAATAAGAATAAATAGGACAATGCCAGTATGTGCAAAACACAAAGAAGCTGTTATAGCAGAGAATGGATAAATGATCCCCAATACTGATGAGTAGTGTGTGTGTGTCTTTCCTCCATGTTTCCTAATAATTTCCAGAACTAGTCCCAGAATTATGTTTGAACTAATTTTTCCCTTCTCTTTTTTCTTTTTTTTTTTTTTTTTTTAAGATGGCCTTTGACTATTCTAGTCTATCTCAGTGTGTGTGTTAGAAATAAGTGTGAGAGTATTGATATGAGGGAAGCTTATGGGGATAGTAAGTTCTTCTAAACCAGGTAGTCAAAAGATTTAGTTGCAGTGCTGAGAATTATCATCAATCATTCAAGATATGCTCCCTTAATCTTACTTATTTGCTGTGGAAAAAAAAAAAAAAAAAAAAGCAGAATAGAGTAATAAAAAAAGATACTCATGTACGCTCAGAGTGAAGTGCTGCATCCCTCACTTCAGCAAACCTCCTTTTGGAGCCCAACGGGAATTTCCTTGAGCAGTAATTTTACATGAGCAAAGAACCATCTAGTTTGAGTGAACAATGGGACAAAGCAAATATATGGGGGACACAACCAATTTTAAACAGAAATCATGTAATAGCATTAGTAAAAATAGATGTTAATTTTATTACTTTACAACTCAGTCATACTACACCTTCTTATTGACTCTAAAATGACTTAAAATACTGTCACTTCCATAAACAGCAACCATTTTTTTCCTGTTTCTCCTTGTAGTATATTGCTTTTAAACTATTGGATAAAACAATATATTTTAGGACCTCCATTCATGGAGTGCCCTCATGGTTCCTTAGTAAAACTAGCACTCACACTTAACAGCAGGTTGTGAACATCATGGGATAATGGTTGTCTTCCTCATATCTACATACAATTGATCAGATATAGTATTAATGCCTATAGTTCTCATAAGCTGTATGCACCTTCATGAAATGTAACATATTATTTGTAACACAGGAACACTGGGATATGCACTTCTACATCCCATAAGTTTCAGACTCTCAAAATTTGAAACCCTCAGTGCTATTTGTAGCTACTAATTCCTACAAGGCAAAACCTGAAATAGGTTTAATCCCTGGTTTCTTTAACAGCACTTTATATTAGATTTTCATTTGAGTTATTCGATTTTTATTTGAATTCTTAGCACTCCCCAAAATATCATAACCTTATAATAATATTGATAAAACAGCATCACAGTGCTTTCAAATCTTCAGAATTATTAGTTCTGACCCTGGAGTAGATGCTAAGATGATGAAAAGCATCTGATACAAGTCCTTATACATGCAACTGGTCTTTACATATATCACACAAACTTTTTTTTTTTTTTTTTGTAAAATGAAATCTATGCAAGGGAATGAAGGCTTATAGAAAAGGAGTCCCTATCTGAACTGTTTATAATTGTCATTCCTTTCAGAATTTAGGAAGCTGCTTGCCACAGCTGTCCATTTTCTGTTCTCAGAGAGGGCTTTTAGTCATTACCAAACTCTTATTCTTCATAAAGCTTCATGAGGATAGGTCCTCTGCAGTATTCTGCATCTGAGTATTTCTTCTGACGTAAATAAAATGAAAGGCATACATGGCAGCTTTGAGAATCACACGCTGTCAGGCATGGGCTGCAGTTCTTTCTATCAAATTCAATATGAGTCTTCAGAGAACCCTCTGAAGCTGATATGATTCACACAGTCATGTTCACTTTTGCATTCATGATTGTATAACACCCCAACGAGGGATTAGTTAAGTTTTCTAATTTCTGCCTTCATCTTTAAATGATGCCCAATAAGTCTGCTCAGTTTTGAGTCCGAGGCATGAATCGGTAGCTCAGCTCTTACAGATTTCAGAGGGAAGAGGAATCAATAACTTTTTCTTTTCCAGTTCATGTACCTTCACAGTGCAGCAAATATGTTAAATAGTACTAATAACCTGTCCTTACTTGAGTCTAGGAACTAATGTTTCAGAAGTGTTGGAGGGAGATATATGATGTATCTAACCAATAGCATACTAACAGCTTGGCAGGAGGAATTATTCCCAAAGTCCCAAAGGGAACTTTCCTACTGAACCATGAGATTTTTTTTTTTTCCCTAAATCATACAAGATGACACATTTTGTTAATGGTAATAAAATACTCCTTCTTTCATTCTCTAATCCAGTCACCACAATGTACCCTACCTTCCCCTAAAGTAGTGAATTCTGCAGGCACACTTCAAACTGTATGAAAAAATATTACTCGTTTCATATGTATATTTCATAAAACCGTCCTATTCTTTATCTACTGAGCATTCTGTGGCAATCATCTTAGACCCATTCCGAGTTAAATAGGTGTAATATCATCCAGGTAATCATATGGGACTAGGTCAGTCATCAAATGGTACGGAAAAAGGTGTCTGGCTCATGGTTGTATGTGCCATGCTTTCTTTGCTTTTGTTTTCTTCTTTTCAGTTCTGACCAGTTCTTTTTGAGAATTTCTTCTTTGGTGAACTAAACAATAAGAGATTTATTTAAATTCTGTACTAACCGAGCTAATCCTAACTTCAGCACTCTCCACTACCAGTCAATTCCAACACTGTCATCTATATTTTTTCAGTTAACGTCATGTAGTCTGAAACCTGATGGCAAGATATAGAGTAGTACAGCTCATGGCACACTGCAGATTCACCTTTTGATAACCTAGGTGTCCTTTCTTCTTTTTAAATACCTAGTCATCCTGTTTATTTACAACACTCCCTGGCTTTTCTTTTCTCTGATCTGAATCACAGAGACCATCTTGTCTCTTTGCCAAACTAATTCCACATCTTGGTGTGGTTTTCCCAGAATTTAAATCTGCTAAGCTGGTTTTCCTCTACAAAGTTAATTACCAGAGGCAGCCTCACTATTCCATTGGGAAATTACATTTTTTTGAAGGATGTTTCAAAAATATGGGAAAAATATCTTCCCACACTTTCTTCTTATGTCAGTGTTTTCCTATACTGAAAAACACTTAAGAAAGCCTGAGCATGTAGAAAAAGTAGAAGTACCTCATTTTATTTTAAAAGAAACACTTTTCATTTTTAATGTAACTAACCTAAAATAAGTGTTAGCGTCTCACTGGGAGTGTTTATTTGAAAAAAAAAAAATGCATTATTTTCAGGTATTTTCTTCTAAAACAGAAAAGTTGGCATACAGACAGGGAAAATTAAGTTGTATTTCCATTCTTTGACTACATTGTATCTGTATGTGTCCCACCTTTTTCCTAAAAATAGGAAAAAGTGGGGAAGAAAGAAGATTGGAATTTCAGAATTTCACATTTGTTGCCTTTAAAAAATTTTATTTAGCATACTCATCAAACAAAGTGTCTAAAACTTGTAAGTAAAAACTTAAAGTATAATCACTGTTGATTTTTTGAATTTGTGCATGAACCTGCATTACCTGCTGAAAGATTCCATTAGGAATTTTCAGTATGCCTCTTTATTAATTCATTTTTTACAGTTAAATTAATTTTTTCTGACATGATCGATCTGGAGTTATTAGTTCATGTGAACTGGTAACTCCTAATTATTTGCCACCATCCACTTTCAGCACTTCCTATATGTCACCCTCCAAAAATCTCTGACTGAAATCCTGGAAAGATTAAATTTAATGACTTAAAGCCCCTTAATAGCCCCAATGATCTTTATAAGAATATACAGATGTTTAAAGATAGTCATGCACATAAGTCTTTGCATAAAGATGGAAAGGTGAAATGGATAAAGACCTAAAGGTGAAAAAAATGTCACCTCCAAGGTAACAGGGCCTAAAGGGTCTGAATTTATGAAGCAAGAAGTCCATCAGTTCTGAAAGTCAGTTGTCTCTAATTGCCCTGAATTAAACTCCAAAAGCACAAATCGAGTCTGAGAATATATGAGCAGCACAAGTTGCAGTTGTGAGTTTCAGATGCACTCCTGTTATCTTTGTCTGCCTTGAAGAATAGGTGTTTATTGTTGCTGTTTTGGTGATTTCTCTAATTATCAAGCCTGGATAGTAGTTACAATTGGTTGTTTGTTTTCACTAATAGCCTCCTGTGGAGGCCATTCAATTAAAGCTTTTTGAAATTGGAGTAAATTATATTCACTGTCCACTTTGTATCCTTAATTTTTGTATTTATCCTTTTCAAAGTACCCGGACAGTTAAGAGGCGCATGGATATAATCCTATCCAGTTTTATTCGCCCAGGTGTGTTGTTCTTCTGCTGAATGGTGTTCCCTGGAACGCAGTTCTCATCTGCCACAATTCTCAGTATCCTTCTTGGCTTTTCATTTAGTTCAAGTGTGACATAAACTGCTTCAGGAACAGACACTTTCTTGGAAGAGTTATCATGTGTTCTTGTTAATAAGCACCTGGGCTAGAGAAATTAATGACTTCAGAGACACCGGTGGCATCCCCTCCACTTTGGGAGATATACTACACATGAATTATTTCAGTGACTCCCTATCAACTTCCTACTTCAGAGACTTCTTCATATCCTCTCCTCTTTCCTCCTTTTCTTTCTATTAGTCACCCGTGATTTCTTGTAGAATGTGACTCTAGAGAAAGTTTAACAATAAAACAGAACTACAAGGGGGAAAAAGACTGCTCACTGTCCATTTTGTTTATATTATTTTTAAATTATAACTGTGTACAGAGGCATATACTTTCTCTTTCCTGCTCCCATAAGAAACATTTTATTGTATTATCTCTTTGTCCAAAAGCTTTCTATACCTACCTTTGTATGTTCAGGGAGAGCTGTTCTCACACACAATCAAGTATGCGTCAAGCACTTTTAAACTAATCTCTTTTGCTTGGTCTTGGTATCTTTTTCACTTGTTCTGCACACTACAACTTTGTCCTTTATCCTTACTTGGAAAGCATACTGATGTATTTAATTAATGTGGGATTTAATCCCCTGCCCTAAGGAATTTCTGTGAAATTCTATTTCTTAATCACTGGTTTATTTCTCTATTTTGCCTGGTGATATACAAATCTCCTGCAACCATCTATTACTGTGTTTTCCAAATAGCCATTTCATACTGAATCACAGAATCATCTAGGTTGGAAAAAACATTGAAGATCATCTAGTCCAACCATTATCCTAAAAATGACAGTTCCCAACTACACCAGATCCCTCAGCACTATGTCAACCCAACTCTTAAACACCTCCAGGGATGGGGACTCCACCACTGCCATGGGCAGCCCATTCCAATGCCTAACAACCCTTTCCATAAAGAAATGCTTCCTAATATTCCGTCTAAACCTTCCCTGGCACAACCTGAGGCCATTACCTCTTATCCTATCACTTGTTACTTGGCTAAACAGACTCATCCCCAACTCTCTGCAATTTCAGGTAGCTGCAGAGGGTGATGAGGTCTCCCCTCAGCCTCCTCTTCTCCAGACTAAACACCCCCAGTTCCCTCAGCCGCTCCTCATACGACCTGTGCTTTCATAAACCCATGCTGACTGGGCCTGAGCATCTTCTTGTCCCTCACGTGTTGTGCGATGGTACTCAGGATGAGCTGCTCCATCAGCTTCCTGGGCACTGAAGTCAAGCTGCTGGGACTGTAATTTCCCGGATTAGCCTTCTGACCCTTTTTGCATATGGGCATCACATTGGCCAATTTCCAATCTGTCAGGACCTCCCCAGTCAGCCAGGACTGCTGGTAAATGACGGAAAGCAGCTTGGCGAGCACCCCAGCCAACTCCTTCAGCACCCTCGGGTGTATCCCATCCCGTCCCATAGACTTGTGTGTGTCTGTGTGATGCAGCAGGTCACTGACTGTCTCCTCCTGGATTGTGGGGGGGTCGTTCTCCCAGTCTCTGTCTTCTGGCTGAGGAGGCTGGATTCCCTTAGTACAACTGGTCTTGTATTAAAGACTGAGTCAAAGAAAACTTTATGCACCTCAGCCTTTTCCTCATCACTCGTTGCCATGTTTCCTCCTGCATCTAGCAGGGGATGGAGGCTCTCCCTAGTCTTTGTTTCACTGCTGGAAACATGTGAAACATTTCTTGTTATCCTTGACTGCTGAAGCCAGATTAATTTCTAGCTGGGCTTTAGTCCTCCTGATTTCCACCCTGCATAGCCTCACAGCCTCTTTGTAATCACTGTGTGTGGCTAGCCCCTTCTTCCAAAGGCTGTAAACTCTCCTTTTCTCCCTGAGTTGCAGCCAAAGCTCCCTGTTCAGCCAGGGTGGTCTTCTCTGGTGTTTGCTTCTCTTACAGCACCTGGGGACCGCCTGCTCCTGTGCCATTAACACTTCCTTCTTAGAGAGTGCGCAGCCTTCCTGGACCCCTGTACCCTTCAGGAGAGTCTCCCAAGGGATTCTGTAAAGCAGGTGCCTAAACAAGACAAAGTCAGCCCTTTGGAAGTCCAGGGTGGCAGTTCTGCTTAGCCCTCTCCTGGCCTCTCTAAGAATAGAGAACTCTATTATTTCATGGTCACTGTGCCCTAGTCGTCCTCCAGCCACCACATCATCCACCAGTCTTTCTCTGTTCACAAAGAGGATGTCCAGCAGGACACCTTCTCTGTTCAGTTCACTCACCAGCTGTGTCAGGAAGTTGTCTCCCACACATTCCAATAATCTCTGGGACCAGTGCCGCTCTGCTGTGTTGCATTTTCAGCAGATGTCTGGGAAGTTAAAGCCTCCCACAAGAACAAGGGCAAGTGAACGTGAGATTTCTCCTAAGTGCCTATAGAATATTTCATCCACCTCACTGTCCAGGTTGGGTGGTCTATAACAGACTCCCACTACAACATCTGCCCTGTTGGCCTTCCCCCTGATTCTAACACAAAGACACTCCACCCTGTCTTCACTACACTTGTACTCAAAGCAATCATAACAGTCCCTAACACACAGCACCGCCCCACCACCTCTCCTTCCTTGTCTGTCCCTCCTAAAGAGCTTGTAGCCATCAACTGGCGCACTCCACTCATGACAGACATCCCACCATGATGGTGAAAAAGACCTGTTAGCTGAATATTTGGTAGGTATGAGGTAAAATCCCACTTGTTCTATTTATTTTAAAGTGACTTTTAGGTCTGGGTTGTTTGTTGTTTTTTTTTTCCCCACTACTTAAAGTCAGTCAGAGCACAAAAAGCAGTTGTCCAACAATCCCTATTAACAAGAGGAATTGCTCCAATCTCCTTGCAAATTAACTCTCAAGTGTTTTATCACTGGGGTTAGTAATAAACTCCTAACAAACCTGGAAAATTTAATAGTCTTAGAAATGGTATAAGGCATCAGGAATGCTGTACTGATCACTTTCAAATATAGGTATTGAATGTGAAGTGTATAAAGGTTTTAAATCCACTTTAACATTGTTATGCAGTCTGACTGCTGGTGACTTTGAGTGAAGGCTGCTTTATGTTTGTTTATCTGAATAGAGGATCCTAACTCAGCTCAGAAAGTGCCTGAGTTGGACACAGTAGAGCTTGTAACCAGTCATTATAAGATGGACATGGCTGCAACAGCACAGTGTTTGAATACTGTTGAAAACATGTATGTTCTTAAAGCAGAGTACATCTTCTTTCAGGAAGGATCTTTTTTGGATTCTTCCAAAATATAAAATCAGCTGACTGTACAAAATGGGTGAAATCCTGTGACATAAGTGAATAAATTCTGCGGTCTGACTGCAGAATAACTAGTGATTGCAGCAGAGATGGGGGGAAATGCAGCCAGAGTGAAAACCATCAAGAGATGCCTCAAACTGGTTTCTGCTTTCCTGTCATGAGTCTTGACAATTTTGTTGTTACAAGGTAAGGTTCCAGATGAGTCCCTGTGGCAATACATGCTGCAAATACTAGGTCTACAATAAGAACAGTAACCATGTCTGACCTTAGCTGTCAACATTTGTGTTAGCTATACTGTCACTTAGCATAATGATCCTAGGGGACCAGGTGTCATCAAATCTCTATGATTTACAAACTCACTAACTCTGGCCCAAAATGAAAGGGTTTTTAGTTAAGTCACATTCCCTTGCACTTTGAACAGGCAAAGGGATACAAATAAATATTTGTTACGGCTCAGTTTACATGGGAAAACTAGATGTTAAGAATAATGAATCAGAGCCCTTAGTTTAGGCAAACATTATAGCATTATAGCTTGTTTTCTACTATATCTGTTAAGCATGATTAAATCTTGATGTAACCAATTCAGTTACTGACAGAAACAGATAAATGTTTCAGAATAGGCCAGTCTAATGTGTGAAATATTTCTTTTACTACTGATCAAAATAGGGTGTATGTTCAACACAGAGATTGTACTGGATAGCTAATATTAAAGCTCTGACAGTGAAAATAACGATAATAGCAAAGTTGATATATACATAAGAAGAACTAACTAAATGAATAAGTAAGACCGTAATGGTTTAAGAACTGTCCTCAGTTACCTAAGGAATTCAGGAGATTCTTTCTAGATTGAAGTTTCTGCCTCTGAAGATAGATGTTACTATAAAAATAACGTGGGTAAAACTGTAATCAGAAATGAGATTTCAAATTTGCAATTAGAAAATTTCTTATGCTGTAGATATCTCAAACAGCAGCAGAATTGGCAGAAAATAGATATAAAACCATGTTATCTGGTATAGACTTGACTCTTGCTCATTTGATTGAAGAATCTAAATCAGAATGTCTAGGCCATGTAGTTTGTCTGAGCCAAGGATGCTCAGGGCATTCAGGAATCTTTCTGTGTGAGTATTAAGCAGATAATGTCAGCACTAAATTCAGACCAGTTTACCCAGGGCTATGTCAGCTGAATCTTAAAAACCTCACAGAAACAGGCAACCTGTTTCAATATTTAATTATCCTCATGGTGAAGGGGTTTTTTTCTTATGGCAAATCAGAACCTCAGCTGTTTCAATATTGTCTCTTTTTCTTGCCTGGATCCATCCATTAATATCTATAGAAAGTTTCATAACTTTCTATAGATACTAATAGAGTGTTGTTTGGTCTCCTAAAAACCTTCTCATCTCCTGTGTAAACAAACCCACCTTCCTCAGCCTGTCCACACAGGAAAGTGCTCTAGCCTCCAAGCATCTTGGTGGCCTTCTGCTAAACTGACTCCAGTTTAGCAACATCTTTCTTGTTCTGGCAGGGTATGGACTAGGAATTGCTAAGTAAAGGGAATCTACTGGCTACTCCCTCATGAATTCAGCCCAGGATGCTGTGAGCCTTCATCACTTCCAGGGCTCATATTTGGCTCATGCTTAGTTCGCTGCCCATGACCTGGAGGGGCACGGTCAGTGAAGACTGAGGCAAAGAAGGCAATGAGTATCTCAGCCTTGTCTGTGCTCCCATGTCACTAAATCACCAGCAGGCATCACGTTCAAACCTTCGTTGTTCATCCTTTGACTACTGATGTATACGTCGAACTTCTTGTTGCACCTCATGTCCACCACCAGTTTTAACTGTAGTTGAGCTATGGCTTTCCTAACACCATTTCTGTGCACCCAGGCAGAGTTTGTGTATTTCTCCTTTATAGCCAGTCCTTACTTCCACTTTCCATATATTCCTTTTTTCCTTGAAGCTTAGTCACAAGCTCACTGTTTGGGCAAGTGACTATCCTCTATCTATTACTGGAAGTAAAAGATATTAAAAATACAATTGAGCATAAATCCCGTGGGATAAATAAATTCTTGGTTTTTTGGAAAGCTGTTTCAAATTTGCTAATTCACTTCTCTCTTGTATTCCTTTTCATAGCATTGTAATTACTGTTTGGTAATTGAAATTTAAACTGTCATTTTACTTAGATATGGATGGATATATGTCAGGTCTGGGTGATCTGAAGAATAAAGTCTCAGCAAGAGGCTGTTCACACTTTTCAGGAGCAGACATATCTGTGGAACTGTTAGCAAGGTTTCTTTGCTACAAGAAATAGAAAACAAATCAGAACATAGATTTGCTGGTAACAACTGTCATTGAAGTCAATGGGAAAATGCTATTTCAGCATGTGAAGTATTTCTATTTTATACAAAGCTCAGAACTATTGCTCTATTATGAAGTCACTTAAAATATATTCATATCATTTAGATTATGTGCTTGCTGAAGAGACTGTCATCTCCTATAACAGTGATCAGAAAAATAATAAGCACTGTAGAGTTCTCCTGGAGCATTCACCTTTCTTGAATGGTTATTTTGTCCAGGAGAGGAACATTTTGTGAAATAGATTTAATATACCCTTAGTAGAGCTCTTGTTACTTTCACAAATAACATTATTTTCAGTTAAGAAGGCACTGCCTAGATGAAACCGTTACAGTGCAGAACTGCGTTAACAACCATTCATGGAAAGTACATACCTGTGTTTCAGTATCAAGAAGGAAGGATACACCAAATGGCATACCATTAGTTTTGTTATGGGACTGACATCTTTCAATATTTTCATTAGTAACTGGTATGATGGGATAGAAAACATGTTTGTACACTTTTTAGTATTTAGAGGCCTATTGTAAGAGTTTTTGACTATGGTGAAAGTTGGGATTAGCAGTGCTAGGTTATGTTTCAGAAAGAGATCTGAGAGTTGTACTACAGACAAGTTGAATATGATCTGATGATAGAATATTGAATTGGAAAGCATGAAATGTGAAGTAATCCTTTTGCTTCACATGACACTGGTAAAATTTCAGCTGGAATATTTTGAACATTTTACTATTAGAAAGATGTGGATAAGGAGTCCAGAGAAATTACAAGGAGTCCAGAGAAAACCAATTAAAATTATCAGACATCTGTAAAACAAGACTTATGAGAAAAGGTTGAAACAATTGTTTACAGAAAATTGAGGAAAGACATAATAACAGTCTGCAAATACATTAGAGGCTGCTGTAAAGAAGATGGGATCTTCACGTTCCCTTAGGAAATAATAAGAATTAATAGGATGCAACACAGCAAGGTGAGATTAGGCATTAAGGAAAAAAACTCTGTGAGGGGAGATGCTGGAACAGAAATTTGATAGGGAGGTTGTAGAAGATCTCTATTGCTAAAAATCTTTGAGAATACACTAAATAAGCATCTCAAAAGCATGTTTATGGTTGATCTTGTCCTGGTAAGCAGAAAGATGGAGTATCTCTTGCAGTGCCCTTTCCAGGCATATTTTTTTATGCCTCTTTATATGGTTGCTTGAGACAAATTGTATTGTGCAGTTGTTCACTGTTTCATTCTTTACTATATGAAACAAATACACTTGCTTGTGTTTTTTTCTGTGTCTACAAATATATATGATTAGTATGATTAGATATTTTCACTTGGCTTAGAGAAATGAGCACTCATTCATTTATTTTGTGTGTGTTCTTCAATAATATTTTGGCTTTTTCTGCAGAGCAAAGGCTATCAGCTTTCAAACACTCTCTAAAAGTTCTTCCTATTTACTGTATATGTCTAAATTCCACATAGTTATGTTGAATACTATCAGTTACTCTTGACTCAGCCAAAATGGTTTTAAAGCAGTCAGGGAATATATTGGGGGACATATGCTGGTGAGCAGCGGATTTTTAAATTGCAAACAGTTCTGTATGGTTTCTCATGCACTGTCTCCTATGTCCATATGACAATTTGGACTGCAACTGTTTTGATCTCATTGTATCACTGTGTGTGACTTGAACTTTTCCATAACTACACTATTAGGAAGTTTAGATTCGATCAGAGTAAAGGTCATTTGTTGTTGATTATCTCATATGCTTTTTCTACTTAATATAAAAGTAAGTCAATGTATCATTCTTAAATGTTCTGTACTGTCAGATTCATAGTAGGAAAAACTAAAACCATTGTTAATCTTACAAGCTTTGTTAATCAGTTTACATCTAGTGTTTCATAACAAAGCCTGATGATCTTACTGGTCTTCTAGGAATACACCATATTTCTAGAAGTCCCAGTAAATGTTCCCATCACCTCAGAGCAAGTTTGTTTTTGCATGATGATCTCTTCAGTTGATTGAGGTTTCCTTTCTTTCTTCCCACTCATGACACATCATCCAAACATTCTTAATCTCCAGAGGAGCTGCAAAACACATTCCCATGAAAATTTTAAATCTCTAAAAGCAGTACACAAGAAAAAAAATAATAAAACCACCATAAAACTAGCCTTGCTTGCTTCTGACTGAATGACTTCAGTGAACTCTTTTGCCACAGTCGTTGTAAAGTATGTCTTTAAGGTCCAGGACTGCAATCAGACTGTCACAAACAGGGCTATTGCCTTTTGGACTGATTTCTATTATAAAACCAAAGAGCTCATTAATCTCATCTAGGGCTTTAGTGGGGAAAAAAAAAAAAAAAAAAAAGGGGGGTAATGATTTTGGGAGATTTATTGGCTGTACATCTTTGGTCTACCTCAAGCCACAGCATTTCTCTCAATGAGTCTTTTTTTTTTTTTCTAGAAAAGATGGTATCCAACATTACCATCATACAGTAGTCATTCAAGAATGCTTCATTTCTGTATTTCTTCAGCACACTATAAAGAAAAAATATATCTTTTGGTCTTCTACAGAGATACAGTAAAAGGCTTTACTTGAAAATAATTCATTGTACCAGTTTTGTTAAACTGATGCCTGCCATTTCACTAACTTGATGGAGACAGCAAGTTGTAATGGATACAGATTTTAGGCAAAAGGATGCTTGTCCCATTGGCTGTAACACAGTCTAACATCCTATGGACATAAGGTATTACAGGGCTTATGCATGATCCTGGCAGTATGCTTTGGGGTAAGAAATATTTCATGTTTATATCTGTTATATAACTTTATGTGAGCAAGATATGTAGTAGATTTATGTTCAAATGAGTGATGTCTTTCATTGTTACTATCATCAGGCCTTTGGATGCATTGCATATCTTCTGAATAAATGCTATCATTAATATGATCTTGGCTATGTGCCACAAAGAAGAATGTCAGTTAGAGATGTACTGGTTTAAATAGACATATTTATATGCACCAGGGTGAGATTCATTTGCGTGTGTGTGTGTGTGTGTGTGTGTGTGTGATAAATTACAATGCTCATGCAACCCCAGGGTATGCATTGCTTTTTTTCTTATGTAGGCTAAACCAGCCTGTGTTGTTTGCCGATGTAAATTTTCCCGTGCATGATGGATGGTGACTTGACTTGGCTGCTTGTAATGTTGCTGGAGTAATTTTTAGACTATCCCCTTCTATGTTTTTATATTCCAAAGGAGTCTGTGAAAGCTGCAAGGAACATTTTGCATCTATATGCAGACATTTAGCCCCGTCAACTGGTTTTTCAGAATCCTTTATGCACTCTTCAGTGAGTAAGTGTTTCCTCCCACTGAAATTTTGCTTTTTAACATTATTGTGAGAAACAACTGTGTTGTTCCTTCTAGTGGGTCTTGTCTTCTATACTAAAATGGTTTTATGTGGGTTTTTTAGGTTCAGTTACAATGTGTTCCCTTTATGAGCAAGTTGGCTTACCTCGATACACACAGGAATGGAGATTCAGCATCTGGCTGGCTGTAGGGGTTACCTTATGGGAGAGGCTCTGATATCACAACACCTTGAGCAAAACCAGGGAAAGAAAATTTCTACGTGGTGTTTTGCAGATTAACAAGGGAAGACAGGCCTACCACCTTAGAAGACAGTCTTAAAAGATACTGAGAAATTTAAGAACCTTGTAAAACTGCTTAAAATCATATTACAAGTAAAATTATTTATAAATAATATAAATACTAAAATATCAGTTACATGTTCAAATGGATCCTTTAGCAGCAACAGAGAATTGACTAATATTGCAGTCCTTGCATTATGTGGAAATTGGCCCATAGCCCAAACCAATGATGTTAAACACCCTGTTTCTTCAGCAAAGTAATTTCTGATTGCAGGATCTGTTTTCAGCTAAAGTAGCTTAATGTGGGACACTTGGAAACGCTCCGGAAGGGATATGTTTTCATAGTGTAATTGTGTCTCTTGATGCAGTAGGACATCAGAAACCAAATATTAATTTTGAAGAAAATATATAATATGGGGCCTTTACAGTGGTAATTTTGACTTGGAATATTTTAGCCCAAAAATATAAATGCACTTAAGAAACAGATTTGATTTTTAGACATTCTCAAGATGCTAAAGTTCTTTCAGATCAGGATTTAGACTGGACTTATGTCCACAGACAAGTGAAAATGTTAACAGTGGTAGTTTTCTGGCTCTATCTCTCTTTCTTATTGGCTTCAACAAATTGACTTCCATGACTCTAACTGTATCAATTTTTTTAATACTTAATGTCTACTTTAAATACCACCACTAAACAAAAGATAAACAGAAAGATGAAGGAATGAAAGTTCTGGGAAAATCTTACTCTCTGAAATCAGTAATAGATACAGGTTTGTAATTCTCCAAGAGTTACAGCACAAAACTACACAATAACATGTAACAGTCATACTGTAACATAACTGTCACACTATGAACTCACATCTTGCATAATACTGAAAAATGCGGGAGGACAGAATTGCTATTGTGGACCCTCATTATTCCTTGTACTACCTAGCTGAAAATAAATAATATTTAAAAAAAAAAACAAAACAACAAAAAACAAAACACAAAACACCTTAGTGGCCTGGACTGCTTTAAGGTGAATGACACCCATGGGAGCTCTGGTTTCAAAGTTAGGTTCAGTATAAAACAGGAAGACTTTCCAAACAGAAGAATGGGAAGGCCCCCTGGACATTTCTTGTGACATAGACTTCTATCTGCAGCCTAGAGTCTTATGGCAACTTGTCTTTCTATGATAATACAAGGCAGGTGGTTTTATGGGAAACTGTGGAAAAATCTTAGGAAAACTTCTCTGTCTCATTAATGAATCAATCAGCAAGCCAAGTGGGTTCAGATGCAGTCCACATTTGAGGTTTTGGCATGAAACAGAGATCCCCGAATTTCTTTCTTCGTTCAAGCTTCCCAAGAATATTTATTCAAGTTCATTTTGATTTAAGGGTCAACACACAATGTATATTTCCCTGGAATATAGCCCTCTAATCTGTTAAATACCTCTGTGTATACGGTTGTGATGAGTAAATCACTGCAGTAGTTTTGTCTGCATGAGGTCTTTCTGAAACTATCAAGTGATAGGATTGTTAGCAGAAGCCTGGCTAATCTGTTTTTTTTCTGCAATAACATGCCATAAATAAGAAAAAAAGGCAAGATGTGCCGTCAGATTCTGAACTTCATCTACTCCAGGGTGAACACAGAGTAACTGTACAGAAAACAAGACATTGCATTTAGGTTTATTCTGTTGTAACTTGGGTCAGAAACACCCCTTCAAAATGGTGTATATTTAATGATAGCATCATATTGTGGTGGTTTAAGCCCTGCTGGGACCGGAGACCACGTTGCCATTGCCCCTCCCCCACCCTCAGCCGGTCGGGCTGGCAGTGAGGCACAAACCCGGGTTAAAATAAGAAGAAATTTAATACAACAGTGTGATAATCTGAACAACAACAGTAGCAATGATAACAGCAAGAAAACAAAAATAACAGTAAGCAAGACAAAAGATATACAGAGAAATACCGCAAATGGTTATGGAAAAAGCCCGCCGTGAGCTCCCCTCCACCAAAACCACAAAGGAAAAAGTTCCCATGCTCCCGCACCGGGATCTGACATCAGCATGGTATGAATAACCCAGCTGGAAATCCCTTCCCCCTCTCTCTGCTGGGGAAACTTAACCCTATCCTAGCTGAACCAGGACACATATGTTGTATTTTTTTGTTGTTGGATTGTGGAGTTGTAGGGATTTTTCTTAAATCCACTTCTTGCCTAGTAGGGAGTTGATATTTATATCCCATCCTCTTTGAGAACCTCTAAATATTTCAGTACCAAGAGAGAACTTCTTTCCAGATTCACTTTCAGGCTGGAATAAAAAAATTAGAACAGTGAGAATTTAAAAAGAAAAGCAAAGAGCCAGAAGAAAATATGTAAGCTCCAAGCTTTTCCAGTGGTTGGATTTCTCACTAGGAAGCTCTTGCTGTGAAACCTGTCTCTGCCCCAATTAGTCAGGGACACGAGGCAGAGCAATAGAGCAGTCCACAATGAGCAAGGGAGAGATGAAATAATGTGGAAGGTAATACTGAAAAAACACATCTGAATAATGAGTTGGAAATATTAACTCTCTGCATGATTTTCTATTTTTGGTGAAATTTCTCATGTAATTGTTCTCTTTTTGAGGGATCGAGCTCCCTTCATCTTCACATCAGAGATGGAGTATTTCATCACAGAAGGTGGAAAAACCCACAGCGTTTTGAAGACTCTGTGGAGCTTTGCTGTCGGGCTTATAATACAGTCATGAAACACAGCTAGATACTCTTGAACCTGCTGGAAATGGTAAGAAGCTTGAGAATAAAACCAAAAAATCAGTTTCCTCTGGTGTCCTCTTCTCCTTTACCACTTTTCTGCTGCCCCCAGTAGCACTGTGATTTGAAGAAGTATCAGCTGCACTGCTGGAAATGATAGTGCTGGCACTTCTTGTGCAAAGAAGCTCACCAATTTCAGTACTAATTTCTGAGAAAGGAGAAGCTATGCTGCTTGTTTGGGTTTTTTTTTCCTTTTTTAATACATTTTTTTTTACAAAATAGCAGAAAACTGCAAAAGAAGATGGGTACAAGTCTCACATTCAGGAATTTCATTCAGCCCTTTTTCTAGGTCTTCAAGAAACTATTTATCAATCCTATTCATGGTTACAGCAAGACAAAGTATTTCATGGAATGGGTGATATGACAGTACCTAGCAGCACTGCAGTTAATAGTGATGCATTTAGAATGGGGTTTTGCACATTTCCATACTCCCTTCTTAGGGTGGCAAACACAGGAAAGAAAAAGCACTACCCATGTTGATACAGGTTTAACAATCCTTTTGTATAGGATTTTAAGATCTCTAGGAGTCTTCATCGCTTAGGTATTCCTACCGATTGATGTACTGTGGCACACTCCATAACTTATGCCTGTTTACTGTGTGTGAAACATTAATGATTTTACCCTTTGCAGGCAGCATGAGAATTTTAAATTAACTAGTATTTACTAGGTTGCTTAGTTAAATATTAAATGAAAACTTATGTCCAGGGCCCTGTGCAAAACCTAGGTGACTGGTCTATGAGTGGAAAAATCTATACAGCATTATAAACAGAACCCTTGATGAGGTTGGGTTGCAGCCAAGAAGTTGATCTGTAAACATTACTTTATCATCTCCAACTTCTGCAATGGAGCAGGTAGAAATGGCAAGGATTTGCTCATCTTGTTTTCTTCTGTTTTGTCATGCAATGATACAGTGAGTGATTTCACAATATGAAGCAGGAAGGATTGCCCTACATCTCAAAACCCTGATTCTAAGTAGTCACAAAGGTACAGCAAAATTGCATTCTCATCATAAGGCATAATTGTGCACTGAAAGGAGTGCAGAGTGCAATTGTAGGAAATACTGTCTAAGTTAAAGAGCCTCTAGAAAGCTCAGGAGCACCCCTGCTCTCTCATCCACAGCAGTAATCCCTGCATTTCTGAAGAGGTTGCCTGAAACTGCATGCTGCAAATATAGCTACATCTTCTGCCTACCTCCTTGTCCCCAGTGCAGTCTCTTTTTCTGCAAGCAGCAGAGATAATGATGTTAGATTACTGTGGGATAATAGAGAGAGAGTGTTAGGAAAATGTTCCTGGCAGGAGCTCTGAAATAGAACTAGCTATCTCTGCTGGGGTATAGCTCAGCTTTGTCTGTATTCAGGACATGACACACCTTCTGTTTCTGCTGGGAAAAGGAAAGGTAGTAGTGCTGAGCTAAAAGTCAGTATACAGATACGTTTTAATATTTGCCAAAGGACTGCAGTTCAGTCAATTGTGTTGCATGTCATAATTGAAAAATAACTGGCAGTGTACTCGCACCCCATCGATGAGCACTTCGTATCAAACAAATTAAACAAACAAGGCAAGTTTGGGAATGTCTTGTTTTTTTCCAGTGATGTTTGGAAGGGTGAGCCTGGTTCTGCACTTGAAATGAGGTGTTGGTCAGAAACTGTAAGTATTAAAATGTTTTAGTTACATGGGCCATTTCCAGAAAGTAAATAGACTGTGAAAAATTTCCACTTTGAATTAATTTCCAAGCAAAATATCAGATATCCTGAAGGGGCAAGATAAACTAACCACTGCTTATTTGTATCAATGACAGTCTAAGATTTCTCTCACTGTCTGGAAATCGGCATCATTAATCTTTCCTTCCCTTCCCACATTCTGTTTTCTGAATGCTATTTATAAAACATGGTTAAAAAATCTAAACAATAAGGCTATTCCCAAAAAGTACAATACTTCACAGGAGTAGTAAATTGTGCCCTGGATGGTCAGTAACTAGAGGTAGTTTCTAGCAAACCATAATCATGAACAATTTGAGGGGGTTGGCCCAGTTTGGGGATTAATGCTTTTTCTTGGTGGTGGGCAGGTGTTTCTAGAGCTTTAATAACATTTGCTACTGGGAGTAAGAAATAATCCATGAAGTTTCCATCACTTTCAAAAGCAGAAACATCTGTGGGAGACCCGAGTCTGCTGGCAGAGGTCAGCTGCATAAATGCCTGTAGTTCATCAGCTTTGCTCTTATTAAAGTTTCAGTGTGAACTATTATAAAGAGGGTGATCACAGGACACAAACAGCTTTTGACTAAAGAAATGCAAAATCCATTATTGTTATAATGATTTTTCAGGTAGAAAATGATTTAAAGGGACTTAGAGGTGGTGCCAGACAGCAAGTAATTGATCCACTTGCCTCTGTTGTGACAAGGAACAGGTCAACATAATAGTATAAAACAGGAGACAATACCTAGACAGAGCAGATCTAAGACTCAAGAATCCTGTGTCCCCAGGACAGAGAGGAGTCAGAAGACCTGAGATAATCAAGTGTGGTAGGTCGTGACATATGTGTGGCCAGATGAGGGAAGCGATGCAGGCACTTAAGTTTAGGCATCTAGTGACAGTTGAGTTGCCCTAGGTGATCTGTATTTGTTTTCCACACAGTTGTTCCATGTATCATCTAGTATTGCTAGCTACAGTGTTCAGAAGCCTCCTCAGTCGGGGGACTGGAAACACAAAAGATAAGCTATATGGAGCAAAAGGGATGAAACAGTATAATAAGCTTCTTTGCAGCTACCAAAGCATTGTGTAGGTACTGCCCTGCTAAAGACTTTTTTTTTCTTTTCTTCGGCAAATTGTTTTCCACCTTCTGCAATGCAGAGAACCTAAAAAAACCCTGTTTTTTCAGTTACACTAGAGATCATTCAGATTACATTCCTATCTGTTAGTGTTCACTTTTCTAATGCAGGTCAAGAAGCTTAATTTGTCTCTGCAAAAACTTTTTTTTTTTTTTTTTTAAGGGGACAGGAGTTGTTATTATCTTTTTATGAATGGGTTGAAGGCATATAGATAAATACCATTGTGAGTACTTAAGTGCTGAATGTTGTTATTGTCCCTGCTCTCAAGTCACGTGAATTTACCTCACTGAGCTTTCTTCCTCTCTGCTCCTTCCTAGCCTGAACTCTGTAAGACAGCTGTCCAACTGTCCAGTGGTACTACAGATTGGGTCTGATATGAAGCAAGCTTTTCCTCATAATGCCAAACAAAAAAAACCCCAAACCAACAAACAAAAACCTGCCAACAACAACAAAAAAACCCAAAATTTTGAAACTTAACTAAAAATACTGAGAAGGTTTGAAGCAATAAAGAAAATATACCTCCCTATCTCTTTTACCCGTACTCTATCTGTCTCTTACCTAACCTTAAAATAAAAGCAGTGATTCCTTTTTCCTTTGCTGTTACTTGCAAAACTCAGTGGGTCTTTCTGTCTGAGCTAGACACAAATATCAATGACGAATGCACTACAGTGACTGCAAATTCAGATACATTTCCTTCTAAGCAATGTGAAGGAGTGATTTTTTTTTTCCTCCATTACTCACAAGGCATCACTCTCAATGTACTCTGACTGCTGAGAAATATCAGTAGGTTTTGAAATGAGTAAAATTTTTTGTTGTTGTTGACATTTGAAAATGCCCGGAGAGAGCTGTATGGGCAATTGGACACACTCAGTTGTCTATCCTGCTGGTGTTGTTAATTTGCAAGGGGAACATTTGCATTATTTGTCCTTTGAAACCAACTTGGACAACTGACTAGAACAGCTCCATTCCTCATCTATGGAGAATGATACCCTCTCCAGAGGGCAGTTCTCAGTACCCAAGTCAGGGCTTCTGTTACGAATCAACATCTAAAGAAACTTTTCTCCTCCAGTGACTGTAAAGGGAGTGAATCTATGATCCCTTTCAAGGAGTCCAGAGCAGTAATGGTGGAATCAGTAGTTAGGAATCATGAGAAGGTGATGTTGTACTAAATTGGATTGGGACTAAAATAACACTGTGTTCATAAAAGAAATGCGGTTAGTATTGTTCAGGTGGCTGTATTTGGCCACCTCCCCTTCATTACTATTAGAAGGCTATGAAGGAAGCTTAGCAATGCACACACTTGAGATTATGATATCCAAAGAGAAAATAAATAACTGAAACAGATTGGTGATTTTGACACATGCTTCTTTCCTGTATGTCAGTGTGAAATTTTACAATTATTCACACTCTAGCATTGCTCTGGCCTCAGAACCTTTTTAAGATCAGAAAAACCTTGTGTTTTACAAGAAGACCTTTTGGTGTAAAACCTTTCTTAGTTAGGCCCATCTCATTTAAATTTCTTTTCAGTAGACCAGTAGACTAACGAAATTTCTTTACTTCAAGATGCTGCATGCAGGATTGCCTGAGCTAAACAGCATTCAGGATCCGAAGTACATGTATGATAACCTCTGTCCTCAGGACTCAGACCTCCAGGCTTCAAGTTACTTTACAATATAAAACCAGAATACAATCCAGAAACCTCATCTCCTTTGCGCATGAAGCAAAACTGTCAAATAAAAAAAAATAAATTAAAAAAAAAATACAGCAACAGTTTTTGTGTTAAGAGGTTGTAATCAGTGAAATTACACAAAAGAATAATTGTTCTTCACATGTTTGCTTTTAAAAAGTCCATTCCTTGCACATGTTAAAACCAATGTCCTCAAATTTCTGGAAGAAACATTCATGTAATTGTGGTACACTTGAAACAAACCATTTAAGTGCCTAGAGATTTCTTCGGCTTTCACAGTGAAACCATCCTGGTTTATATCTAGTCAGCTTTTCTTTCTGCTTTTAAATGCAGCAGCTATATGCCACAGGATTTAGACTGCATTAAAATGTTCAACTTGCTAATGGATTTAGTGAGGACCTGGTATTCCTGCATTTTAGTCCCTTTTCTGTCCTTTTGACCTGTGTTGCCTCAGGGAAGTTACTTTCCTTCTGTCCGCTGTAGTTTCTCCATCTGCAAAATGTTACTAATTCTTCCTTTTAAGCACTTAACAGATCTATCACAGAAAAGCATCGGGTGTGAATAATAGTTATGTTTAAAACTTGATTTTTGTTAGGATAATGAAATCTTTACTTATTTGTGATAATTACTCGGGATTATTGAGGAGGAGCTGCAGATGATGTGTATAAATCAGTTTGAAGCCCTCAGTCCTGATCTTTCAGGTCAGGCATCTGCATTATAATTCCAACTGTTGATGTGATCATGCTCTAGATGGAGCCAGTGGAGACTGGATTTGGAAGGTCCCTTTCCCATTCTAGGCACAACATGAGAAAAATATCTCCCTGTCAGAGCTTGCCCTGTGCAGCACCACCATTTCCAAGGGCAGTCTGTGACTTCACACACCCTGGACACCCATGTACACCTGCAAAGCAAGGCCGACTCTTCTGACCACCTCCTGGTGCAAGTGGAGGGCACATACCCAGTTTACAGCACTGGACTCTGAGTGAAGGGCTGCTTTCAAATTCAGAGCACTAAAGGACATTCCCACAAAGCAGCACAGTTCTCTGCAAGTGCAAACTGCCTTGAGGCAAGAGCAATCCCACTACCCTTCAATACAGCCAGAGGGCACATTGCAATAAATAACTGAGGTGTAAGCTTAAACTGGAGCAGCTGAGCCAGCCTCCTTCCTATTACAGAGGCCCATATGAAGGTTTTGGGCAATTTGAATTGTTATTTATATGTCTCGTTTTTGTGTATTGGAATTGGAAATTGAGGCAGCAGGCTCATAGAAGGCTGGAACAGAGACCTAGAGAGTTTAAGGAAGACTATTCTTTGACAAGAAAGAGAGGAACTTCTCAAACAAAATTATTGTTCCATTATTTTTTTACAAAGCACAGCACTAAGTTCCTCCTCATTTAACACTTGTTTTTTCATATTCATTTAACACTTGTTTTTTCACTCTTGCCCCTTAGCAAGATTGTCTTATTTTAAAATTTAATTACAACTTCATATTTACGAACTCCTACCTTATGCTTCCCTTTAAAATTTACATATTCCTAAATTACAGACTTATATTTCCTCTTCAAATGGGAGACATGCAGTTTCTAATTAAATTGTAAAAGTTTTGATTCTGTCAAATAGTTTGGGTGGTTGTGTCTGTCTCTCATGGGGAACAACCCAGTTCATTCAATTAGTGAAAAAAAGGCTAGGATATGCATAACAAATAGGGAATTGTGAGTCTTCAGAGTGAAAATTGCATTAGTATCATGCAAGGTTCAGAGCTAGTGCCGTGTGCTCTTCTGGAGGTGGAAAGGATCAATATGCTTTTCAGTTGGGTGGGACTAAAGCTAAGATTAATATCACTGCAGTCTTGCTTAGCTGGTAGAAAAAACATGAAAGTTGAGTTCATTTGTAGCTCCATCATCTTTCCTGGAGTTAGGCAAGGTGGTTGTGGTGTTTTGAGGGTAATGGTGAAGGAAGTGAGGGACTTCAGAGTGGGAATTCATCTGCAGTCTTTCTCAGCCAAAGTATGTGGAATAACAGCTGGCATTGGGAAGGAGATGTGACTCAATATTGTTTTCAAAGTAAGAAGAGCTGATGTGTATAGGTTATAGGGGCCCTAGAAGGCTGGACACTCTTTAAGATAGTAGTCTTAATGGCACAGGAGCAGGCGGTCCCCAGGTGCTGTAAGAGAAACCAGCAGTATGGAAGACCACCCTGGCTAAACAGGGAGCTTTGGCTGCAACTCAGGGAGAAAAGGAGAATTTACAGCCTTTGGAAGAAGGGGCTAGCCACACACAGTGATTACAAAGAGGCTGTGAGGCTATGCAGGGTGGAAATCAGGAGGTCTAAAGCCCAGCTAGAAGTTAATCTGGCTTCAGCAGACAAGGATAACATGAAAAGTTTCTATAAGTATGTCAACAGTGAAACAAAGACTAGGGAGAGCCTCCATCCCCTGCTAGATGCAGGAGGAAACATGGCAACAAGTGATGAGGAAAAGGCTGAGGTGCTTAATGCCTTCTTTGCTTCAGCCTTTAATAACAAGACCAGTTGTACTGAGGGAATCCAGCCTCCTCAGCCAGAAGACAGAGACTGGGAGAACGACCCCCCACAATCCAGGAGGAGACAGTCAGTGACCTGCTGCATCACACAGACACACACAACTCTATGGGACGGGATGGGATACACCCGAGGGTGCTGAAGGAGCTGGCTGGGGTGCTTGCCAAGCTGCTTTCCACCATTTACCAGCAGTCCTGGCTGACTGGGGAGGTCCTGACAGATTGGAAATTGGCCAATGTGACGCCCATCTATAAGAAGGGTCTGAACAATGATCCGGGGAATTACAAGCCTGTCAACTTGACTTTGGTGCCCGGGAAGCTGATGGAGCAGCTCATCCTGAGTACCATCACACAACACATGTGGGACAACCAGATGCTAAGGCCCAGTCAGCATGGGTCTGTGAAAGGCAGGTCCTGCTTGACAAACCTGATCTCCTTCTATGACAGGGCGACCTGCTTATTGGATGAGGGAAAGGCTGTGGATGTTGTCTACCTTGACTTTAGTAAGGCCTTTGACACCGTTTCCCACAGCATTCTCCTGGTGAAACTGGCTGCTCACAGCTTGGATGGGCACACGCTTTGCTGGGTAAAAAACTGGCTGGATGGCCGGGCCCAAAGAGTTGTGGTGAATGGAGTTAAATCCAGCTGGCGGCCGGTCACAAGTGGTGTTCCCCAGGGCTCGGTTTTGGGGCCACTCCTGTTTAACATCTTTATTGATGATCTAGACGAGGGGATCGAGTGCACCCTCAGTCAGTTTGCAGATGACACCCAGTTGGGTGGAAGTGTTGATCTGCTCGAGGGTAGGGAGGCTCTGCAGAGAGACCTGGACAGGCTGGAGCCATGGGCTGAGCCCAACTGCAGGAGTTTCCATAAGGCCAAATGCCGGGGGCTGCACTTGGGCCACAACAACCCCCAGCAGTGCTACAGGCTTGGGGAGGAGTGGCTGGAGAGCTGCCAGTCAGAGAGGGACCTGGGGGGGTTGATTGACAGCTGGCTGAACAGGAGCCAGCAGTGTGCCCAGGGGGCCAAGAAGGCCAATGGCATCCTGGCTTGTGTCAGCAATAGCGTGGCCAGCAGGGACAGGGAAGGGATCTTACCCCTGTACTCGGCACTGGTGAGGCTGCACCTCGATGAATGTGTTCAGTTTTGGGCCCCTCACTACAAAAAGGACATTGAATGACTCGAGCGTGTCCAGAGAAGGGCAACAAAGCTGGTGCAGGGTCTGGAGCACAGGTCGTACGAGGAGCGGCTGAGGGAACTGGGGGTGTTTAGTCTGGAGAAGAGGAGGCTGAGGGGAGACCTCATCGCCCTCTACAGCTACCTGAAAGGAGGGTGCAGAGAGCTGGGGATGAGTCTCTTTAACGAAGTATCAAGCGATCGGACAAGAGGTAATGGCCTCAAGTTGCACCAGGGAAGGTTTAGACTGGATATTAGGAAGAATTTCTTTCTAGAAGGAGTTGTTATTAGTTGGAATATGTTGCCAAGGGCAGTGGTGGAGTCCCCATCCCTGGAGGTGTCTTAGAGTTGGGTCGACATAGCGCTGAGGGATATGCTGTAGTTGGGAACTGTCAGTATCAGGTTAATCATTGGACTAGATGATCTTCAACGTCTTTTCCAACCTAGATGATTCTGTGACTCTGTTTTGTTGCCTGATAGAGGTTCATATTAGGGTTAGGAATCCTGTTCAGCCCAGAGAAACTGTAGGTAGTACTCAGAGGCCAGCATGTCCTTCTTCACATTACATTTCTTGTTAGGGCTGGTGTTAAGGAAACAAAGTGGAAATGCTGCTCAAGTCCTGCTTACCAGCAAAACTGGCATTACATATAGATCTGTACTGTGCTGTGGGTTCTGCTTTTATTTGAAACTATTTTCTCCTAATATATTTTTAGTGAACTCCGGAGCTATTGTTCCATTTTCCTTCAAAATGTTTAAATGTAGATTTCTTATTGTCTGTATAGATCATTACATTACATAGAAAAGTCAGATGTTGCTTGGGTGCATATTTTGTTCTTTAATACTCTTAGGGTATGTTTGTAATATATATGCTCATTTGTAAGAAGAAAGTCTCTTGTCATTAGCTCAGGAATTTCCGTGGATCTCATTTCTCTTTGAGCTTTTTTTTTCCTTTATTCTAATTTGGATTCATGTTTGAACATAATTTGTGTTAATTCAACACATGTATTAACTCACGTTTCTACATGTTTAAACATGGGCAGAACATCAGGCTTCATGGCTATTAGTACTTTAACTTCTGAAAAGTGTATCCAGGCACTTTTCATAATAAAGACTTTAGGATGGCCTGATACCTGGATCCATGCAGAATTTATCCCTCTGTATAAGCATTTACTGATCTACCCCCAGGAATGTTAATATATTGAGATTATTGTGAGCTTTGCATTACCTACATTATCCTTACTCCTGTCCTTTAGAAATTTTTTTCCCTACTTCCTTGTTATACAAAAAGCCCAGGTGAAAAAAAATCCAGTTACACACTTCTCATGGTCACTCTGTAGCTTATTCCTGTAATCTGTTTTTCAAGCTGTACTTAGCAAGCCAAGGAAATTGTAAATTCTAATTATTAGCATAACTTTGAGTAGCTCTCAAATCCTTCACAATTTTAAGTCCTTTTTCTCCATAATTACTTCCAAAAACACTTTATTGTTTTTAAAAAGTTCTTTTCTAGACAAGGAGTGTTGTCAATGGACTGTTAAACACTACCAACAGAAAGCTATTTCTTATTCTAAGTACAAGGTAATTTATGTAATCTTTCAGATTCAATCATATAATGTATATGCTGAAAACCCCAATCTTCTGCTAGTGGAAACAGAACAGTATTTTTCTGTATTTCTGTAGAAAGGTTGCTTTTAGCAATTGTCTGAGTTTGGTTTGAGCAATAATACTGACATTGCCTCTACTGTTGTTTAAAAACAACGTGAAATGATGAATGATGTCACAAATATTTCAGTCAAAACAATGTTCATTTGTTCTTTGCCATCACCTTTTTAGCCAATAGAATAATGCTACCAGAGTTTGCACTGTAAGGTACTGACCCTTTTCAGGATCATAAAGAGTTCTGTGTTTTACCAAATTCCTTTGCCCTCATTCATGATTTAACACATGTTCAACAATCTGTGGTCTCATTTATGTACTGTATTCTTCTCACATTGGTTCATTTCACTGTTATGAGCTGATGAGCAGCAGTGTTAAGCCTCACAGTTTACAGCCTTCTGGAAGGTCACACCCTCAGATCGTGGATAAACAAGGCACCAATTGAGAGTTAAACAAGAGTTTCTGTGTTTGCTTGTCAGTTCTGTGCACCTAGTGCCAAATGAAACATTGTTGTCTCTTCAGCATCTGCCCTGAACTCAGTTTGATCCTTGAAACTCAGTTTGATCCTTTCCCCTCCCTCCTTTCCTCTTCTCATGACAACAGTTTCACCAGAAACTGGAAACCCATCTTACCCCTGGATATAAATTTCCTCTGGTTTTCTGCAGATGTCTTCAAATGTCAGCATAGTATGGCATGCTGCCTGACATTTTTAATGTGCCTGTAAATGGATGTACATTTAAAATTATTTTTAAGGGATTAAAGTTAGTCCAATGCAACAAATGGGACTGATTCGATTGCAGTATGCAATCTAACCAACTCATAGAAACTCATGGATAAGAGATGCACGGTGGATCTGAAAATTACCAGCAAAGCACCATTGCATATCTTCAGCAGCCAGACTGAGGGGAGTGCTGCTTGATTCAGATGCCATTTTACTTATTAACTGAATCATTGCTCAGGTCGAGTATATCCACTTCCAAATCACAAATGCCAGCATCTGAAAAACTGGACAATTGACAGTAGCTCCTTTCAAAACATGATGCTAATCTCAAACTGATTATCCTGTCCCTGTTTCTCAGGTGGCTGCAGGTATTCCAGCAAGGAATCTCCCAAGCAGCTGAAACAACAGTGAAAGCTGATGACTTCTGAAAGGACATAGACAAAACATCAGTACTGAACTTTCTTTCAGCAGCACTCAAGCAGTTTGTAAAGTTCATGATGTATGTGCCTCAAAGGAACAGAAGGCAGGCTTCCTCTTTGATTTTTTGTTGTTTAAGGCATTCATACTATTGTACAAACCCCACATGACACCAGCTAAGAGAAGAGGAATGTCCTTTGTCCTGGGAGAGGCGCACAGCAGGACTAGTAGGGAAACTAGATTGGAAGATACACTTCAGGAGAGTACTTGATGTGCTTAGCCCATGGGATCAGAGTTAGTCTGAAAGTAAACCTGGATTTTAAAGCCTAGTAAAATAAGGGGTAAAAAGAATATGTTTATTGCCTGTATGCTATCACAGTGGGAAATAAGGTATTAAACTGAGGGGTTATCACTTCTCTACACAACAAAATCTACTGTCCATGAATAAATGTTGCTGAAAATTAGAAAAGGTCTATCCCTCTAAGCAGTAATAGTCTTGGAAAAGTTGAGGACATACTACCCAATTTATTTTTAAATGGAGCCTGGTAAATTCATGGATGGAAATGTTGATATAAATGAAACACCATGTTCATGAACATAGGTGTCCTGGTTCAACTAGGATAGGGTCAAGTTTTCTCCGGCAGAGAGAGAGGGGGAAGGGATCTCCAGCCGGGTTATTCATACTATGCTGGCATCAGGTCCAGGGGTAGAACCTTTTCACTTTCGCTTTTGGTTTTGGGAGTTGCGAGTTGCACACGCGGTGGGCTTGTTCCCTGACCATTTTGCGGTATTTCTCTGTATATCTTTTGTCTTGTTTACTGTTATTGCTGTTTATTGTCGTTATCATTGCTACTGTTGTTGTTCAGATTGCTCTATCACTCTGTTGTATTAAATTTCTTCTTATTTCAGCCCGGGGTCTGTGCTTAACTTCCAGCCTGACCAGCTGAGGGTGGGGGGGAGGCAACGGCAACATGCTCTCCGGTCCCGGCAGGGCTTAAACCTGCACAATAGGAGAGTCCCATGAGAATAAATTTTGTTCATTATACTCTAATGAGAAATAAGAAGGAGGATGCCATCAGGAATGCTAAAGAATATTATTCTAAAGTTTGGGGTGAATATTTAATCATTATATATAGCAAGACTAAGACTTGGATAACTGGTCAGTAATAATGAGTGTATGTGCTCTTAAAAGTCTGTGGAGAAAGGCTGACGTGTTCAAAAAAGATCTAAGCACCAGCCCTCAGAATACCTGTCCCATAAAAAACATCTATTTCCTAAAAATCAAGGCACCATCGCTAGTCACTCTTGGAAATGTTAGCCAATCTTTTCATCCATCTCTGTTTACACAAGAAGACAACCGGTCTGTACATGTTTTATCTGATAATGTAATTTAACAGTTCTGTAGAAAGACTGTGAGCGAAATCTGAAATTCAAAGTCAGTTCAGCAGGTGGCAAGCGGAAAGTCATTAGTTTTCAATAGTTATGGATATTTAACTTACTTTTCTGAGAAGTAGGTCAGACACCTATCTGTGTGATAAATGGATATTGTTGTGGAAAAAAAAATTGCCTGAAAACTGTGTGTGAGCAATATTGTGATTCACAATTAACATTACTCTAGTTAATGACAGTTTCCTGTTTTCTTCTGATTAACCTGTGCTTTTGATGTCCTTTGTATCAGTCACACTAGTTTTCTCATCTGTAGGCCATTAGGCACTAATTCTCTAAGCAGCTTGGGCTACCAGAGCTCTGAACTCAGAAACTTTTTGTCATCTTTGTGAAGGCCAAGTCAGCTTTAGGCACAGGCAAAGATGGTAATGGCCTAGGTAGCAAGAGGATCTTCACAACGAATACCTATGACCTTACCAACTTCTTTGCCTATTGCTAAACATAATGTGGCCATAGAGAAAAGAAGGTGTGTGAGGATCTTGGAGAGTTCAAGGAGAAAGTTCCACCACAGATCCTTCAGATGAACTTTAAAAATGCTAGCAGAAAGGGGAATCAGATACCCTGTGATAAACTAGGTCAGTGAACTAATCCACTCTAAAAATAAACTGCAAAATTAAAAAGGATAAGACACATGGGTTTGATGTACCCCACTGCTTCATACATAGCTAGGAACCAGTTTATGGAAGGCTGTGGGAAAGAGGGTTTCCTTAAGCCAGTTTGTCCTTAAAAAAAAGTGCAGAGAACCATAATCAGAGCTGTTCTACCTTGCTGTAAAGACACTCTCAGAGATGTCATCAGAATAGCAAAGACGACTTTTCAATTCTTTGTTGACAACATGACATAAGGATTGCTTAATATTTTCCATTCTAATACAGAGGATTGAATACAGAGAAAACAGAATATCAAGAGAGGGAAAAGACAATATACTGTTTTATTTTAAATGTAATCATTTAAAATAATTCACAGGGAAAATCTGCAACAATGACAACAAAAGCCTCTGTTTAGGTTTAAAATATGCGATTAGCAATCTGGGTGTTAAAAGCATTTTAGAATCTTAATGGGCCCATGGAAAGAACAACAAGCCATTAACTATTGAATTGTTTAAAGAGTGGTATTCTGGTATCAGCTGTTCTTCATAGTGATGATGTCTGTATTAATACTAGTTTATAAGCACAGGCCTACTTTATGTGAATTAAAATGCACTGATTTTAGCTGCAAAGTTAATATGCCTCATAGTAATATTGCAAATTGCCTAACTGCTTTGCTATAAAATGGCCCAGTTACTGATTCTATAATCTAAATTATGTCTCAGTGATTTAGGAAGTGTTTGAACTATGCATTAAATTAAATACATAGGAGTTAAAAAGGAAAAGTTCACTACAGATTCAACCTAATTAATCAGGACTGAATTGATTTTGTACTAATATTTTGAAATTAGATTTTGCTGTCTTGTTTTCCATTTGAGTGTTAATTTGTGTCATTTATTAAATAGTCTGTATGTATCTGTTTCTGGAGAATGTAATTAATAATTAAGATAATTAACTGAATCCATTCAGAGATACCTTTCCTTGTATTACATTAAGAAAAACATAAATCTTCTTTTCTCAGTTTAGTATGCCTAATTGTTTATGATAAATTCATACAGTGTTTTGAATGAAATTTCAACTGGGGGGGGGGAAGCTCGGGAGCTATCTGCAGGTAGAATGTTCTTTTTGGTATATCTGCAACTATGCAGCTACAGACTTTAATCCAGAGTGTCTGAGATCATGAAAATTAGATTAATGCAATGGGTGGAGTTGCTTTCAATTGATTGCAGTACACAATACAATTCACTCACAGAAACCCATGAATAAGAATTTAATTTAAAATGACAGGTGAAGCATTTGCTCAGCTTTGAATAGGAAATGAGGGAGGTGGTTAAGGGTATTGTCAGCCCTTGTAAACTGGTTAGATATAGTCCAAAACTGGAGGGAAAAAGCCAAAAATCAAAACCCTCTGACAATCTGGTAGAAGTTTCCTGCCATATGGCCTGAAATTAACGGGCTGTTGTTCTGTAACATCAGAACTTATCCAGATTATCTTCAGAGAGCTGTAGAAGTGAAATAGGAAAAAAAAAAAAAAAAAAAAAAAAAAAAAAAGCATCACAAGTTACATAGATCTTAACCAGCAATTGAATTCAAGAGGGCAAGTGGTTTTTGAGTATTGCATCTTACTCTTCAAAGACCAGTGATTATCTTGCAGTGTTATTTCTCAAGTTAAGTTACTCTGATGTTAATACACATTTGTAGTACATTTCTACATTTATATCTAGTTATTTTTTAAATCTATTTTGTCTTTTCTGGTGAAGAATCTTAAAACTCCAGGAAATCAGAAGTGTGTTCTGCTTCCCCTTGCACAGGGATGAGATGGGGAAAGACAGGGGGAGAAATTTGCTTTCTTTTTTTCATCTGAAACAGTACCACAGGGATAGAGCTTTTAAGAATTGAGTAGCGGATTTAGCAACACATCATGCACAGCTAAATAATGAATTGGATGCAAGAGCTTTGAGCAAGCACATGAAATTAGTATAACCAAAAAAAAAAAAGTGCTAGAGTACTCTTCCCTACCTGTTGAAGAGAACACATGTTATTCTAACCTGGAATTCTTCAAAACACACACGGAAATTTTCTGCCTGTCTCTATCATCTGAAAAAAGGCTGATGGTATCCAGCTCACAAATAACTACCTCAAGGTAAGCCATGAGACAGTCTATGGCAAGAGCACTCCTTTAAGCTTTGGAGTTCAGGGGCTGGATAGGCTGTATTGCTGCAAATAGCAGTGACTGGTGTGTATGTGGGTTCATGCTTATGTAAGGTAGATTTTAGGATTTGGGGTTTTTGGTTCTTGCATCCATGAAACCAAGGGTCAAGAAATGGAAACAAACCAGATGCATAAATAGCACCTCTTCTGTTTGTTTGTTCTTCAAGAAAATAAAGGAAAGTTTGGAGTGCTTTCCTGTTAAACTCAATAATTTGATTCACATGCTTGTACAGATGTCAGTAGCAGGCTCTGCAAGGCCTCCAGCTCCAGAGACTGTCCCCCAAGAGTGGACAATGCTGAATACAGAGAAGTCAATCACAAGAGCCACCATTTTGTGGTTCAACAAAAAGTCTGACTCTGTAGGCATTATGTTCTTTGCTTGCCCTAATTTGCTTTGATCTTTAACGACTCTTCTATGAGCTTATATACTCTTCCTTCTGCTTTATAGAAGATGTGCTTGTGTCAAATTAAAAGGATCACAGGATGAACAGCAGTGCCATAAGCAATGAGCTATCCAAGAGAAAGTACACCAGGCAGACAGCTATTAGCAGGGAGCCATTAAGAAGAACAGTTCATGCCCTATAGTGAAAAATAAATCAAGAGCTAATTAAAGAATCCAGAAGGAAAGCATGCCACAAAATTAGGAAGCCTAATAGAAATCAGAGGCTGTTATATGATGCTATAATAGTGCATCATTAGTTTTCCCACACTGCAGTGATCTTTCAGTGTTTGAGTTGTATGTTATCCAGGCAAGTTTCTCTTCTGTGCAGCAAAGACTGTAAATTACAAACTGAATTCCCTGGCACTTGGCACTACATTAAAGAAAGTTTTTTCTTTGTTAAAATTACCCTATATTTTTTTGTACATTTTTTTTAATATGACTTTCCAATCATTTTCTTTTCTGCCTCTTCCCTTTCCCCAGTACAGCTATATCTAGTTCAGGTGGTGTAAACCTGCATTGTGGTCACTTTTGTGGAAAAACCATTCAACCAGTTCTCAAAACTTCACAGCCATCTCCAGAAACAATTTCCATCACGTGCCCTCCCAGAGTAAGGCAGCATGTTAGTGAATGTTATTCTGTTGTTAAATGGTTCTCTCTGTGCACAGATAAAAATGTGAGATGTATGGCAGACATATTTTTAGAAAAATGAGGGCAATGCAACATATTCTGTCAAGCCTTCTATACAGGCCCAGAAGAAACTGAATCCATATAGCATTGTGACAGTCTAACTTTTATATATTTTTTTCCTGATAAGGCCTTTAATATTTTTTATTTTCTACATGATGCTGATCAAAACTCATAGCAAAATCCATATATTAAATCCATGTAGGAATGTTGACGCTGTCAGAACAGAAACAAGCCAATCTCTGACACTGGCAGGCGTGATCAACCTTTTTGCAAAAAAGATGCACATACTCCCCAGCTGAGAGATATGCAGTAATCTTATGTACTGTACTGGCCCCACAAACTGATACTTTGTGCCTCACATCATTCAGTTTAATATCTCTTGAAATATATGATATCATTTGTAGCAATAATTCTGAATATTACTTTTTATCCATGTGCATAACTGTTCCTGCTTTTCATATTCTGAATCTTATTTCCTCACAGTTGTCCCATGGTTTATTTCTGTCTTATGTAGAGCAGTTTTGCCTTATGTAATGGTTGTCCATGGCTTTGGTAATGCAAGTGGAGTTATGTATTCTGCAAATATTATATACATCACACTGTATACACCATTGAGAACAAAGTAGTCCTCTTAAACAGTCATGCTGACTCACCTGATGCAAGCCCCTCTTCAAGCTTGATCTACAAAAAAGCATAAAGGTGACTGAAAAGACAAGCAGTTTCATTGAACCAAGCTGAGATTCAAAGTATATGCTTGAAAAATAGAAAGGTCTTTGATGTTTGACCTGAAGTAAATAGCTACAAACAACATAGTTTTGACTCTAAAAGATAAAAGGATTCCAAATCCAAATTTGATATTCCCCCAGGCTTGTGAGAGGCATTCAGTTCAATTGCTTTAGGATAGTTAATTCTACAGAATCTTTCTGCTACCTGAGAAGATTTTAACTGACTCCAGTTTGACTCATTATGACTGCCTCACATGAACTGGTTTGCAGCAATTGGTGAGAATTGGAATTTCACTAAATGCTGAAAATGGTTTTAATTTGGAGATATTTGAACGTTAACTATTAGGCTGTAAAATAAAATATTTAATTAGTACCTACTTATGACTTTCTTCTGTGGTGAGCACAGCCCTTTGAAGGAAAGTATATTTCTCTTCAGAAACGCATAGACATCTGAAACCTTGAAGTGAATTTCAAAAATAGTGCTATCCATTTTTTAAGCTAAATCTACCTTTAATGAAATCCCTCACAACATTTTCATTGAAAAAAAAGAGTTCCAGAATTCAGAGAAGGTTAATCTGCCTATACTGAGGCTGTATCTAAGAGGTCCAGAGCTTTACTGTCATAATTAGGTCACAGCAGTAACCTGTCACTATATGATTTTTCCCCAAGACTCTGTTAAAGTAATTCATTTTCTGATGTTTCTTTATATGTATGTTCTTTAATGCTAAAGTTCTGGGGTTTTTTCCTAACAGAACTTCATCAGCTTGAGGCTTTTTATGTATTCCAGATTTTACTCTAATAATGAAAATCTAATTATTTCTTTATAGGAAACTGCCATACCATATTAGATCATTTGTCTGTCTGTGTTACAAAGCTCCAACTCTGGTCAATGCCAGATGCTTCAAAGGAAGGAAAAAGTCTTGTTCCATAATGTAACCACATAACCAGTTTGAAGATGTATGATTTAAAAGTAAGATGCCTAATACTGCTAGAATAATTGGAACTGCTAACAGAAAGGACTTGATTACTGCTTTGTGTTTGTTAATGAAATTGTATATATTCATGTCTCATTAGGATGAAATAATGCAATATGAGTCTGCTTCATACAAGTGTTAAATACTGGCTGTAATCACAAGAAACTGATAGCAAAAGCTCAGAGTTCTCAGCATCTGAAAATTTGCTATTGACTTGTAAACATTCACCCCATATTAATAAGTCAAAGCACAGATGCCCCAAGCAAGCCCTTGCGCTCTAGCATATTTCCTCTTATTTGGTTTCAAACAGAGTATTATTTATGTTTAATTACTGGTTTTTAAAAAGCAAAAAATCTTTTCACCCAACAAAACATTTAAGTGACATAATTTATATACAGCATGCTCTTCAGGTTAATAAGTAGGAAATGGAATCCTCTATGCGGGATGTGTGTGCATGCTGCAAGTTTATATTTTTCTGATCTACTTATGGTAGATGCAAAACTCAAAATCAGCTTGGGAAGTTAACCTCTTCTAACACAAGTCTGCTCACAAGTCCAAAGTCAGTTTCAGCCATAGGCGCAATTCAGCAAATGCGTGAAGGTCTTTTAAAGAAGTGTTCAGTGCTATCATAAGGTTCATATTGTCCTTCACTGCAGCAATTATTGGTGCTATCAATCAGCGGATTTTCTGTCCTCTGTTTGGCCACTGTGCTTAGGATGCCTACATTTCACAGCTGGAGTCCTCTCTTTGTGCTATATAGTCTAATTAATTTTAAGCTGCTTCCAAAGAGATCCTCCCTATCATCTTTTGAAAGAAGTCCTTTTTGTGCCCTGGAGGAACCCAGAATATTCACAGCCTGTCTGTGTGTGCTAAATGACCTGGGCTCTATTTTTATCTGTGCAGCTCATATATGTCATGATCCTGGGTCATATCATTTCCGCCACCTCATTATGTGTTTTGCCACTGTACTTTCATGAGGCAAGAATCACCTCTTCCTGTTCATTTCTACAGTGCCTAACTGAGCCCTGATCTTTCAGTGCTATAGGCAAAAATAATCAAAAGGTCATAAACATGCTATCGTCCTGGCCCCTTGCTGTTTTATTTGCAGACTAAGTTATACTAGTGCTGAGTTCTTCCTTGCAGTATTACACAGTTGCATTTCAAAAGACCGGCCAAGTGTCTCTTTTCAGTGTGTTGTGCTGCTAGATGGCTTTTTAGTCACTGTCTGAAGCCTTCAGATATCTCTTGAGATCTAGTGGATAAACAAGGTTGTACCAGAAAAAAGAGATTTGTAAACCAGAAACAGATAACTATTTACAGTGGTGGTATAACATGAAATACAACCAGATCAAAACTTCTAACTTTCTGTATCACATACATGAGAGCATAAGAGCATAATACTAGATATGAATCCAAATATTAGTGATCCGTATCATAAAACCCATTACGTGCAATTTAGCCCAGATAGCTTTTCTAATGCTCCTTCAACCTGGCAGAGAAATAGTCCTTGTCAGGTCAAGGTTAATGTAACTTGATTATGTGTATTGTTAAAAATCTAACCTTTTGACTGACCTAATGTGCATTGTCTCTAAAACACAAAGATGATTCAAGTAAAAAAAAATGTGGGGTTTTGACATTTTCCATTGCCAAACATTTAAAAATTGACAAAAGGCCATATGTGGTTTATTTACTAAACTGAAATAAAATTCATCTTTATAAAAATTGAGCAAGAACATTACTATTATTATTGTTATTGCTTTTGTTAGGATTGATTTTGTTATTATAACAATCATTTATTTTCATATATTAGTTATTATACTAGTGCCTGAAATGATATATGTAATCAGGACATGCTCTGAAAAACTTATCTACACTTTAAATAACTGAGGTCAAAAAGCAAGTAATAATACATTCATAAAATGTCATGTAAGGCCTTAATGCTGTAAGGCTTTGGTGTTCAGTATTCCATGGTAAGGGTTTGCATAGCATGATGCCCTGGGCTGAGATCAGAGACCTGTTGTGCTGTTCACAGTACAAAAAATAGTGAGGGTAGTGTTCTCCTGGGATCATAAAGGGGCAATTTTTAGAGGTATTTAGATACCATAAAATGCAAATTTAGGGTTGTGGGGTTTGGGGGCTTTTTTTTAATTAATGATTAGACAGAAAAAGGGCTACAGTATGAAACAGAATATCAGTACCTATTAAAAGAACTAAAGTTAGAGAGTAAACGATCCTCTGGACACTGTACCCATCCCTTCCCCTACATACAAAAACTCTTAGAAAGTGTTAACTTTCTTCTTTTAAGTAGAACTGGAAGTATTTTCAGCAAATACAGTACAAGAATTATACTTATGAATATTCTTCTTTTGCAGGTTTCCCCACTCATGGCATTTACCTTTTACAGATCTTGAACATAAAAGAGTGAAGGATTTGAATCTCTATCCGAAGCAGCTATTAAGTGGATCCAGGAAACTGTCTAATGTGAGCACTTCCAGTATATTTTATTTGCATATGACTTTTAATAGCATAGTACCAAAATATTCAGGAAGCTTTCCATGGCCTCATTTGAAAGAAAAAAATAAATTACATAAATGACACATCTTCTAATGCAGCTGATTTGAGATGAAGCCATTGTAGCATTGCTCAAAACTTAAGACAAAGACAATGAATGAAAAACGGTTTATTAGACCTGGCAGGGCATTTTTCAAAAAAACTTCTCTTCCTTTGCTGCCATCCCAAAGTAGCGATTCACTGAATTTTTGACAGTAAGGAGTAGGTTCTGAGGAATGTAACGTCTGAAAAATGGGTAAGTTCTGAAATATTGAAAAGTCTGATTTTGACAGTTTTTAACTGAAAAGTTCCATTCTTTCATCCCAGAAATAGTCTTAAATTCAAAATTTAGTTAACATGCAGAAGAAATTGTTTTGCAAACATAGAACCAAAACCAATATGCTTCAACATTATCAGAATGATATATTGTGTCCATTAAAATTGGTGTTTTCTAATTTTTTGTTCATTATTGTTTTCTAAGATTTGATGTTCTCCTCCTGTTTAAAAATGACAAGTAGAAATGGTAACAAACTGACTCTTCAGGCCCAGTACAAAGCCTTATGCACCTCAGCTTCATAAAAGCCAGGGTCAAGAGCAACTAACAGGTCCCATGCACCCAAGGGGACGTTAAATCATTATGCTGTATTGCTTCTGAAGTTCAATGGTCGATTACTGATAGTGACACCAGGATTTGAGAGAAAAGATCATCCACCAGTGACCAGCCATTGTCAGGAAAGCTGTCAGACAGTCAGGAAAAACAGTGTTTTACATTAGATCCTAGGCTTACTTAGACGCTGGTAAATTCAAGGGAGCCAAGGCACAAGCTCATGCGTTGACCCTGCTGTTTCACTGTTGGCACGTTCTCTAGCAGAACTTGGGCCTCTTCCAGGTAAGCCATGCCATGTCCCATGGCCTCGGGGCCATAGAACAAACCGAGGCTGGTTTGCTTTAATAGCATAGACAGTCTAGGATGCCAAAAGAAGGTACAACAGGATGTTTTTTCTCCAGAATTTCAAACATCTTGCAGAAAGAGAAAAATGTTTGCTGCCTAACTGTATAACTTTCCCATCTGTGACTGTGTAATGGAGATTAAAGAGGAAATTGTCCATATATAAAACAAAAAGGAGGTTTTTTATTAATATAAATATAAATTCTGTGCCCTGAGTTGAAACTGAGAAGATTTCTAAAGAGGATAAATATCTGTCTCACAGAGCTACACTTCATTTGGTATGGACAGCTGACATGGGTGCTTGTCTGTCTTGACTGACCTTGCCAAATAAACTGCACAAGTTGGGGATAATTGTTGAGCAATTTCTGTCACTCATGTTGGGGTCATGTGCTTATTTTACATTAACGCCTTTTGGTCACGGCTGAAGAAAAACTGATATAAACCTGTGACCTAGAAATGAAGAGCTCTGTATCTTCTGCTGTGCTCTGGGCGGTTGTAAGGTACACGGATTTTCAATTTGGGCCAAGCACTGCTGTGTAGAAGCCTAATCTACAGCTTAAAAATTAGACTGCTTGAAGCCCTGGGATAGTGATAAAAACATTTCCTGGCCATGTGCAGAAGCTCTCTTCTCCCTCCTGCTCCATGGTCTGTGAATGGGCTAGTGATCAGCCACAGCACGCTGCCTTGCAATGGGCTTCCTAATGCTTTTCCCTCTCCCTTTATGGTCCTGCAGCATGCACCCTCAGCGATGGTTAAGTTTTCCCAGCACATTGCTACTGGGACAGAACCATGAACAGGGTATTCAGAGGGGACTGTGGACAGATCTGCTTTGGGACATAAGCTCATGTGGCTCTGAACCAGCCCAGTGGGGCTATTCAGACATTCTGGACTACACAGTTGCTGAAATCTGTTCCAGTCTGGTAGAGTCTATAGTGCCAAACCATGAGGAGAAGAAAACAATTTTGAGCCTTAAGAGGGCTGCACAGCTACTGGTGTGCTGGACTGAGATGGCAAAATAATAAATGAAGTAATGAGCAGATTGTTTCCATCTGTAAAGTGCTATTGCATGTGGGAAATCATCTTGCTTATCACCATGCAGCTAACCTGCAATTCTAGATGACAACCTTTAAAGTTATTGATACTCTATAAACATTGAATCATAATTTTTATTTTAATATGCTTCTCCTGCTGGGAGATGTGAGAAATTTAGAAAATACTGGTGTGCTTTGACCCACTTAGAACAAGGAGACCAGTCAGTGGGTAATTTCCTTTGTATTCCCATCTGAAAGCTTCTTTTTTACTTTTCCCTTTGATATGAGTCTTTTAAAAGAGTCATGGTGTCTTCTTGGTTTTACTCTGAGCAGAAAGCCAAGCTAGGACGCTTTCTTGATAAAAATAAATACAATTATTTTGTCTCTCTTCATGCCTTGGACAACTTTGCAGTCAAATTTGTCCTTTTACTCAAAGCTAGGGACCCTGAAAGAAACCATTTAGTGAGTTGTCAGTTCTCAAGCATTTCCAAACTGTCATTCCTATGAAATAGTAAAACTATGAAGGAATAAACAATTAATTCTGAAATTTGTAAAGAAATCTTGTAAGAGCAGATACCTGTAGAACATGGTTCCCTTTACTTTCTTGACACAATAATTTCTTTCTGCTGAATTATACCTGCACAGTATTGTAGATGTATTGTGCTGTATGGTATGCTGGCGTACTGTCTGAGATGGAGAAGAGTTTTTATTTCATTATAAAATACTCCTGCTATCTCTGTAAACACATTATCCTGATTGACTAGACACCATTTTCAACTCTGAAGTTTAGTCCAGTCCACACAGGACTGACTACATGCTTGGTCCTACCAATTAAGTAAATAAAATTCCTAGAAATAAAGAAAGAATTGGATTATATCCAAATTCCTTCTTCAGTCATGCCTTAAGTGCATGCTTTTTAGTCCAGGCTAAGTTCTGATTATGAAAATTGTCTTACAATTAAGAGTATGTCAGAATGTCGCTGACCTTTTCTGCTAAATGGTTTGAATAAAGGAGGAGCTGTGGAAAATAGCTGCCTTATCAATTGCACTGTAGCTCAAATGGAATTAAGTTTCTTTAAAGAATAGAAACTTCAAGCCACTTTTCTGTATCTTTGAATTTTAGTATCAGATCCAGTAAATGCAGAAACATCAGCTGATGGAGATACTTGCTATTGGGCCTGTTTAAATGCTTAAATGTGTTCATGGCCATCCCTGATCAAAGCAGATTTTAAGTCTGTGATTTCCTTTGAGCACAAGCCTCATTCATTGACTTCTTAGACATTTGTTGAAGAGTTGCCTAATAGAAGTGCTTTTCCTAAATTCAAGTTAACACCTGGTTATAAATAACTACACCACCAGACTGTATACATAAACAACAAGCTATATTCATTACATCAGTCACTAAAATCCAAAAGTTGATCCATGTTCATTGTCATACAGGATCAAAAACAGGTTTCAGCACCTTTTTTAGTTTCATTCCATTCCTCTCAAACCAGTGGCAACATATGTGATTATACTGTAAGAATATTTAGTTTTGTGCCAGTTGCACCATTACTGAGTGGCTCATCAGCTGCATGGGTTGAAATGCCTGGGTCTTCTAGTTCAGCAAGGCAACATACTCAACTGCATTTACACTTCTGGGATTTTGCTTCATTAAATGGCAAAACAACCAAGTGGGGCCACCAGTAAGAGGTGAAGCATCAAGAAACAATAAATTGAAGGTTGGTAACATGGAGGAGGACAAAAATATACAACAAAGTACAAATCAAATCTGTGACAGAAGGCAGCTGCTGCTGACCACTTCTACATTTTTCTCTATTTCACTCTTAACTCCAACAGAGTGATGAGCTGAGTGGAGATTGAAACCCAAATCTCATTAAAAAATCATATAAATTAGGCCTGCCTTAGTGGCATGTCATTTTACTGCTGTATTTTAGGAGGGTTGTACACTCCCTAGGGACACAAAAGCAAGGTAAGTCTCCATCAATTTACTCTGCTCCTGGCCCTGGTGTAAACAGCAGCATTCACAAAGCTGAATGTCTTCATGCTTATCTTGAAAAGACACCTTGTACCTGGCTTAGACTTTACAAGTGAAAAATCTAAAACTGAAGCTAAAGCAATGTTTTATATAGCAACCGTGTGCATTTAGTACCATCAGCCAGATAGTAACATTCTATGGATAATCTTCCCATCTCTTATCATTTAAAAGTTGCATTTAACTTGTGGATAGTATCGATAACACAGCTCAGACACTAGGTGTACATACCAATCTTGCAAAACTACGTACCCTTAAATATATGTTCTTTGTCCCACGTCTTTCACATAGAATGGGTTTGTGTTCAATCTCAGCGGGCTTGGATGTTTGAGGGGGTTTGTTTATCATGGGTGTGGGGTTGGCAAGTGTAATAGTAAGTACAAGTGCACAGTAGGCTAATCAGTGAAAAGAAATGTATATTGGCTTTTGACTCTATAAAAAATTTCTAACTCTCCAAGTTAACTAAGGACTTTGGGGCCAAAGATAAACCTAGTGCAAGCAGGTAAGCAAACAGTGCCAGTGTGTCAGCTTTGGATAGGTTTTGTAAACAGCTTTATGGAGACTTATAGGCTGTGTAAAAAGACTTTAAAGAGCATGTAAATGGAAACGATTGTAAATTATGTTCACTCATTTTCAAGCATACAGTGAAAACCAGGACCACAGTGTTGTTCTAGAGTGACTAATGTTTTACACTGTAAAAGTAATCAAGTTTGGTAAGAGCTTCCCATATTTCATCTGTATTTTATTCACTAGTGCTACTTGGGATTTGCAGAGATGAGAAAATAGCTCCCACGGTGCCTGTATATAGATGTATAACACGGTGGTACAAAGTGCATCCAAGGTATGTGGGTCCCTTAAACTCCCACCACTCACACTCCTGCAGCAAGACATCCAGCAGAGCCAAAATGGGGAGGGTTCAAAGTCCTCTCTTTTCCACTGTTCTTTCCTGAAATTACAACAGCAACAGCAAGGTCAGGTTTTTCTAGTTTCTTTCATTCCTGCTGTTTCCCCATCCTGTTAAAGTATAACAGGTGCATGGGTGTTCTCTGACCCCAAATCTACTCTAACACAGCTGAAAAGAAAGCTGAAAGCAGAGGAAAGGCTGTTTTTCTTTCTAATGAAATTAAATCTGGCTTGAAAACTGGCTGTATTTCACTAATAGCAGAGTACTTTTCTAGTCAGTCTGATGGAGAGCAGTAGACAAATTCTACTGTGCTAAAGTGGTAAAGGGCTGTGCCAGCTCTCTTGATGCCACTGAAATTGCTTATTTCACTTATATCCTAGTTAAGTGAAGGGGGAACTTGTCCTTTTTGAGTATAACGGCTGAAAAAAGGTCATGTGTGAGCTTAGCCAGACCAACACTGAAGCACCCATACATATCTGTCCACTCCCCAATAGGCTAAAGCTATTGAGTGACTTGGAAAAGTATCAACATTACCTATTAAAGATTGTTGTCTTATAGGCAAGAGTGGTTAGGCAAATGATAGAAGACTTTCCTAAAAACTCCTAAATGGGCAGTATCTTAGGGAATTTCCATTTCTGATTTAGAGGTAAGAATTCCAGGGGAAAAAAAGGGTAGGTGAGTGCTTGTGGTCATCCTCAGTGCCTGCCCCTCTGCTGAGACTGTCACAGCGTCTCTAAGAGTCCCACATATGGTCACGTCTTTGTAACAGCAATTGTTTGTTTAGAAGTGGACTCTATGCACTTAAATACAGTGTGCTGTTGATCATACATATGTTCAAAGCTTTAATGTGTTTATTTCTATTTAGCAGTGTAATTAGACGCATACTTTAAGCATAGGCTTCAGTCCCATTGACTGGGGTCCATCTGGTTGAAGTCCTATTGATTTAGGAATAATATAAAAGTTCAGAGTGTGCTCTGGTGGTCTGCTGACAAACAGTGAATTTAAAAAGGTACTTCCACACTTTGCTGATGGGAATGTAAACAGTGGACTCCTGCAGTAGGTGGATTAACACAGCTCAGGGAGAAATTCTGTCTTATGAAAAACAATGTGCAAAAAGCTTACTGCCACAACCACATAGGAGATCTCCCTCATTGCTTTTGAAGCACTTTGCCCTGAATAGAATGCTACATCTACCCCTGCAACATGACCTGTTCAGTTATGATTTTGCATTCCATTTGCCAACATTAGACTTGCTGCTTCCCCACATTTCAATACCTGTTGAGTACAATGGACACACAGACAAGGAAGTGCTGTGGCACCAAGAGTGTACATGCCTATTGTGTTCATGCCTAAAATCTACATGAATTCCACTTCTGTACTTAAAGCAAATGTGATTTTTTTTTCAGTGTTGTCTCCTTTAGAAATGAGAATTTGGAACTATCACCTGAAACAGTCTTTGCACCTCCTGTTTACAAACCTCATATATTTCCATTTATTGCTGAAAGAGTAAGAGGAAGCAGAACACCAGGCTGCTCAGCGTGGAATTTTTTATTTCTCTTTCAAGTCAGTTAGTGTATCCTTCCTTCCACCTCCTGCCCACTTCTCTCAAGATCTTTGAACTCAAAGGGATACTTAAGTTTCTCCGTGAATTTTCATGCTGTCATATAAAGGCTGAGCTGCCAAAAATACACAATTTCAACCCTTGAGATTTCCTACATTTGGGACTTGTGCTGAAAGAACAAATAGAGGTCCCACAGGGAATAACTCTGCTGTTTAAAGCTAGTGGAAGCTGCTGAAGCAGGTGTATGGGCTTTCCCCTTGTGAGCTATCTTCATGAGATGAGAGAATAATTGTCATTCTCAGAACAGACAGGTATATTGGCAATCCACTGCTAATAGCTTAAGGATTTGTCATTCAATTCAAATAAAACAATTCTGTTGGTGTATCCTTTTTTTCCCCCCTGATTTTTCTTTTAAAGAAAATATCAGTGTGGGACAAAAAAATACAAACAGTAGCGAAAAATAAAATGCAATTGCTAATATAAATCCGGACTTTTAAACCTTATCTCTATGCCAAACATATACATCTTGCTCCTCTGTCTGCTGTAACCATGTTCACTCCTCACTAGCTGTATTTGTCACTAAACTCAGCCTTTTCTTTTTTCCTTGCACAAATCATGCCACATCTTGTCAAATTGAAACAAGACAAATGCTGCATGAAGTACATCTTGCCGATAAGAGACACATTATTTTCCATTGCCTGAAAAAAACAATGGTGACATTTTAATGCTAGAATCTGAAAAGTCTGTTGTTCTACCCATTCATTACAGTGTCAGTCCAAGTAACATCAGTATGAATGTAGTGATTCTAACCATCTTAAAGAATGGCCATTCTGAAATATGGCTTTATGAAAAAGCTAACAAAATGCAATTACAGCACATCTTTGATTCAGGATCATAAGAGTCCATTTCAGAATTCACATTTTTATTGCCTTGCACAATACTCAAATCTGGGAATTTGGTTTATTGTTTTAATTCTCTACAGCTGAATGTAACTACCTGTTATATATGTTCACTAGAGCAGTACAGGTCAGTACATAAAAATAAAAGTTATAGTGCAGTACATAAGGTAGATAATAGGATGGCAAAATATGATCATCCTTTTCACTCCCTGTTGGTTTCTGGTAGGAGTTAACTCTGTATGGAGCTTTTCAGTGTGAGTGTCTATTAAGCCACCATGTGAGGGAAGTATGCTTGGGGTCAGTCCTGTGCCAGGGTTAAATTTTATGCTGACTACACAATACACAGTAAAGATGTTCTCTTGCATTTGTTTCACAGATGGACTGCTCTGTAAAAGTAGTTGCAGCTGCTAATACATATTTTGAGACACTGGAGATGAAGCAAGAATGCAAATTTATGGCCCACGTGGCACATTGCTGTTTCTAAGTGCATTGACGGAAAGGGGTCAGGTAGGTACCAATGCAGCATCTCTGAGACAGTGGTAAGGGGCACCATTGTCTTCCTAGTGCCTCTGTAGAAATCGTTCCCTGGGATCTTTGCCCATGATCAGAGGCGAAACGCTTCCCTTTATTGCTAACTCAAATATATAGATTAGAAGCCTAGCAGCAATCTGCTCGAAGAGGAGTAATTTATGGCACAGAGCACAACATGTGATATTCCCTAAAATATTTTCATTTTTCTTTCAGAATGAGCTTGTACTTGGCTTCTTCCTGAATTGGTGCAAAAATACCTTGGCAGAAGATTCATCATCTGTGACCTTAGGTATGTGGATTACCAATCTTACTTGTTTTCTAAGAAGGACTTCTTTAATAATATTAAATGGAATAATGCAAAGGTGAGTCTGAAGTGTTCAGGTGCCTTTTTTTTTTTTTTTTTAATATATAAATATACCAACAAATTATTTCTGATTTCTCAAGGTCTCTGAAAAATGTGTTAGTAATGTGACCCATAGGTTTCTTTCCCTTTGACATATTCTCCCAAGCCTTTCTTAATTTCTTTTTAAATAAAAATACCTATATGCAAAGTAAAACTTTATTTACACAAACTGTGGCAGTTTTCTTGTTTTACAAAACAAAATCTTTAGAGAAGAATCTGGAGGAAAGGATCTGAGTCATGACAAAGCACAATGTGTGCTTGGACAAGCAAAGAAAATTAGGGATGACTTTTAAAGTCATTTTCACAATGAGCAGAGCAGGTAAATAACAGAACATTATGTTAATGCCTAGGCATACATTATTAATGATAGTGGTAATTCACTTCCTACTAAATGAGATTCTGCATCGTTCTCTTAGCCTATCTAAATACTGAACCTATTTCCCTCTTATGTCCAGTGCCTAATTTAATCTAATTTCTGGCATTACAGCATAAAGAGCTAAAGCATAAACCATAAAATATATACTATGAATGTTTATTGTCTTCCACTGCACTAGTTCTGCCCTGAAAATAATCTTCCATAGTCAATTTTTAGACAAAATAAAATCTCATAAAGAAGCCTATGGCTGCACTCTGCACTACAACAGTTCAGCTGGTTGTTATGTGCCTCAAGTGATAGGCTAGTTTCCAAGATCACCACTTATCCACATTTCAGAATGGAGTGCAAGTATTTTTGCATATTTAGTTTGCATGTCCATTAAGTTAATTTAATCTCTCTGCAGACAGAGGCTTCATTATCTCTTTTGCTGGGACCATCTTTTTTAATCCATCAGGACAAGATAAATCCCATTCTGGCTCCTCAGCCTTTGGAAGATTCCCTGTGTAGAGTTTATTTGATTAAGACATGCCATTATCATATTAAAACCATTACCACTCTTGGAAATTACTAATGGTTGCTCTAACTTTTACAAAGGAGCAAGGAGATAATGCAAAGATGTCCTAGGTGTTAGGAATATACAAGGCTAAATCTTGTCACAGAAAATCCAAACCAGACTTTAACCAAAGATGCAGATATGTGATTGAGCTGATGTATAAGGGAGTTAAAATCCCAGGTCTTTAGAAGGATTTTGATACTTCACTAATATTTAAGTGCCTAATTATTGCTGCAAATCTGGGTGTAAAAGTCTTATACAAAAGCATGAACTGAGTCTGTAATAAAGTTTAGAAATAAATTACCGCCTCATAATTCCTACAGTTGTGTCCCAAGTCAATATAGTCTGGAGGGTAAGCCCTTTATTTCTGTTGTCAATGACATCAAAATCAGAGAAGAGAATAAAGAAACAGAGGTAAGAATGTGTTTATTAGGTGTTTGATGAAAGCTATGTGACAGGTAACCCAATCAGCTGGTTCATTATAGTTAGTGGAGGTGAAGGTGACAACCTGGCCTCAAGGATATGATTACAGAGGAGTTATTTTTTTCCTGCTCAAGAACTCTGCCTTTTAAAGTTTGGACTCCAGTTCTAGAGTCAGGGCAAAACCTTTTTCTTAACACAGGAGGAAAAAAAAAAAAAAGCCACAAAAAAAACACTTCCCTTTGGCCTAGAAAATTCATCACTATAGAATACCAGTAGCACATAAGCTCCATATTCAGGACCCAATGAGTTTATACTCTGTAAAAACAGAGAACAAGAATAATGAGTTGAGTTGCTCTGCGTGTGCACTACTTCTGGTCAGCGCAGAAGGGAATGCACCTCGTCGACAGTCGATTGCAGTGAACTGTGGAAAAAGGCAAGTTCAGCTGTAAATGAGCTAGCTCAGCTATCAGAGGAGGACCAGCCAAGCATGTGCTAATTACCGACCTGAAAAATTATTTTCATATATTTTTAGTCTATGCTTTGTCCCTCGTTGTTGGAGTTAGGCTGCTGCCATACCCTAGGTAGCTCACTCAGATCTTTGCTTCATGGCATTCACCCTGTTATCACCCACCCTGTGAGAAGGAGAATGCTCAAATCCAGCTGAGGTGAGAGGTGGCTGATCATGCCAGGCTGCCAAGTATCAAACAAGGAGTTGCTGGGAAGAGCACAGTGGTCCTAGAGGCTCTTTTTTGCTTGATTTGAAAGAAAGCCCTGTAGTAATGTCATAGTCACTCTGGAGCAGGAATTAAGTTCATTGAGCCTGCAGGTGAGAAGCAATTTTCATGAAAAGAATACATCCTTCCCCTACAGCTTTCATTGTTTTATGAGCTTATAAGGGCCTTAATTTTTGCCTATTTTCAAGAATAACTCACGTTTAATATGGGCTGTAGCTTTCTATGAATGGTGATTTCTCTCTCAGCCTTTACACAAGCAAATCATCTGTCTCTTAGTTAGGATCAATATAAAATAAAATGAATGCCCAATAGAAGCAGGTTATGAATTTTGATCGGGACAGCATCTTTCTCTTACACTGCTTTAATTTAGAAATGTTGTAGGTAATTACACTTACTAAAGTAAAATAAAAATTAAAATTTATGAATTTGTACTGTGCTCCTAGCAATGAAGAGATTAAAAATCAGTGCTAAATTTACTTTGACATGAATACTGATTCAGTACTCCCAGTGGGGTGAATTCTGAATTATACTGAAAGTTGTCGGCATTTCATTATACCAAGCTCACTACAAGGGAGTGAGAGCAGATATCAGAAATTATTTCATAGACAGCCTTTCATAAAGGCCCTTTAAAAAAAAAAAAAAAAAAAAAAAAAAAAAAAAAAAGGAAGAAGGAAAATCTATAAAAAACATTTTTATATCAATCTTATTTATTTTTCTTCTGTTGAGTTTATATCTCCGGAAAATATTAATAATTCAGACTGTTTTGCCAAAATTACAAAACCATGTAGTCTTTGCTATTTGTTATAATAGTGCACAACCCAGGTCCAGTTCTGGCATGTTTGATTACTGCTCCATGCATTTCAGTGGGCTTCTGTCCATTTAGTGCAGGAGAGGAACTGTCTCTCTGTTCTTCTAAAGGAAGATCCAAGCTTTCCAAAAAGACTATCATATGGTACAGCTCTCCATGCAGAATCGCAGTGCTTATGAATAGTCCCTGAGGACAGTGGGCTATTTTGCTCATGTTATGTAGTGTTTCGATCCGCTGCAGTTGCTCGTTCTCAATTGAAAACTTTTACCACAAGCTGCATTCCTACTTTAGTTGCATTTAGGCTCTTCCTGGCTTGCAGGACAAAACCAATGTGATAGTCAGTTAATGCATTTACAGCGGACTATCTGACGTTGGGTACATTGTAGGCTCAAAAACCCAAGCTGTAGCTAAAGCAGGCAGGTGGTTGGCTTGGGGCATTCAACCCTGGCCCTGGAAAACCAGGCAGGTTCTAGTACCCTTTGGTGCCAGATATCAAAAGAGGCTGTCACCAAGAAGAAAGGTTAAGAAAAATCTGAGGGTAGAGAATACAGATTAATACTTAACTTCCTAACAGTAGTGCTGTGACAGTTAATTAGTGTTTTCACATTGCTTTGCAGTCCACGTGTGAAATTTAATGTATTATTAAACTAAAATTTCCCTATTGATTTTGTCAGTCTTCTGTGTAGCATCTTCCTTGCTGTTTATATTTCTCGTGCATTGTGCAAAGTTTAGTGCAGAGCCTATTTTAAAGTGCTGCTAATGAAAACATTGCACAAATGATAGAATACAGATCTGGTAGTTCTCCAGCATGCTAGGAAAGACCATCTAGGTAAAGAAAATAGCTACATACTTGACTACTCTGAAAATTATTTCACCTTTGGTAGAAATTTGAACACTAATTGCCTTAATTCTGTTACTCAAAAAGAAGAAAGGACCCACAGTTTTCTACTGTTTATGTTCCTTGGTAAAACAGATTAGAAACTGGCACAGTGGGTCTTTCTGCAGTATGGTTTGGTGGCTAACTTCCAGTGCAGAGTGCTGGGACACACAGGCACAAGTTGTATAGAAAACCGCTATAAGTTCTCCAGAGTCCTTGCTTGGTATTTGACAGCTTCTGTGTTGACATCAGTGAGTGAAGAATCAATCTTTGCAGGGAAATCTTGCTTCAGCTGAAGCCAGTGCAGCTTTGTGCTGTATCAACAGACCACCACTTGGTCTTTGCCTACAATGGAGTGCAAGTAGAGCATGACCGTTTCTAAAAATACAGGGCCTGAGCTCATGTCCATCTGCCCAAGCTGGATAGACTGGAAGTAATTACTGTATGTGTATTTTATTAGCATTTGAAGCTAAAATCACCTAGACTTCAAAGAGGCTATGATTTAGCACTGAATGTGGGAAAACCTAAAATGTAACGGCTGAGTGTAGCTAACAGTAACTGTCTTTTATTATGAAGTATAAGTGATAGAATTTTCTTTCATGTTTATCAGATTCCCTGAACTCTGTTAATTTTTTTTCTTTACCTTCCTTTTATTTATTTTATGCTTTCCATCAGTGCTCGATTTATTACATAGCAAGAGCAAATATTTTAACAATAGCCGTGCCCATAGTGTCTGTTTCAGACTTCATATTGCATACTCAATTAGAAATGCATTTTCCCCTCCCATGTTTTTCATTATTTTCAGCTTGGTTAGAAAGTTATTAACATTTCTTTTTTTATAAATGAAAACACCAGCTCCCACAGAGAAATTTCTCAACTCAATATAAGCACTCACACTAGAAAACTTAAGTACTGCAGAAAAAAGCCTTGGTAGTGCTAGTAGAGGAGAAAAACCATGGTGCTCAGCTGAATTTTAGTGATGTAATGTAGCCTCTGAAATCTGTCACTCTTGCTGAACTTCTCAGGGTGACCCGCTGCAATTCACAAAATTAACAGAGCCCCACAAATGAATTGTGTCCTTACCTTAAAATATAACTCTCTTTGTGTTACATGGTCTTTAATGCTCTAGGATTCTACCTTCCCTATTGCAACTTTAAAGGAAGAAGGCCCCACAACTTAAAAATTATTTTGCATGGTGGAGGGAAGAACCAATTTTTGTGGGATTTTTGTTACCCTGGGAAAAATTCATCATTGACTGGTTCATGGAGTTTTCATCCCCTATCCCTCCCTGTCATTATTTGCATACAGCAAGAAATGAAATGAGGTACAGTCTGGCTAAGTGATTTGTCAAAGTTCATAATAACAACTGAAGAACTGTACCTCGGTCTTCTAAGTCCCAGCTTAGTGATTTCTTCATCAGATCTCAATTCTTCAAGAGTCTGTTTCAGGGTCTTCTCTATTTACGATGTAATTAAAAATGTATTTTTTGTAGTCTCTAAATGGAAGAAATTGGAGATGGATTTGTATTTTAAAATTCCAGTCCAAACATCAGAAACTCAGAGGTGTGGGTATCCAGGCTGCCTGGAAAAATTATATTATGGCAGTATGTACACACTGTGTTATTTTTTAATTCATTTGAATTCCTTTCCTTAGGATAAATTCCTATCCTTAGGATAAATGGCAATTGAACTAGCTCTCTGGCTGTCAATAGTACCTGACACCACTGTAATTTTGTCTGCTTAGTGGTTATTTTAGCCTCTGTTCACTCTAGAGGTTACACATTTGGTTTCTTCAGAAAAATACAGATAACGTGGCTTATGCATTATAACTTCCCCTCTGCTGCCTCCTCTTCTGAACAGAGTAAAGGCTGAGGACAGGGGGGTTGATTTCCTGCTCTTGCAACCTGTCTGTAAGAGCTCTAGTGCACATGTGGAAAAGAGAGAGCAAGAGGGCGACAGAGAGTGCACAGGTGTCTGCTGAGGCTGCGAGGAACATGTTGGAATCCTGCCCGCTATTAAGGATGAACAGTCCTCATACTCTATAAAAAGCCTCTTATTCCTAGTGCATAACCCTCGTGGGTGATGATAGTTCTTTCAACCTCATCATCCTTTCTTATTCCTTCTGCTTCTTGAAAGATATGTTTCTATTTAAAGAATTAATTACAACTATATTGTTTTGTCTCATGTCATCTCCTCACCCTGTGGTGGGTTTAGTGCTGGTGTGTCAGTGACAGATCCCCATGTGCATGCAGAGGAGCAGGAATTTTCTGTCTGGGGTCTCAAGGTCAGCTACTCCTTTAACACGGAGATGGGCAGAACAGAGCCCACCTCATGAGAGATCACTGTTTTGTTATAAGGTTAGCAGGATTGAGTTCTTATTTTTCCAGGTGGAGTAAATATATAATACTGGTTGTAGTACAGGTTAGGTCTAATTAAATGAAGCCCTGTTTGCATGAGAAAACCAGTCTAGTTCACGCAGGCAGTGTCTGGTCTGTCTTTGATGATGACCACAAGGGAAGAATCCCAGGTCTCAGACCAAGTAGTGCAAAACGGCTCGTGTCCACCCCGCTCAGGCTTGCCACCACAAAATCATGAGGTGAGATAGGTATCAAGGAGAGGTGGTTGTGTTCACCATTACCTGGTATACTGTGGTAAAACCCATCTATATTTTCTCTTCTCTTTGTGGGGCAGGTAAGCTGCGTTACTTACCCAAATTCAAGGACACACCTTTTTGGCAGTGGTTGGCTTGATGCCTCCAGCCAAAACAGGGAACAGGATATGCTTAGTCATTTCTTACACATTATGAGACTGATCCTTCTTGCTTGGAAACTGAAAAATATGTTTATTCAGTGGGAATGGAATCAAACTCTGTAAATGCATCCTAGTAGAAAAACATATGAAAGCAATGCATTGCATGAAAACCATCCTGGAACAAGGAAAAGACAGAATGAGGAAGGGGAAATTTATATATGTGATAGATACAGATGTTGTTTCTGTAACAGTTGTTTTGGAACTGGTCAGGAAACTTGCTCTTTTTTTCTTTTTTTTTTTTTTCCCTTTCTGCTGGGAAAAAAAAAAATCCAGTGTTCTTAAAGAGACAGAAGAATTGCAACAATACTAACTAGTGTCATCAGTGATTGCCTGCCCTCAATTAGTTGTTACTCAAGGATAAATTTCCCACTGAAGTTCAGATTGATGGCAATTAGAAAACAAAATGTCTCACTGTCAATGGATAAACAGGAAAGAAAATGAGCACTGCATGTCAGACCACTTTCTTCTATCTCACTCCTTACCTGTGTTTTCTAATTTCATCCCTGATTTATGAATGCAATAGGTTCTTTTTATATATTAGTTAATGTGTACTGCAATATTTTACAGATTTACTTCTGCTAAGGTGTTAACTAAAAAAAATCAAACTAGCTTGTCTTTTTTTAGGTCCTCAGTCAACTGATCATAAGCCTGGCCATAGCCTATGAGAACACCCATCTGACAATAATGTTGAAACATGAGAAACATTGTATTTTTTAATCATAATTTATAATTCATAAATCCCTGCATTTGTAGACTACTGTGAAAACATAATTCACAAACACCCTTTCGAGGATAACTAATTTTAATTCAAAATAATGGCGATGTTCTGCATTATTTAAGACTTGCTTTCTTCCTTTGAGCTCGCTCAATATGGTTACAAGTATGGGGCAGACACAGAAACGGGGTTTCTTTAATGGCTGGTAATGGCCTTTTCCGGGCCATATAGAGAACCAATTTTTATGACTGTTTTGGCTGTTTCAGTTGATGCATTTTGATACCAGTTAGACATAAGGCATCATGCAGTGGCATGACTTTTTGTAGTATGTCAACCTGGGGTTATTGACTGATAATCCATACATTTCTTTCAAGTCTGGCATTACTGGTCTATGAACAGGGAAGAGCTCAGCAGAGTATGCTGTATTTTAAGAAGCAATGTAATTTGTGGGGTGATGCTCAGCTTTGTAACATGCTGTCTGTCACAAATCTAACTGGTAAATGCTATGCTTTCCTGGAGCCAGACTAGGGGAGAGGGAAGCTGGCAGTGCTCCCACAGAACAAGACAGGTGAAATTGGCTGCTGAGGATATCTCAAGAGGTCTAGCTGGTGCTGTGTGCAATCTCTCGGCTGAAGCAGCCTGTCTGCTGTTTCATAATGAGTTTGGCTGCCTAGATGTGCTCTTGAATTCCCGATTGCTCATGTCTCAAGTAACGGCTATGGCAAAGAGATCTTTCATTGTCTTTGTTTAGCTAGGACATTAAAGCATTTAACTGTTGCAGGTTCTCCTTGCATACACTGATGCTGCCTCCATCCCAAACTGTATTGCAATTGCTTTCCCTAAATGGGGCCAAACTGAGGAGCTTATATGAGCACCAGCCAGCCATAAAATGAGGCTGAACGTTTAATTAGTTGTATGAGACACATGACATTTATGTAGCTCCAACTGTTCTCTGTTGGCTGCTCTGGCTTTTGTTTTGCAGTTCAAGAATGTTCATTTTGGTCTATAACATCCAATAAGTCTCTGTGCCAAGAGACTTGTCTTTTGTTTTCTGTGTGCCACCTTGACAGGTGAGATCAGCCTCCACTGACAGGTCCAATTTATACAAACGTTACCTTCAGGACCTAATGTAAGACAGTCTTTAATTTTTCTATTGTGCTTTTTAAAGCTAAGTGACTTTGATAAACTTCTGGTAAAGTTCTAGTTGGTGGGAGGGGTATATTTACGTGATTGTCATGCTGATGATATCACTGTGAGTTCAGACAGGTGATGTGAAGATGCACATAGAGCTACAGATGTTGGAAATAGCCTTCCTCCTTGTTTCCATAATTTTTAGTGTATAGGCTCCTAACTGTTTTTTAGTTTAGAAAGTTCCAGCCATTTAATTAAATGAAATAAATTACAGCATAGATAGCTATGTATAGTAAAAACTAAAATCTGGGGTTTAGTTCACTTTGTTGTAGCAAGGGACAATACAACTTTAAGTTATTGTTTATCTTTTGAAAGTAGATGACTTAAATCCATTTTAGCGAGTTTGCAGAGAAGTCTTAGGAGTCCAATTCAGTAAGACTAGCAATGATTCATGACTTGAAAATAAGGTCATTGTTTTACCAGCCTAATTTAGTCAATCGTGATTTTAAATCCTGGGCTTCGAATTCCTTCCTTCCATCCGGCCATCCATCCATCGTCATCTGATCTGAAATATGAAATAGTAGTGCTTTGGGGTACTGTGATGCTAGACTGCCTTCAGACTAGCTACCTATAACAAAAAGGTTCTTTACCCCATTAATAATCTTCTCAGCTTTCCAGTCATATAGATCAATCTCTCTGACCATTTTCTTTTTCCTTTCCTCTGTTTTTTTGGTTTGTTTGTTTTTTGTTTTTTTTTTTTGAGCTGAACATGGATTTTAAAAGTATGCCAAGATCATATCTTATTCAGGACATGTTAGAGCTATTTCAGGTATATTCAGTCACTCACAGAGTCTCACTAATTATATTTTAGTGGTTCATCTGTGCAGAGATTACTTTGCTATCTTGTTTTATTTCATAATTTAGAGTAAATAATTTTTGTGCTGCTCTTTCTGATTTAATTTATCTCTTTATAGAGATTTTATGGTGTGTTCAGATGTGAAAATAATTGTAGTGGGCCAAATTAATCCTAAATGTAGCTTCACAGAACTGACAGGAATTGTGATAGAGGCTTTTGATCCATGTAAATAAATTTTATTTATTATTTGTGTGTATTTACTTCTAGGGGTTTAAAAAGGAGATCTAGATCCTGTTGTGAAAATCCTATATTAATATACAGTGCACAAGAAAGTCCCAAAAATGTGCTGGTTTTTATAGTCATTGTCAAGTGTCACACAGGTTTTTTAAAAGACAAAGTTGAAATAGTGCAATTCTATAACTTTGCACGGGGTTTTTTTCATGAAGCTAACACCATTCACGTCAGATGTCATAGACAAAAAACACTATAGCAGTTGAGAAAGTATTGGTGTGGTGCAGAGCTGCCAGAGGACTGTCTCATGTGGGTGCATGCATGGACTCCACTTTTGATTTGATGCATCCACACGTGCCAAATTTGCTGCAGATGTACAAGTCAGTCATCCCTAGATCTGCTTCATAATGTCCTCTCCCTTGTCCTCTCATCAACATTTCAGTCATGTGTTACAAAAGCCAGTCCTGCTTGAAGAAAACTCTAGAAAAATGTTTCAAAAGCCAGCAATGAAGGACAGCCTTATAGATTTTGTGACTGGAAAGGGCCATTAACCTAATCTAACCTCATGTAAAGCACAAGCTGTTTTTTTTCCATTGAGAAAATATTTTCATCTAGACCAGCAATGCAGAAGGAGAAACTGTTTGAACAGAGAGTTGTAGGGCTGGTTGCAAACATTTGTCTGCAGTTTAAGACTGTGAGTACATGTGAAGACATGCTCTGTTAAATAGATATTTATAAAATACCAACAGTGTTTTGGTTTCAAGATTTTCCTCAGAAATTCGTAATTTTATCTGAATCCTGAGATTCTGTAAGTCAGGTGATTAACATCAGACTCACTGCTTCTACTTACGATTTGAATGGCATCACCATGACTGCTGAGGAAAAAAAAATTAATTCTAATTTTCAAACATACAGAAGCCGTGTTGCTAATAAAATGCAATTTGCCAAACATGTATATTACATAATTTTAAGTCAGCCTCTTGGGGCATTACTTGCTCCACTCAAATGCAGAGTGGAACACTGGGTGCTTTATGCATAGGCTGTACAGGTAATATTGCCTTAATAAAGTGAAGGTGAGCTAGAAGAAAACCTTTGTGTAGGGATGAAAACCTTAGAGGTTATATGGAAAGACCAGGAGAGCTTGTCTCTGGAGTCGTGGAGGATGTGGCAGCTGGAGGGTGTGAGATAGGACAGGCTTCTACACAGTAGCATAGTACTTGGCAAAGTGCTCTTAGGAGGAAGATACAGGAGCCCCAGGGAAGGTTTGTTTTGTCATGTGAAAGGACTTGTTAGCTAAGAACAAAAGCAGTCCAGTTGTGGCAGCACAACACCCAGAAAAGCAGCAGGAGGCACGATGAGGAGCACAGGGGCAGTGCTAGGAAGTCTGAGAGTCTACCTTAATAACATAGACTCCTAGGTCTGTGTAGAAGCTGTGGAGGTGGATTTATGAAAATTGAAAGAGTTGTAGGTTTTGAACTTGAAATGCTCAAGTGCAGTTTCATTCATCTGCATTAACCAACACAGAGAATAATGATATCAAGACCCTACCAGACCTTACATAGAGCAAACTCTGGGTTAGCTTAGTCCTGCACAGCCAGAAGCAGCCAGGCTACCTGCTGCGGTACTGCTGGGCTTGCTCATCTGTTCAAAAAGGCACCAGAGGCAAAAGAAATAGCCATTTCTGAAGTTCACAAAGATTGGCTTATATATTTCTTTTCTTGCTTCACAGAGAACCAGAAGGGAACAGTGGTTCAGTGCTGGCTCAGAAGGAAATCTGCTTTGTCTGCTGACTTCATTGCCATGACTTCAGGCATGCCCTGTTTTTCTAGATAAGCAGCTAAACTTTCAGTCCTCGCTGCTAAACAGTTTTGCCCATTACTTGTTGTGGACCGAATAACTCCTCAGGGGTAGTGAGGAAGAGAAACTTGAGGAAAGCCAACTTATCCTGAACTTCATGCCAATAAATGTAAAATGTTACTAGAATTCAGGGAAGTGTGTGTGGGTGATGAATTCAGAACCAATTTTACAGGGGGAAAATTTGCAGGAAGAAAAATAAACTCCTATAGTACTTTCCAAATTTTTATAAAAGCTCTGAAATTGTCATGTACTGCTGTGGCAGGTGCGCCCGCCCAATGGCAATAGGGCTTCTTGGCTGCTGAAGTGTAGCAGCTCCCAACTGCCTCTGCTCTCGGGGCCTCACAGTAGTTGGGGCCTTTGGCCAACGGGAGCCGCTATGGGATACAGGTCAGACTGGGCCTGGGTATCAATGGAGTCCCCTGGAGGAGCCATTGGAGCTCGTCCTCTGGGGCAGCACCTGTGATTGAGGACTCTCCCCTTGGGTCCGGATGCCGCCCAAAGAAACTCCATGAGGTGACTTGGCTCAGGACGCTGCCCTGAGCTGGTCCTTGAGGTTGAGAGTCCTCACTTGTCAGGTGTGTGATAGAGCATTTTGGGATAAACTCTAGGGAGTGGTGCTTTGTTCTGGGATTTGGGTTGTTGTTAAGCCCTAGGAAATTGTTCTGTTCTGCTCTCACAGAAATTTGAACCTGTAGTTTGCGGTGGGCTAGTTAATTGTGTGAATAATAAATTTTAAATTTTTGGTGGTTGCTTGTTTATTTGAGAACCTCTGTAACAATCACTCTTGATGATTAATGATTCTGGGATAGCTGATATGTAGGTGATAAATTAGTAACCAGCTTTAGACTTACAGAGATATCCAGCCTCTTTCCACTTCGTGTCCTACACCACCCAAGTAGAAATTGCTTCAAAAATGTTTGTGAGACACGATGGCTTAAATGTGTTGGGAAGAAAAGTGAGAGCCAAGTTTTCCCTAAACCGTAGGGATGAAATCTATTTCTAGGTCTGTAGGGAAGTTTCCACATGAAGTTCAGGTAGATGCTCCCCTGCCATTGCTGAGTTTTGTCTCTAGCTTGGGGTGCATAAGGTGTGGGAATTTTTTGTTCAGTCTAAGTTGACTCCCATAATTCCTCTCATGGGCCCACTAACTTTTACACTTTATGAATATCATTACATAGATTTAAATGGAAAATATATCGCCTGCAAGCAATGCAATACTTGCCAAGCAAATAAAAAGCTACATTATCCTTTCAGAATATTATAAATATATCTTGCTTTCTTTACTGTGGCCCATGGATCAGCCAACAGAGACTGGGAAGAAATTGTATAGGTAGGCCAAGCCTGGTCAGCCATCCAGGGATGGAAAACAAGCGGAAAAAAATCTCTCTGAGCTGAACAAAAGTTATTCAGAATGTATCTGTGACAGAATGATATCAGCAGCTTGGCTGATGGCGACAAGTAACACATTCAGATGGAGTTCTCCCTGGACTGGCAGATGAAAACAGAACAAAAAGCCATGGAAAGAAAGCTCTCATACTAACTCTAGCTTATAAAGAATTTGGATTTAATTTTATATTCATAGAAAACGCTTTTATTTTTAAAATTAATGGAAATTATCTTAGACTATGTTCTCTTTTGGACTGAAAATTAGCTGAACACCTATAAACAAAGGGTACTACTACTTATCAGTAGTTTAAATTGGGAAGAGATGAAGTCTCTTCTTGTGGCACAAGGATTATTATTGGATTGCAACATATTTATTGTGAAATGTGTTTGACAAATATGTTGTAAAGAGAGTTGTATTATTATTTCTCATTAATCCCTTTAGTCTATTACAGTCACAGTACTGTCTCAGCTCTAAATTTTAACTGGTAATTCTTAGATAAGTAATTCTCTACATAGTGGATATGTGTTGAATAAGAAAAAAAGACAGAATCATAGAATCATCTAGGTTGGAAGAGACCTTGAACACTGACCATTTTCAACTACAGCATATCCCTCAGCGCTATGTCGACCCAACTCTAAGACACCTCCAGGGATGGGGACTCCACCACTGCCCTTGGCAACATATTCCAACTAATAACAACCCCTTCTAGAAAGAAATTCTTCCTAATATCCAGTCTAAACCTTCCCTGCTACAAATTGAGGCCATTACCTCTTGTCCTATCACTTGTTACTTGGTTAAAGAGACTCATCCCCAGCTCTCTGCACCCTCCTTTCAGGGAGCTGTAGAGGGCGATGAGGTCTCCCCTCAGCCTCCTCTTCTCCAGACTAAACACCCCCAGTTCCCTCAGCCGCTCCCCGTACGACCTGTGCTCCAGACCCTGCACCAGCTCCGTTGCCCTTCTCTGGACACGCTCGAGTCATTCAATGTCCTTTTTGTAGTGAGGGGCCCAAAACTGAACACAGGAATCGAGGGGCGGCCTCACCAGTGCCGAGTACAGGGGTCAGATCCCTTCCCTGTCCCTGATGGCCACGCTAGTGCTGACACAAGCCAGGATGCCATTGGCCTTCTTGGCCCCCTGGGCACACTGCTGGCTCCTGTTCAGCCAGCTGTCA
>NW_020799092.1:9052144-9092750 GCF_003259725.1 Athene cunicularia | reverse complement strand
CCCCAGGTCCCTCTCTGACTGGCAGCTCTCCAGCCACTCCTCCCCAAGCCTGTAGCACTGCTGGGGGTTGTTGTGGCCCAAGGGCAGCCCCCGGCATTTGGCCTTATGGAAACTCCCCCAGTTGGGCTCAGCCCATGGCTCCAGCCTGTCCAGGTCTCTCTTCAGAGCCTCCCTGCCCTCGAGCAGATCAACACTCCCACCAACTTGGTGTCATCTGCAAACTGACTGAGGGTGCACTCGATCCCCTCGTCTAGATCATCAATAAAGATGTTAAACAGGAGTGGCCCCAAAACTGAGCCCTGGGGGACACCACTTGTGACCGGCCGCCAGCTGGATTTAACTCCATTCACCACAACTCTCTGGGCCCAGCCATCCAGACAGTGTTTTACCCAGCAAAGCGTTTGCCCATCCAAGCCATGAGCAGCCAGTTTTGCCAGGAGAATGCTGTGGGAAACGGTGTCAAAGGCCTTGCCAATGCCAAGGTAGGCAACATCCACAGCCTTTCCCTCATCCAATAAGCAGGTCACCCTGTCGTAGAAGGAGATCAGGTTTGTCAAGCAGGACATAAACCCATGCTGACTGGGCCTGATCATCTGGTTCCTGGGCACCAAAGTCAAGCTGACAGGCTTGTAATTCCCCGGATCATTGTTCAGACCCTTCTTATAGATGGGCGTCACATTGGCCAATTTCCAATCTGTCAGGACCTCCCCAGTCAGCCAGGACTGCTGGTAAATGGTGGAAAGCGGCTTGGTGAGCACCCCAGCCAGCTCCTTCAGCACCCTCGGGTGTATCCCATCCCGTCCCATAGACTTGTGTGTGTCTGTGTGATGCAGCAGGTCACTGACTGTCTCCTCCTGGATTGTGGGGGGGTCGTTCTCCCAGTCTCTGTCTTCTGGCTGAGGAGGCTGGATTCCCTCAGTACAACTAGTCTTGTTATTAAAGACTGAGGCAAAGAAGGCATTAAGCACCTCAGCCTTTTCCTCATCACTTGTTGCCAAATTTCCTCCTGCATCTAGCAGGGGATGGAGGCTCTCCCTGGTCTTTGATTTGCTGTTGATATAGAAATATTTCTTGTTGTCCTTGATTGCTGAAGCCAAATTAATTTCCAGCTGAGCTTTAGACCTCCTGATTTCTGCCCTGCATAGCCTCACAGCCTCTTTGTAATCACTGTGTGTGGCTAGCCCCTTCTTCCAAAGGCTGTAAACTCTCCTTTTCTCCCTGAGTTGCAGACAAAGCTCCCTGTTCAGCCAGGGTGGTCTTCTCTGGGGCCAGCTTCTCTTAGAGCACCTGGGGACTGCCTGCTCCTCAGCCATTAACTCTTCCTTCTTAAAGAGTGTCCAGCCTTCCTGGACCCCTGTACCCTTCAGAACAACCAATCTGGAAGAAACAGTGAGCTCTGTCTTATGAGTGATCTGTGAGATGAGGGTGAACATAAGTTAAATTTGCTATTGATTGTAAATGAAAAAAACTTTAAAAATACTAGTGGAAACAGATTAAGATCAAGTGAACAAAAGTAATTTCTAGAACCCTACAACCATCTTGAACAAATGAAAAGTGTTTCCTCAGGGAGTTATAGATCTATATCCCACAGTAATTTGAAGATAAAACAAGCAAATAGTTAGACATGAGGTTGCTATGAGAGACGCCAATGAGAAAGGACAGATCTTGGTGTCATAGTGCAGAAAGAAAGTAGTTCATCTTTATAAGGCTTTGATAGCAAAATATTTCTCTCAGGATATTTGTTAAAAGCTAGAATACGAGTTCAAAGAACAGTTCTCAGTAGGGGTACTTGGGAGTGATTGGTTCTTCAGGAGTGATTTATGGTTACTAAAACTTAACTTAGTTAAGAACAGACTAAAAAAGACACAAGACAACTGTGAAAATATTTGAGGCAGAAGACAGCAAGGTTCAAGAGGAATTATTTAGGACATTAAGCAAGAGCATAAGTAGAAGTAATGAGAGGTAATTAAGGAGCAGAAATGGTATGCATCAGATAATGAAACACTTTCTTACAAATGGAGATTGCAAGCTGTAGAATAATCGAAAGAAAAGTGGAGGGTGCTCTGTACAGTTTGAGAAATTAAATATAGTCTGGATTAGGCATATACAGATTTTTTTAACAAAATAAGAAATTTAGAAAAAAAAAAGTGCAAGGTGAAGACACAGATAACAGTGTCACTATTTCTTTATGAATTATTATATCCATTTACTGTCTGTTCCTAGACAAAGAGAGAAAATAATATGTATGTGACAAAACGATAGAAACAGAACAACAGTATTTGGTTGTGTTTCTTTTCTCAAAGCCTGATTTTCTTTCATGTCCTCTAACAGACACCAATTGTGTTAATCCTGAGTGATTTAAAAAAAAAAAAAAAAAGCAAAATGAGGATTTGTCTTAAGTATTTGTTCTCCTCTGTGCTTTATTCAAGAGAGAAGAAATTCTGGGATCTATGTTTCTAAGAGTCCAAACTAGATCAGTCATCTCAGCCAGTGTCATGGATTTTGCAACACAATATTCTTCTGAAAATTAAATGTTCCAAGCACAGCAATAATAACAGGGTTGAAAGCAATGGAATTTTGCTTCTTTACAGGCTTGGTGGTAATTCTGGAATAAAAGTTTCAGAGACTTGTTCATGAAATCTGCTCTCTGCATTCTATGCACCAGCATTGCTTATCCGTAGAACAATATAATTATAAAGCATGACCTAACGGTTATTTCTTTCATCTATGCAAAACAATGGAATACAAATGATTAAAAATAGTAAATAATACATCATGTGGTTCAGGAATCTAGAACATATCTTGTCACCTCCTTCTCTTTTGGAAAAAAAGCTTTTAAGTGATTCTTGCTCAAATCTTTTGCTGGGAGTTGAACATTTAATACATTTGCACTTCTGGCTATACAGTTGACACTTTTTATATTGTTTTTGTAGCCTTGGTAACTTTTTTATATCCACATGCATTATGTGGAGCACGCAGTAATCTAGTCCTGAGTGCTGGTGAAGTATTGGAGTGGTGTCAGAGCTCAAGAGACAGACAAGCTTTGAGGAACCTGGATAGGGACACAAGACATTCTAAATCATCTTTTTCTTTGTTGTTAATTCAGAAACAGTAGTAAATGCACACAAAGCTGTGTCATTACTTGCTGGAGCCAAATTATAGCCCTCCTTGTCTGCTACTGCCAATGGTCAGTAGAAGGCAAGAGCCTGTTTTACCCAGCAGTTATAATTACGTAGTTGCACAGATTCTTCCCCATCTCATTTGGGATTGTGTCTATCCTAATATACAACTCTTTCTGGATCATCAAGACAATAAATTATTCTTTTTAAACAGGGAGTCAGAGCTAAATCTCAGTTCTTCATCTTTTTGAAAGTGTTTGATTCTGCTTTCAGAGCTCTCTAGAAATAAAGGCTTGGAAGTGAAACCCTTATGACCTTCTAGGTATCACAGGCAAGCTTTCATTTTATGTACTGCATTTAAGTAGAGATAGATGGGCTTTCCTCTCAAATGACTGAAGCAAATCAGAAGCATTTTACAGTTTTTACGAAGCCCAGAATCTTTTGGGATCCAGCCTGTTTCCTAGAGCTGTCTTTCTCCTTACAAGAAAAACAAACGGGTTTTGTTAAATATTTAACAAATAATTTTATTCATTTCAAAAATCCCACTGTCTTTGTACCTTGGCCTAATTGGAGTGGGATTCAGCTTAAAACTAAAACGAATACATATACGATGTGATGGCGTTCAGTTGCCCAATCATAGCTATTTCAAATACCATGGAGTATCTTGCTTGACCTTCAGTGACCACTCGAGAATGGTGCCAGTTTCTAATAAAAGCCTATGTCGTATTTCCAACTTTATACATTCTTTTTGTCATCTGAGGTGACATGAAGCAGCAGTATTTTAGAAACGAGATCCTAGTCTAGATACCTAAGCTCTCATTTTGGTCAGTGGAGACTTAAGTCCCAATTCATTTTCCTAAACATATAGGAGATGACCTAACATGTCCCGTTGGTCTCCAGCTGCTACTGCAGAAGGGGAGGGCCTCAGGTATGACAGTTTAGGGAGGGCATGTCTGACAGTTTATGCAGATGTCTTAAGCATCATATGTGTCTCAAATGGTGCCAGACACCAATGTGTGGGCAATTTAACCAGGCAAAGACAGGAGATGTCCGTAGTATGATGAGTTGAGTCTCTTCCCGCCTCCCTCCTTGACAGCATTACAGAGATCTGCTTAGACTTCACTGGGAACTTACATACCTACCTTATGTATGCACCAGGATAGGTCAACACCTTGACATTTTGCCCAGAACCACTGTGTTCATCGCAGGGCATTAGCTGTGATGCTTTCCTTCTGTCTTAGTGACTGAGGGTTAGTTTTTCACATTTGACAGCCAGGAGACTTTGGACAGTGTTGGTTAGATCACTCTAGAGATTTTGTAACTCAGGACATGTCTAGACACTATTTTTGCCAGTGCAGTTCTTCCCATTAGAAATGCAACTTACTTTCTTAACAGCTAGACTGCACAACTCCTTGCTACTGTACTGCAAACAAAGCCAAACCAGGAAACCTGTACCTTTTTTTTTTTTTTTTTTCCCCCAAAAAAGCCTTATTTCACCTGGGAGAGAAAGGGCTGGAATAAACTACAGTGAAAAAAGCACTGTTTTTCCTTGATTTAACAGCACCCACATGTTAGGCACTGTTTGCCCATTCGGTGCACTGAGAAGCTGCCTGTACAACAGGCACGTTGATGAGGATGTTGAAGGTATTGGACTGCACAAAGTACATAAGCTATATTTGGAGATTCAAATCAATAACACAGATAGAGCACCTTTGTATTTTTATCATAGTAAATGACAAGGCCACCTGGAGGCTTGCTCCACTGACACTACCAGATTTCTGAAAGGTAGAAAATGCCTGCTCAGAAATGCTTTCCAGAACTTCCCTGAAGCAAAATATATGTTGTTCTAAAACAATATTTCTTTTGATTTCCCTGCATTAAATTGAGATAAACTTCATTTATTTTTTTGTTGCTTTGACATTGATGTCTGTCACAGTGACAACTGTCACAGTGTGTCATGGTTTATGTACATACTTGGATGCATGCATGAGGTAAGAAAGAATTTAGGAATAGGAATGAAGTAGCTTAAGGAGAAAAGGGGGGGTGGAAATTAGAATCAGAGAATATAATAAAATAACCATATCTTGCAGAGAAGCAGTTAAATTATTTCAAATTTTAGGTGAAAAAGTCAGGTTTTGGGGAAAAAAATGCCTTAATTCTGCAATCACTTCTGGCCGGTTGCTTTTCAGTTTTGTTGTGCCAATAGCAGACAGCGCAGGGTGCACCACAGCAAGCTGGTGGATTATCTTCTTTTGCAATTATTTCATTTTCATTTGCATTATTTTATTTTTCATTTTCTTTGAAGTAATTTGAAAATATTTTGTGACAGGAAGGCTAAAAGCTTAGTAACAAAGTAGAATAAAGGTTGTCAGTGCTTTGGGATATGCAGAGCTCAAAGGAAAAGCAAAGAAGGGTCTTCAGTCCCACATCAGGATTTATGAAGGAACAATATAACCACTCGTTCACACAGCAGTCCTGTTAGTCCTGAAGGTTTATATATCTTATTAATCTGTTTTTGAAGGAACCTTTATCATTGTTTTAGTGCTGATTATTTTCTCAGATCTTTAAATTTAGAATTAGCCCATAAGCTGTTCTCTTTTTCTAAGACAGAGGCTGTATTTGTTAATTAAGCTGCAGCTTACAAAGACAGGGTTTATCCTTTCTCTGCTAAATTACTCAGGGACTCAGAGAAAGTGAAAGACAATGTAGCAGCAGTGATGGCTTTTCCACATTTCTTACTAATTTTAATTTAGTCAGGAGGCAGCTAGTAATTTATACAGGTTACTGGGGTGAAAGGCTGATTTCTTCTGTGATTTTTTTTTTCTAATCCTCCTTTATTGGATAATAATAAAATCTGCCTCATGTCTACACTTTATATATAAATGTTTTGCTTTGTAGCTGTGAAGATTTTTTTCTTACCATTTGCTATAGTTATACGATTTTTAAAGATGTAAGTATATCTCAATATTAAACATTAAGGAATATTTTGTAGTCCATTATGTAGAAGATAAATTCTCACAGCAGTGCATACAAGAGAAAAACACAACTTGAACAACTTGAAGCTATAGGAAAACTAAGAGTTAAAGCTACTGGACAAAGTGAATGATTTTATATTGTTTTAATTTGAAGCAGTAGCTGAAATGAGAAACTTTCTAAAGCCTGGATTTCTTTTTTTCATTCAAGAAGGGGAAGAAAACAACTGAGATTTGAAAATGTCCAGGAAATTAATTTTGGGGGAAGAAAGAAAGTTATTTATAGAGGAGGAAAGGAAGCATTAGTTAATACAAGTTAACTTTGGGTGGGGTTTTTTTGTTTGTTTGTTTTTGTGGGTTTTTTTGGTCAAAATGGTTGAAAATTAAAAATGGGGAAAAGAGAACAGCAGCTGGAACTAATGTTCAGGAGCTATCAATCTGTTTCACTCTAGGACAAAAGGTGGAAAAATATCTACATGTCTAACACTTAAAAGAAACTGATAACATGATTTAAATTTGAGGCAGTAGTCACCTAAAAAGAAGGTGTCACTTAGGAAGAGGTGAGTTTTTAAAAGCTTTACAATAAGTTATCCCTAAAGTGCATTTTTTTAAATCATAAAACTTTACTGAAAATTCATATGCATAAGGCTCAATATTCGTATTGGCTGCTAAATTGCATAGTTTAATATATGGCAAATTTTGAAGTAGTTAGGCCTTTCATAATGCCAACAAATAATCCATCCTTAAAGAGGAGTTGTGGATGGTTAGTAATGATCAAGGTAGAAAAGTCATTAGGATAATGTAATTCTTGTGGAAAAATTAATTTAATTTCATCCATTATTTCCCAGCTACAATGAATATATTTAAAATTAAATTACACAGACATAACCTATCTGCATGGGCTTCTATAAGTAAATATCAATACATTTTTGGTTTGGAAAAATAAAATTGGAGTGAAAAATGGAACGCAGCCATGACAGATACATGTCTGTATTAGTTTTTCAATATTGAATTACAGATGTAGAGAGAAGTAAATCCAGAGTATTATTTTCGCTCCCTCACTCCCCCTCATTCTTAAATATTTTCATCACCTTCTGCCTGACTTTAGAAGAAAACATTTCAAAATAAACTGCTTTTTTAACATATACACAGGCAGTTGTAACTGAGTTCCTTAAAAACATCAGTCATTATCAAGGTAAAGTAGGCAGGTCATTCTCTGAGAAAATTGTTCAGTTGTGGCTTGTTTGTGTTTGAAGAAGGTACAGGGAGTCAGCTTCTAAATTCAACTCAAAAAATTTTATTGACATATCAAAACCACTGAGGGTTTTTTTTGTCAATAGGCATAGCAAGGAGAGCTATGGCATTTCAATTGGGAACTTTGTTTTATAACTTTTCAGCTTTACAGACTTTTATAGTTTGAATTTATTCACAAGCATACACAATAGAAGATTTAAGACAGCAATTTAAATTGGTAAAGGAAGAAAACTCCCTCTATTTTTGCCTTAATGAAACAACTACAGAATTAAACATAAATATAATTCAATATAAAACCTTGGTTTTTTTCTGAGTTCTTGATCATATGTACATGCAAGCTATAAAGATTTTGCATAGTTAAAGTGCAAAATGGCATTCCCAAGATACCCTTTGATTTTCCCTCTGGCTGGGACTATGGACAGAAATCAGTTATTTTTGAGCCATTAGTAATAACAAAAGAGGGTTTTGCTGGACTTTAGAATTACTCATAAGCCTGCTCAAAATCTTACTCTGTGTTTATAAAGGACCCACCAGAAAAGATGTTCTTTGGTGCAAATGAGAGTGGCATTTCAGTCAGGTCTTCTTCATATTTACCTAAGTTTATAAATGTGACAATGCAGTCTGAGTTAGAAGTGAAAGGATAATCCAGGAGTTTGTTCACTAAATATGATACTGTGGGGGGGGGGAGAAACAATCACCAGAACTAAGACATCTAGTTGGAATTCAGGTGGCTTCAGTTTAAATTACCTCTAACTGTCTGGCTGCTGATTGCTACTATTCATGAAAAGTGACTTTGTTTTAGTTCTGAAAGATCCCAGAGCAACTGCTCTGACTTGAGTTTTCTTCTCTGAATTGCTAAAACAGTCTCTTTTTTTGATTTTCTCTCTTGACCCTCTCCGACCCCTCATCTCTTTCAACATGTATTTAGCTACATTTGAAGGGATAGTGAGGAAGTAGTTTTCTGTCCGTGTTTCACGCAGCCACAGCACTACCGCAAAGTGCCTGCCTTAGATTTTGGGAGGAGTTGGCTCATGGAGGAAAGCTGGTTGACTGAAGGCTAGAGAACATGCCAGCATTGCTAGCAAAGTACAAGGAGCAGCTCAAAGGCATAGTCACAATTTTATCTGACTCTTTTTCAATTCATCAAATGGATTCTGGATACCCCAGACCTGTTAAACAATTGGGGGCAATCGGCTTGGATTCTTTCCCTGGCAGGTGAATGTCAGACTGAGCCTGTTTCAAATGCGAATCACTCTGCCATGATCTGTGCCTTTGTTGTCTTGAGGTGTGCAGTGGGACCCAGCACTTGTGACTGTACCTTGGCTGGGCAGCTCAAATGGGAACAGAACTGGACAGATGCAGCTATCCTCTCTGTTGCTTTTGTAGTCCATTACCTACCATCTGGGCTCCTCAGACCAGTGTCCTTTGCAGCTGCTGCTGTCGTCAGCTTTCAAAATTAGCTCTGACATGGTCCCTGGTTAGGCAATACACTGCTGGGATAATCTATAAAGCCTGACATTTTACATAACTCTCCCTGTACAGTATTTCCATGCTTGAGATAGGGAAGGTCATTGACTTGGGCCTCAGCAGTTGAGCTGATAAGGTTTTCTTCAAGAATGACACCACTACCACCCCCTCCCCACCTTTATTTTTAACCATGTTCCATTTTTTGCCTGTAACAACTGAAATCTTTTGATCTTCAAGCTAGTGTGATGCTTATCTGTTCACTGAGAGGAGAAAGCTTGGTTACAGTTAGGATCCTGGTTGCTTGGGCCTGTATTTAAGGCTACATTTCTTTCTCCTGATTTTTAAGAGACTGTTCAATTTACTGTTATTTGTAATCCAGGATTGAAGTTTTAGTGTAGTCCTGGATCAACAGAGAGCTTTCAAATGGACAGTGTATACTATAAATCCTGTATTAACAATATGGTACTCTGTCCTAAGAAAATACCTGTTAGTTTCAGTGCCATTTAATGGCATCCTTATTTTGGCCATTGAATCCCATCTATCTAAATCCCATGTATATTTTAAATCAGATGTCCTTTGGGGAGCTTAGTGATAGTAATATTAATCGTATAACTAGTGCTGACAATATGTAATGATTTGAGTAGTACATTGTTTGATGTTGTATAATGTTAACAATAGCAATAATAAGCTTTGCAGTTGACCACATCATTTGCCTTGAAGGATCATTTCAGAAAACAAAAAACAGAGATTTGTTGTGCAAGAACTCATTGCTCACACACACAAGCATGGTTTTTCTTCCCAATAGAGAAGTTATTTATTGCTAGGACACCAGCAGTTTCTCCTATCACAAGGATACGTTGTTGATAGTGCCTGTAGAAAGCCCCATATTTCTAGACACATACTGTGAATAATCAAAATCTGAGAAACTACTTTATTCTGTGACAGGTAAAATTACAATGGGAAATATAAATGCAATTGCCTGTATAATGGTCTGGGTTCACTGGTTCCAAACATTTTAAGATCTCATCTTTTTGCCTGCATTTTCATTTGCATTCTGTCAAGTATGAACTGTCAAGTAAACTTGTTTCCTAAAATGCTGATAATGCAATTAAAATTACTGATATTTTGATATGCCTTATTTTGTGCTTTCTGATTGCATACTGTGTTACCAGCACAAAGGTTTCTGCTTAATTATAAACCAAGCACTAATTGACATATGCTGGCAAGATACCCATTCCATATTTTTTCATTATTATGTTTCTTGTGTTCTTAAAGACTTTCATACTACCACTGTGTTTTCTGAGTAACTGTAGTTGCTTTACAAATAACCTTACAGCTGTTCAGAAGATATCAAAAAGCTCTCCACCCACCAGCATTAGCTTATGACTGAGCCTAGTTAATAGATTAGCTCTGATCTTGAGTAGCTACCATGAGATGGAATATCTAGAATATTGTTCAGTAACATGAACTGGAAAATTAAAGAGAGTTTGCAGCTGTGTGAGGGGAGAGATCGGAAAGTCTGTTGTTATAAGAATCCTGTTCTGCCCATATTGCTGTAGGAAATGCTCCTGACTCTTCTAATATGCTTTATGAAAAACCCTGAGAAACAATCAGTTCTTCTCAGCATCAACACTGATACTTAAGAATTAAAATCAATAGGAGCTTACTGGCTAGAACCCAATTTCTATGCATTGCTTTGGAAAATGGAAGGGCTAAACTTTGTGTCAGATTAAGCTAAATTAAAGTAGATTGAGGTTTAAAGGTTTTTCCATCAGAACATAAAATATTAGAGATATGAAGTTTTACCTTGTTCTTGTATTATTTCATTTCTATTTCTCTGATTCAATATTAAGCTGAATTCTAAGAATTCCTTGTGTTTACTGCACTAGCACTCCAATTTAGCCAAGTCAATACTGAGAATGAAATATGTTTCTGTGTCTGTTTAAAGTCTATATTTCATTTGGTACTTTTTATTTGTTTTCATTGCTAGAACATGGGCTTTCATATTTATCACCATTTTATTTTTCAGCGCCTCCCAGATGGCTCTGCCCCAAGTGCACACGCTGAATTCTATCTTCTGCCAGATCCTTATGAGGTCAGTCAAAGGAAAACAAGAACAGCTCTAAAAAGATCTGACCCTACATACAAAGAAATTGTGAATACCGTTCACTTTCTTCCACCATTTCTTACTTGTTTTCTTTTCTTTGCCCACTCTCAAAATGAAATAACAATACGGCATTTAGAGCTGTTACAATAAGGACGATCAAAATGAAGGAACATGAAATAAGCTGAACCACAAATGGGGACAATCTTCTGCTTTGCATTTTACTCAGAAGTGAAACAGTCTCTTTATACCTGTCTCTTCAGGAAAGCAGCTGGACTATTCACAGTGCTCTATTTTACACCATAACCACAGGTACACATTAGCCAAATGAGACCAAGCATCATTGCACCAAAACCTAGGTTGTTTTGATTGTAAATTTGTATAACATCAAAAGTGTGAATTGAACAGATGCTGTTGAAATTTACACTTGAAAACAGACAACCAAAATGATTGCCACTGTCCTAAATGATAACACAATGATCAATAGCCAAGTTCTTTTTGCATCAAAATGCTAGCAGTGCACAGCCATATATAATTATTTCACACACCACTGAAGTGCTCATGCCTTTGGGTGAAAAGAAACATTTGTATGGAGAAACATTTACAACAGAATGGGAAGTGGCATAAACCATATTCTTTTGTAAGGGTGAATGAGATTCAAACAGTTGGTGGGATTGGATTATATGGTGGGATGGGATTATAATTATTACATTTAACATATCTGCTAAAGATTCAAAGCAATTTACAAATGCTTCTTGAGCAGGTTTTAAAGTAGAAGGCATGGAAAATATTACCACTCCACCCTGTTTCATAGATAAGATATGGTGAAGCTTTAGTCAGCTGAGACTAAGTCCTTACCTCCTAGTTTCCCAGTCCTGGGACTTTTGTTTCTTTTTCTTTTCCTACATGTATTTGATTACAAAAGTTACCTACTTATCCCGATGAATTCCACTACTTCTGTAAGGAGACCCCTTGAGTAGTATTGCTGCTTACAGCTGAGACAGATTTCCCTCCCTATGGTATTGCAGTGGAATAATAGGGAACTAGACTTTAATTTTTTGTTATTTTTTTTTTTTTTTTTTTTTTTTTTTTTTTTTCAAAGAGACAGTGGAATGGGTCTAATTGGACTGTTTAAAGAAGTTCCTTTACATTTGAAGGATATTTACAGCTAAGAAATATAATATTATATAATAACATTCATTGTAAAGTATCCAAAATGGACTACAGACAAGAACCAGCCAGCAACACTAGAAGACAATTATCTTTTTAATCATTATTAGATCAAGTTGAATGCATGAAAATCCAAACTCCTGTCTGCAGTTAGACTTTAGACACTGGGAGGAGAATTAATTGTGGTGGAGGCACATTCCACTGCTGTTAAGAGAAATCTCATGAAAACTTTTATATCCTTTACTCAAAACTTACAGCCTTCTTCACAGATGCTCAATATTTTTCACCAGGAACTCGCAGTGGGGACATATGGTTCCATTGAACTTGGACATTTCAAACCCAATGCTTGTGCTGTTAGCAGCTCTGTTCTTCCATGTGTGATATCATTCTGTATGCATTTTTTGTCTAAGGCTGGTAGACCGAGGCAGAAGCTGCCCCAGGGAAGAAAAGCTACTAAAAATATAAGTCAGCTGTCTCTTAAGTTAGTTACTGTCCAAAACGCTGTGTACAGAAATGTACTAGCCTTTTTATGAGTTCATAAGTTTTTATTAAAGCCAAATGGCTGGAAGGAAGCTGTATATTAATTTTTCTCTGTGTCTGAGACTGAGAAAATTCTGATATGTACTTCTCTTGGGTATTTTTGGTTTTAGTTTTGTACTCTTATGACTTATGGCTGCCTACAGCAAATTATCAGTCTTGCAAAAGTGCATTTTAGTTTTGATTTTTACTCATGTGTGTGAGAGCAAAGATGTGAAAGTCCAGGAGTTCTGACAATAGAATGAACTATGCCAAATGTTTTGGAGTTGTTTTTAACAAGCACTCCTTTTTTCTCCTGTTCCTTTATTTGGATTTTGGATTTTGTTGTATTCACACTGATATTGCATTAAAAAATGATGGTTAAAAAGAAGAGGAGAAAGAACACAGAAAAATGGAATGAAGTGTAAAAAGAATAACGTATCTGGTTATAGACCACTGTCAGAAATATATAGGAGATAGGAGTTACTCAAGAGGTTCCAGAGTGGTTTAGTCAAAACTAAAAAAAAAAAGGTAGAAATTGTAAATAATTCTGAATTATTTAAGTTTAAACTCATGCCCAGAAAAGTCACAGTAACCAGAACCAAGTGCAGTGGGGTCTTGCTCACATGTGTAGCATTTGCCCTGAGACACGCTTCAAGGTCTGTTGCCGTCCGTTTGCCTCAAGTGCCTGCATGTACATGCACCCATGGAATGAGCAAACCTCCAAGACAAAGCTGAGTGTGCATTGCCATAATGAAACCAGAACGAGAGGGAACTCTCTTCATCCTGCCCTTGGGACGCGGACAAATGTGAGCAAATATACCTGGGCGCATCAGCCTGTTAGTGCTATCGCAGTTGCCCTCAGAGCAAAGGGGACTCCGGCCTGCAACAACCAGAATAGCCCCAGCAAACCTGATAGGGGGGAGGAGGGGAGCTGCACCAGGAGCCACAGCTGCTCCCTCCAGCACCGTGTGTCAAAGCCAATTTGGACAATTAAGAGCAAATCTAGGAATTGTGCCATGACTACCTAAGGAGAAGCAACTCCCATATATGTGATAAAAATGTCATTAAACTCCTGTAGGTCAACGGTGCTTCTCATTTTGGAGCCAGCAATACTTGAATTCGAGCCCTAACTGTCCCACTGATGTGCTCCATGGCTGTGTATAACTCGCCTACATTTGATTTAGATGTATAAATAAATGAGAGGCAAGTATTCTTACAACACAATCCTTTTAGGATTTAACATTTCTGACTGTGAAATTCTGGCAGGTGGCATTTGTTTTATCCACATACTAATTCAGCTATCTCCAGACCTTTTTTCTGTCCCTACATCCTGATGATCTATACCTTACTCCAACTAAATTTGCAATACCATTTTAGAAACGGTTTATTAGGATCATTTGAAAACTGTACTGTACTCTGTGCTCTAAGTTCTGTCACTTCTCAAAGCTTAAAGCTTTTTGTGCAGAGATTCAAAGTTGTTTATTATCCCAGTTCATGTCTGTTGTGATCCACTGTAGTGAAGATTTCTTGGCTCTTACAGCTTACATGTACACTTTTTGGTGATTTAAAGCAACAGCTGAAGATGTTGTCTTTAGTATACTGGCAAAGAATCAAGGCACTTTTCTATAATACTAGCATCACTTCAGTAATCAAATCACAGATTTAGTCCAAATTATATTATCTCTTACTGTATCTGTCCTTGCTTTTTTGTATTTCCCACATCATTTCACTTTGATTTTGGTGGGGAGATGCCACTGGGGGACAGAAAAGCTGGAATTTTTAATTCACATACAATTTGATGAAATAGGCACTGTAAACGTCAAATCCAAAAGGCACCAGGTGCGATTTTCATGACAGCTGTTCCAAATTATGATTTCCAAAAGTTTCTAAGCGCTAAAAGAAATGTTGCTCATCAGCAAGACCTTTTTAATAAAAGCCAGCTGAAAAGAGTGAGTGGGACAGTTTTTCATTCCCCCACAACCTGTGGCAGTAGCTGTTCATCTCCACAGCACTGATTATCCCCTTACACCAGAGGGTTTGGTGTTCTGCTGAAATGCTGGGGTTTCAACTCCAAGCCCCAAATTAAGGTTGACATAAGGGTGATTCCCAGAGCCCTTCACAAAGAGGGGGTGAGTTACCTTTAAGCTTCCCTCCAGGGTGCAGCCAGCCTTGCAGGAGAGCCATTAGGTAAATGAGCCCCAGGTGTTCCACTTGGGGATAAAAACTGGGACCAGTTGTGAGAAGGGGGGAAGTGTCTGTCAGGTGGATCCACATTGTGGAAAGGATATCCCAACTCCTTGGAACTGTGCTCCAGTCAGGTCTGGCTCTTGTAATCCCTACTGGGCTCTGTAGGGATTCATTATGGGGTTTCTTTGCTCTTATGTATTTGGCTGGTTGACCTGGTTGTCTCCTATCCCTTTTATGGGAGACTGTATTTCACTGTTTATTCCACCCATTGTTGGTTGTGTGGTGTCATTGTTGGGATCATTGGGATTGATGTTGATTATGTACAATCTGATTGACTTGTTTGTACCCCCAGTGCTCACTCATGTACTGACCCTTTTGTGTCAAATCTGGTTATTGGTTCATCTTTATGCTGGCTGTGTCCTTTATGCTAGGCCTGATGATTGGCAAAACACCTGTCTGTTGGTGCTGGCTGCCAGAGTAGCCTTATGGCCTGTTTAGCACTGCTGCCACATCCCTGCAGCTCCCAATCCAAACAAAATCACTCTGTGGTCCCACAGGGGCAGCAGAGGCCAACTAGGCTTTTCTGGGAGAACCAACAATTTTGTGCCTTCTGGGTACACCTGTGAAGTTCAGAACCACCTTTCTTTTGGCACACAGTGTGAGGAACATTGCTGGGGCTGAGCCTTCATAAATTCTATCCCTTTCTGAAGGACATCTCCCATGACCATTTCTGCTGCTTCTAACTGGAGGTATAGAGAGGACAGGGTGCAGCAGTCCAGTCTGTAAAGATCCAAGCTAGAGGGGGCTCAGTCTGACTTTTCTCAGCAGTGCCATGTGTATAGACTCCATTCAGATTGCACAGTAAATCCAAGCAGGCTGCATAGCAAACATCTTTTAGGCAGTTTCACTTTCCCATTCTCCTGAAGTGACAGCATGTCACTGCATTTGCTTTTTAAACTGCACAGAGATTAAAATTTAAAGCATTTTCCATTGCAACCAAAATAGTAAAAACATTTCCAGCCTTACACATTTTAGAGTAAATGTCCTTCTCTAAACAAAGCTTACTTTTCAGGCCTGAAACTAGCTGAGAGCATTCTTTCACGTTCTATCAACCCACATTCAGTTCACTCAGCAATTTATGATTAATGCAGAGACAGAAACACAGGAATCTGTTGTGAATGCAGCTCATTCTTATTAGCCTGTTACTCCAGACTGTTTGGGTTTTTTTTATTTCAGAAAATACACCAGTAACATTTCATAATTAAACTCAGTGTATTCTCATATTAAGGTAATTTAAAGGATATTTTAAAAAATACAGGCCTTAGTGATTTTTCCAAAGAGATGCTAAGAAAGCTGTCTCATTTAATTTGAGAAGAATTAACAGCACTTCTTGAGTAACAGAAACATCCAGCAGTCCAATCTCAGAGACGTTTCACGTCTACAACTTCTGAGTGGGCTGAGCTTTCTGTCATGTTTAATATTTGATGATTCCATGAAAAATAGAAGCATTTTTATAATGGGCATATTTGAATATAATTAGTATCCAGAATAATTTGTAAAGTTATTTGTATTGAAAGAATAAAATTATACAGACAATTTTCAAAGGAAAATTATTATCTTTTTTATGATATGGGCTTCTTGGAGCTTTAACAGCTATGAAATTTTATGGAAGTCTTGGTTAGAAGAAAAATTGTGTTTGCTTTGTCTTGATCTTTTTTAATTCTGGTATGTAGAACAAATTTAATCACAACTATAGTACTGAGAAAAAATCTGAGGTATTGTGCATTGATGATACACCTTTATAAGATGTATCAGTGCAACATGAAGTTGCTTTAAGGCATTACTAAGGAACATGTAACAAATAATATACACAAGTTAAAGTTACAGCAAAACTCTTTTCCTGTTTTTTTTCCTGATTTTTGCAGGAGCAATACCATTTATCAAAGCGTCTACTATGGAAAGATATTTAAAAATTATAATAATCTACACTTTTACAGAATTACCTATCTTCTGTTTAGATGCTGCTGTCCATGATGAGTACCCTGCATGTGAATCTCGCTTCCAGAAAATCAACGGTATCATTTCTTAGAGGATCTGCTATTTTTTCATATTTGAGTTCAAAACTCTGCGTAAGTTAGAGTTTCAGTTTTCATAGGGAAAATTATGTATACCTATTTTTTTCTCAAGCTTTGCACAACTCAGGTTTCAAATATATTTACGAATGCTTGGTAATCAGATTTCATAAACCTGAACTGGCAGAATCTTTTAAACTACCGACAGAAAAGATTCTGCCAGCTTAGTGGATTTGGCTCATACTTAGTAGTTTATAACTTTGGAGGGCAGTTTAAAATAATTATTAAAGTTGTAATCATCATCCCAAATGTTGTATTGAAGTAAGTGTTTTGCCTGTCAAATAGATTCACAAATTTATATTTTTTTTCTGTTTCATTATATATTATTTCGGGTTGTTTATGACAGAGCTCAAAGGCTGTATACTGAAGCTTGTTGTGAAAAGCAAAAGAGCATTTATGGGAGGTAACATTCAGCTAAGCTGTGTCCGGTTAAATGAAGAAAAGTGGTATCCACTGGGAAACAGTGTAATTTAAATGCTGTCTCAGATAATTCAATTATTTATCTACTAATGTTTCTTTATCCCATTTCCCACAGTACTTTTTGTCTCAGATGCCCTTGAGAATATGCAGTCGTCTGCTGATCACATACCTTAACATTTCTAATCATAAGGCTATTGTCTTAAAATTGCTACCATCTTCCTGCAACAGATTCCTGTCAGTGTGAGTTTAAGAAATCACATGCTAAGAACTTGTAGCAGCATGCCGGTAATTCTTATGACAGCAATAAAGATTTTTGTTTTGTTCATAGTAAATAGTACTGTAGAAATACTGAATTCTGTACATGCTGAAGTGTGGGCCCTAATTCTTTGCCCATTAAGTCCACTGACTCTTGAAACAATGCTGATAATGATTTAATTTATCAGCATCTGGTATGACTCCACTGCATATGATGATTTCACCAGAGAACTGTGGGATGGTTCTCTGGGTGCCAATACATTTCAGATGTCTAGCAAATTTGATGTTAAAGCTTATATAACCACTACATTTAAAAAAAAATCTTTGCACTTTATATATTTTGTGCAGTGTATGTTGGTGTGCTATTTTAACTTTTGGTATAATGGGACATTCAAACCAGGATATTAATTTGTCAGTAAGAGATATCATTGTTTCTTTTATTCTGACATCCAAGAAGCAGATATAACTGGTCATTTGTGAGAAGAGAGGAGGAGGGAGAAGCTAATATTCACAAAGAAATAAAACATATTGAATGTGAGCTTTCAGTGTGGTATTTAAGATCATGCTATAAGGAATCTTTGTTCACCAGTCTTACCACATTGCATTCTCATGTTGCCTAAGGGAAACAATACCTTCATTGACCTCAGGGCTATAAAATGTGTGTATATATATATATATACATATTAAACAATGGATGTGAGTTTGAGTTCACTGAGGCTAATTATGGGCTCTGCTCTTCAAAGCATTTTTACCTAAATTGAGGAAGCACTTAAGCACATCTTTAAACATTTAGCATGTGAGTAGCCATAATAAACTGTCCATTATTGCCAGGCTCTTATACACACATAGTTGAACATGTATTACATCTCTCCAGGACCAAGGGCACATTTTAAAGGCACAGGAGACTTTTATTTGTTATCTGATCCGCTCTAAAATTTAGAATTATCATATACTGAATAGGTCTGAAATTTTCCTACCTGGTGGAAAAGTGGTCAACAGAAGAATAATAATGCCAGAATCAGTCTTCAGAATGCAATGTTGTACAAAGCTCCTGAAGTGGGACTAGGAGTGTTCTTTAGGAAACTAAACAAGTTAGAGTTTTTCTCAGCATCAAACCAATTGAATGTGTTACTTGGTCATTTTTTATCTGAGACCAGATACACCACATCACCTGGGGAAATTAAACTCCTCCTCAGTAAGGGGAGGTGGGGGCAACTCTGCTTGAATATTAATATCATTAGTATTCTTCAGGGCTGAAAAAAAGCTATAAAATATTTACTGTGTAAAAGGGATATTGGCTAGCATACAGATATGATCACTACAAAGATCACAGTCTAACATTTTAGATTATAGGCTCTCCTGGGTAAAGAACCAAGTGACTTGTCACAAGCACAGAAAACATATTGAAGTCAACTTACAATGTTATCAAGTTACCTGACCTTACAGATCAATATTGATTTAGATTCCTCTTAGTCTGTCTTGGTTTCCTTATTATAAATATAATGCAATTTTCTAATAGTGTTATTTCCTGTGACATTTTATAATAATTGTTTACCGCATGCCCTGATTTTCCATTTTAGAGCAACATTAAATAACATAGCATTAAAACAGCATTAAATAAAAAGAACATTAAAACGAAATATTACCAGAACTGTCTGCAAACATAAGCAATACTGTTTGTTATTAAAGAAAGAAACCTATCAATATAACGTCCCTTTTTGAAAACAAAATGAAAAAGCAGTGTTTGAATAACAAATCTGCAATTAACGAGGTAGATATAGTCCTGTGGAAGCTCAAAAATACTTCAGTTTTGTAAGGAAGATGGGAGAATTGTGTCTTATGGGAGAGATCTACACCAATAGCTATGTTAAGCAAGTAGTTGTCCCCAGAGTTCTTAAATCACAGAATCAACTCTTGCCTTTTCTAAAGCTCTTCTAGTCCACCTAAAAAGCATTGTGCTTGCTATTTCCTGAGTTGACAGTAAGATGTATCCTAAGCTCCCTGCTGCTTATGAGGAACATAGCCCTTTTCAAATCAGACCATGAATTATTTGTCTGTCTTGAGCAGCAGGAGGTTCAAGACTAAGCTAAGAACAGGCACCAATATTAGTATCTGACTTTTTAGCATTTTCAGAGGTGGGGGTTTTTTCTCAAAACTTTTTTTCTGGGTAGCAAAATTACAGTAGACATTAAAGAAGTATAGCCCAATCAGAAGCTGTGGTTATTATAAATTTAAAGGGTACATTGTATGTGTAATTTTTCTGGTTCCCTTGGAAAGATACAATGGTAAGATATTTTGTTCAATAAAAATGTCAATGTAATACGCTCAATTTTTCAGTCTCATTATAAATATCAGACTATTATTCTCACTCAGTAATTAATCATAATTTTGAAATTGGCTGCAAATGAAATTGCTAACTGACTTTTGAAAACATCCAAAAAAGTTCAGTCTTTATGAATTAATTCTAAATAATGGTAGGGCCAATGTCAGTAGCCATTCCTTATTCAAGATATCATTTATTCACACAAGAAGTCCCATTAACTTAATAAATAATTAAGAACATGCTACTCTGGAAATCAGACCACTGGGTTGGTGCAAGTCAAGTAATGTTGCTTTATTGAACAGGGTGTGATCCTCCAGAACAACTGCTACTGCAGAGTGTCATTAGTAGTACCAGACATGAACAAATAGCGATGCAGGTTCAAGGTTGTCACCATCTTTGGACAACAGGGGAACATTACAGTAACCTGTAAATATAATGACACATTATTAGTATATTAAGCACAAATGCAAAGATTATGATGGGAGTGTTTTTATGACCTACTACGCAAATAAGACATAAATTCATGATTCTCTAATTAACCGTTTCAAATAAACTGAAAGGATACATATCCCAAATCCCATTGCTACTGTTTTCTCCTCTACCTATACAGTATTTAAATTCTGGCATGTTTAGACACAGTGAAAAACTGCAGTATCTTTCAGGATGTGGTGTTTTTTCACACTGAAGGCTTTTAGTCCAATGATATTTAAACATGGGGAAAGCAGACTTTTTAACATCCAAAGCTGTTATGTGCTGCATGCATAGTTCTGATTGAAAATTAAATAACTTGTGAATCAATAGTGATAGTGCCTTGGACAAGAATGGTGTTGCAGCAATAATGCAGTCTAGCTGAAGCAGATAAAAAGTGTAGTGTAGTATCTTCTACCATGATATCTCAAGTCTGTTAAGGATCTCCTTTTACATATGAGTGATTTCCAGTATCAGAGATAAGGCATGCTGCAGAAACTACATGTTCATGTGGTTGTTGAAGCATTTGGAGAAGCTATAGTTCTCAACTTCAAACTTAATTAACTTACCTGCTTGGAAAACAAAACAATCCTCCTCCAAAACCCCAAAATTGTATTGCTTTATATGACTGTAAATGCCCATTAGTCCATAATAATAAACAATGTCACTCAATTGAGTAAAAAAAGGTTCTGTGTTTTACCTATGTGTATACAACTGCAGTAATTTAAGTATCTGTTATGATTAAGTATCTACGTTCAGAACGGCAGTTTTCAAAATCCTCCTTCTGGATGTGTGTGCAGTCTTTGGGTCCCTCATTTATTTGGGTTTGGGGTTTCCTGATTCTGTTATACATCATGAAAATTCACCTGGCTTCTAAAGTTCAGCTTCTGGGCAGCAGATATTGAAGCTGAGTCCAGGCAATATGCTTTTGAGATCAACTTTTAGAACACGCACACAGTATGTGGAAGACTTGGTTTATTTCCTATCCAAAGATACACTTCAAGGACTAAGACTCATTTCTAAAGACCTACCTACAGGATATTCTCCAAAGTGTCCTGTGAGAAATAAAACTTTATTTAAATTGTTCCAATTTGTATGAAATAATTAACTATTCATCGATCTGGTGATAATAGCAGTAATAACTGAGCTCCTGTTCTTTATTAATATTCTGCATGGCAGACTCACTAGGGCACAGACTGTAACCCAGCACCCTCTTCCTCTTGTCTTTAACCACCCAACTAGGGAATTATTATCACCTTCAGCCCCTCTGAGTATACCTGCTTAATCATTGTATGAAAAATCAAATACTGCTACAGATAGGCAGCAAGCATTTTTTCCCCAGTGTAATTTACAGCTGAGTTGGGAAAGCTGCTGGGGAAGGAAGGCAGTGAGGATATGTATTTGAATCCTTTCAAGAAAAAATGCAGGGGAGAGTGGCAATGGCACAACTTTGTCCCACTGCCTGTCAGAGAAAAAAAAAAAAAGATGTAAGCACTGCTCAGCTTTTAGAAGCAACTTGCCCTCAGAGACACCTCAGGGATATGAATCCTAGGGAAGGAAGAACAGTCTTGTAGCGCAGATTAAAGCAGTCAGAGCTGTGAAGAGTAAGTTTTAAATCCTAACTCACTCTTCAGCATGGTTTAGACAGTTCTTTCCTAAGAAATCTAGACTGTTGTGTCTCCCTCTGTAAAACACATTATTTTCCTTTTTCATTATTTAGGGAGCTTAGGTACCCAAAGCAAAACCATAGTTCCAGACCTGGAATCCAGAGGTCTCAATGTTAAGCATTGCAGTAAATTTTAAAATTATCTTTCAGTTCATTGTTTAGAAGACTCTAGGCATCTTGATGGCATCTTACATTTTTTTTTACATTAAGTGGGGGTTGGGGCAATTTGTTTGACTCTATATTTTTTGTATCTACACTAATTTCATAGCATTTTGAATTACTCCACTCAAAATCTTTTCTGTAGAATCTTCATGCTCTTTACTTTTTCAAAATCCCCACTTGTGACCAAAATTAATCATACAGGCACATTAGAGGCACACTGAAAAATTATACATTAAAAAAAAAACCAAATTGATGTTTTTACAAGAATATGTAAGCTTTAGTGTCTGCTGTTTAAATTTGTCTCAGACATCATGAGTTGGAAGGGCTTTTTTTTTTCATTATCCTGAAATATATAAATAAAAGGAAAGTGAAAGGTGATCAGTATAAAAATTTATGTTGGAGAAATGTAAGTGTGCTTTATGAGTAATGTCTTTGTTCTTCTGTAACTCCTCAACCTCAACTAAGAATCACAAACAGCTTTATGACCTAAGAACCTGGATAGAAAAAACATTAAAAATCCTGTTAAGCTTAATAAAAAAGGCACAATGTCCATTGACAGCTCCAACATTTTGCCTTCACATCTTCATTCACTAATAAAAGTTGGTTGGTTGTTTTGTCAGAAATAGCTTTGGAAATTCAATATAGTAAACGCCATTTTACATAAGCCTTTCTCCTTGGCCTACTGACTTCAATATCTGCTCTTTATGTACAGCCTATTAATCACATAAGATTCCACAAGCTGTATCGGTACAATAAAAGAAACACTACCAAGAAAAATACCATAAAAATTTTGCCTTATTTATATTCTTCATTCCTCACTCTGAAAAGTTGTGTATAGGTTAGCAGAGGGGTTTTTGGTTTGTTTTGATTTGGTTTATATTTGGTTTTCAGCCTAACAGAGTAGAAAGTGCACGAAACTGTTGCCTTTATACTAGTTCTGACTAATCTCTCTTTCTGTTTCCTGTTAGAATGAGTTGAAATACCATCTGAGCACTTTCTGCCTAGAATGGAATACTGCAGTAGAAATAATTAACCTTCATTAATATTTTTGATTTCTACACTGTGGATTTGCCTTCAGAGACTACAATGACTTAAAACACAGTTTTTCCCTATGGTTATACAATTCTCCTTTAGGAAATAAACATAATGCTGTACTCTATTAATACTACAGTAATGATAAAAGTCTGGAATATTGTAGACTTTTTTGAGCTCTTACAGGTGGCTCACAAAAAAACATTACCTTTACTCAGACTCAGCAGTGGTAAAGTGTATTGACCAAGGAATTCGTTTGCAACCAGTGATATCTCATCCTCCACACAGAAGCGTATCAATGCCAGTTCTGGAACTTGGATAGTAAAAGAGAAGACTTCATCCCATCTAGGGCTCAAAGCTAACAAAAAGAGAAAATACACAGTATCAAAAAAACATTTCATTTTTTCTACTTAGTATCTGAAATATTGTATCTGCTATTACTAGTCTGAACTGTTAAACATTCATTCTTTTCCCCTAGATTTCTGTGACCATTTAAATAAATTATGAGACTCACACTGACAGCAGTAATATATAGATCACATCTTTTGTATAGATTGTGGAGTTAAAACTGTCAGAGGGAAGGTCTCAGATCTCAGGAGCTAAATAAAATAAGGTAGTCAAGCAATCATTTGACTAGAAGTACTAAAAGAAGATATGGAACAGGAGATGGGTGCTTTGTCTTGAATGATGTTCATACAAAGACATAAGAAATTCAGGGACTGTTTTGAAACATGAACCATCTACAAAAAGGAAAAAAGAAAAATAGAAGACAGAGGCACAGAAGAAGGCAGATCACAGGGAACTTCTAGTCTGAGACATCAAGAAGATCTTATGACAAAGGTACATGAATGCTCCAAGACAACTACAGGAGTACACAGTTCACCTGTCAAGCAATTAAGGGAGTAGTTCTACTAACCTTCCTATGAGCTAAGTGATGAAATCACAGACATTTCTTCAGAAAAAAAAAAAATATCTTTACATTTACCAATTAATGTCCTGGGTTTGGATGGGATAGGTTTAATTTTCTTCATGTCATCCTGTATAGTGCTATGTTTTGGATTTGTGACCAAAACTGTGTTGATAACACACCAGTGTTTTAGCTGTTGATAAACACTTCTTGCACAGTGACAACGACTTCTCTCTTTCTCATGCCGCAACCCTCCACTCCCCATCCCATCGAGGAGGCTGGGGGAGCACAAGAAGTTGGGAGGAGACACAGCTGACCAGAGGTGTACCCCAAGCCACATAACATCATGCTCAGTATAGAAAGCTGGGTGAAAGAAGGAGGAAGGGAAGACTTTCGGAGCTACACTATCTGTTTTCCCAAGTAACCATAACACATGACAAAGCTTTTCCTGCTTTCCTGGAGATGGCTGAACACCTGCCTGCCAATGGGAAGTGGTGATCTATATTGTTCTGCTTGCATACACAATTTTTGCATTACCTACTAAACTGTCTTCATCTCAACCCAAGAGTTTTCTCACTTTTGCCCTTCTGACTCACTCCCCTGTCCCACCAGGGAGAGGGAGAAAACGGCTGTGTGGGGCTGAGCTGCCGTCCAGGATAAGCCACAACAGGGAGTAAAGATCATGCATTCCATCTTCCTTTAGGAGAGTCACTAACTAGGAGAGTTTGTGCTTCCTTAATCTACTAGTTTACAAAAATGGCACATAGCATGAACTTCTGCTACAGATTTTGTGTAAGAAGATCCTAGTCTAGAAAGAAATAATTGCAGTCTCTGTAAGTACATAATGACTTGGGATGAAAGAAATGGTAATTCCTTATAATTGTTCTTTCTTCGCAGTCAAGAGAATAGGACTGACACTCACCATTACTTTTTATAACGCTAGATTTTTTTCTTGTTTGATCTTCTGGCACACCATAAATTTCTATGTTCACTAACGGGTCAGCTTTGTTAGTCTTCGACAGGTTACTGGGTGGTAACTGATGACCACTGATAAGCTGGAAAATTAAAGTTGTAATGTGTTGAAATAACTGTAAGAATGAACTTTACATAATAGCCATATAGCAACCATAGAAGCAAAAATAGTTCCGTAAGAAACTACTATGAGAAGCACATATCAGCCATAAACTGTTATAAAAATACACATTAAACACAATGAAATTTAAAATATGGTGTTTCCCATTTAATTTAATTATTGGCTAATTTCTCAGAATTATAGAATCATAGAATGGTTTGAGTTAGAAGGAACTGTTAAAGATCATCTAGTCCAACACCCCCTGCAATGAGCAGGGACATCTTCAACTAGATCAGGTTGCTCAGAGCCCCGTCCAACCTGGTCTTGCATGTTTCCAGGGATGGGACATCAGCCACCTCTCTCAGCAACCTCTGGAGACAGGGTTTCACCTGTCACCATTCTCATTAAAAAAAAATGATATATATATATCATGCTTTGAAAAATAATTTTTAGATTTAAGTTTTTATTCAATAACTAGCCATAAAAATTATATTTGGTTACCATGTAAAATAATAATATTGGAGGAATCAGTCTCATTATTCTTGTATTTTCTGAGATCAAACTCATGAATTTCTGTTAAAGCTGTGTCTAGTGGACCAGCACTAACACCTATCATGACATCAGCATTGTGTTACAGGGTATGTAGCAGACTGCTTCATCTGTGTTCCTTCTCTTTCACAGTAACACATAAAAAATTTGCGTTTAGTAGGCTCCCTGATTTTTTTTTTTCCTTAATTTAGTTAGCTACCTGGAAATTTTACCTCAAACTGCCCTGTTATCTGGCACCCAGCCTACAAAAAGATTTACGAAAGTCACAACTTTGTCTGCTTTCTATCTAGGAGATAATTAGAGAGAATAACCATCTGTACAGTAATCTGCTTTTTAGAAAGAGATGTATGGAATGTATCAAGTGAGATAGATAAGCCTGCAAGCCTAGGTGAAGGATATGACACTTATGACCCAGATCTCAGGACTAAGCATCAAAACTCATGATACAGACCTCTATTTCTCCGTCAACCACCAAAAAAAAAAAAAAAATAAATAATCAAACCCCACATATTCCACATTTTGCTTAAGTATTTTCTGTAACACCTTGCTCCAAGAAAAGTTCTAGCCCAAGACATTGAAGAGTAGCGTAATAGCAAACACCGATGCTGTCCCCTGTCTTCCGAAAATGTCTTCACTAGAAAGTTTTGCAAGGTGCAAGCACTGATGGGCTGCCTGCTTAGAACTAGGAGAGGTCTTTGACATGCCCTGAATGATATGATGAGAATTCAGCCACATTGGCCAAGTCCTGCTTCCCACTCATACACCATTGCTAGACCCAGTCTAAGTCTCCCACAGGGTGGAAAAAGAGCAAAATCTTTTCAGCACACTATGACCCAAATCTATCAATCCAATTTTTGAGACCCAAGGTGAAGAAGACGTACAGAGAGAGTAGTAAATAACATGGCGGGCTCAGAAGTTTACACATAAAATAATTTGAATATTTGTATTTCTGCTTTAAAGGTTATATGCTTCTTGTTGATAGGAATTGTGGCACATTGGGTTACAAATTATATTGAATTCAGTAAAATCAGGCCCTGTGTGATTTTTGTGTTCATTTATGCTCCTCCATTCATTAACTCATTCACAGTCAATCTGAGATTTGACTCACAGATGTTTGCCCTCTGTTAAGTAATTTCTCCAGTCAAGTTAGTAACTCTTCTTTAGCAGAAACTGTTTTTTCTTTGACTCCTGCTCCTGACTCTTTTTGTCTTCAACCAGTTTCCTGTTTTTTGCTTCTGACTCTATGAATGGGGCTTTCTACACCCTACAGACTCTCAGCTTCTTTGTATCCCCCACTACCCAGCCTGTTGTCTCAGTCCATGTTCTCAGTCTAAAAAGCTGCCTTTCTCTTTTGCAACTTCTTCCTTCCCAATGTCAATTATTTTGTCTGTCTCCTGCATTACAATTGGGGATTTTTCCTCATCTTAATTAACTCCAGCTTTATATAAATACAAGTTAAAATAACTGAAGTATATGCATGGGTGCTGGAAATCATCCAGTAATGTCTATTCATAATTGGTATGCTCACTGTTAGGACACTAAAATGTTCTTGATTAGGTGCATACATTATGTAAGTATTTTATAATTATTATTAGCTAATGTTTTATCTCCAATATTTATTTCTCTGTAAGGATCAAAATAGCAATTATACGCTAATTTTATGCTAATTAAACATCATTTATGCAAGTAGTGTGCTGTGTATTCAGAAATAGCACTTTTTTGTTGGGAAAAGGTAGCTTTCTAAGTAGTGAACCATTATAAAACATCTACTTGACCTCAAAAAAAGGGGGGTTCTAACCAATTATTTTTAAATTACATGTATTTCTAATATTTTTAAGAAGTCAAATTTTAACTTGGGAGAAGTAGAAATTATTTAAAGTCTTATTGATTTATCCCCCTTTTGACATTTATATCATTTTAGGATGGTAGTCCTTTATGTATGCATAGGGAGGTAATGAAAATTAAAAGAAGCATAACGCTTCATATCGTACCTTTAAACAGTTCAATTTTTCAAATAGCATTATAGTAGCACATGTGGTATTACTAATATTTAAAGAAAATAGCACCAAAATTGCACATTCGATTTCTGACTTTTCAGAGTTCAGTCCCCACAACTGTAACTGACATGTCCCTTTGTCAGCTATACTTGTGACACAGTGCAAGTAATATTTACATTCCTGTTCAAAACACTGAAAAAATCTGTATTTTTACACACTTTTTAAACTTTTGAACACCTACATATTTTTAGAAAACATAAGTGAACTACAGATGGAAAACCATCCAAGCAGCAGGAGATACTATAGGAAAAATTTATCATGTTAAAAGAATTATATTAAACTTTGCAACAACCAGGAATGGGGGTAAAATAAGAAACGAATAATAGATAACAAATAAGTCTGAACTTCAGAACATTTCTTTTTAGATTTTATGGAACAAACCAACAATTAACTAAACTTACCCTTATTGACAGAGACATAGGTTTACTGTATCTACCAACACTGTGTGGGGTAAATGTTGAATCGTGATTTCTCAAGAATTCTGGTTTCAGAATATAGCCACAACCACCATTGTCTTGGAATTTTCCAACTTGCAATTCCATTTGTAGTCCCGGTGTCTGGAAGTTTAAGGCCACTATAAAATTAAATAAATATTGATTTTAATGGATTGGAGACCATTTTATAAAACAGCTCTCTGACAATAATAGTAAAAAAAAAAGCAAATGAGCTTAAAATATGTATGTCTTTCAACTCATATGTAAGATCCTGTTATTCTTAAATGCAGCAGTATTCAATAATGAATGATTCATGCACAAAAGAAGTGCACTGTTTACAACTACACCATGTTTTAAGAGTTACCCTATAGATCTTTTGGACACTGCGGTGTGTTGTGCATTTTCCCTTTTCTACCTAAATTAGATCTTGGACAATATGAAATTAGACATATTTTTTCTCCATAAGGACTAAATTCTCATACTATTTTCTCTACAGCAGAAAGATGCTGCATGCTGAACCTGCTTACAAAGTTCCAGTGCAGAAAGCAAAAGCATAGGATTGTAGCTAACCTTAGTTATGGTGCAGAATACATCACAAAAGCATGTCACCCAGAAGATCAAGAAGATTTAGAATATTTCATTAGAGGATTTAACTCTAAGAGTTAGAATATTCAGTGCAAATACATCTAAGTTTATAGAAATATAAGCAATTTTAGAAGTATTCTTAAATACATCTGAGCAAACTCTTCAAGCTTAATCCTCCAGTACTGGTGTTTGTTAGCATACACCTGACAGATTATCCTTTCCTTGGCAGCTCAAAACATTTTTGGTTTTCTGCAGCAGCAATAATAACACACTTGTCATCAACAGGATATTGTAAATCATGAGATAAAGCCAACATTAAAATAGACCTGTTTAATTAAATTTTCCCCTATTCCAGTATATTGGAGCTTCCTCTCACATTCAAAACAGAAAATGCACAAGCCAAATCAGCGCAGTGATAACATGACACATGTTAAATAGAAAACAATAAAAAGTCATTTACTTAATGGCTTGGTAGGAAAAAAAAATAAGACTTTATGCAGTACAAGTGACTCCTCATAATAATTCAGGAAGAGGACCTTATTACATATTCCTATGAGATAACATAAATGTATTGAATGAATATTTGGCAGAACTCAGATATCCTTATCTCATGTGAAAAATGCAAGAAATATGGATATGCTTCAGTGCAAAAATTAGTTGTTTCTTCACTGATTTGATGATCCTTTTAAAAAATTCTGTGGTAAATGACACAAATAGGAACAGATCTGTAGAGTGAAACAGCTGGTACTATGGACCTAATGTTTGCACTACACATGTTTTTGGTGGGGTTATTTCAGAAGACCTCTAAGCCTGGTCCCATGACGTCAATACCAATTAATGGCTGGAATACATCAAGTGCTTCCAGAGTGCACCCTCTATTTCATCTGAAAGGAATCCCATCTATATTAGCTAAAATTGCTCTGCAACATGAACTAATGTTCAGAAAGTAGGAAGAATTGGGAACCTCGCCTAAAAAATCCCCAAACAACAACAACAAAAAACTAAAACCAACAACAACAAAACACAGCACACGCTCCTGCTTTGAACTAAATGTTAACATAAATGCCAGCATAGATTCTGTGTCAAGGAATATGCAAAGGAACTTTAAGCTTGTTTTATCTTTGACATCAGAAATCAAACTTCAGAATTTTTTTCCCCATTGCACACCATTACCTTTTTTAAAGAGCGTAAGTATTCTCTTGATAGTTTTAGTAACGGTTCACAATTTGTTTTGTATGACTCAACGCATCATCCAGAAACAGACCCAAATGTGGTGCTATATGACCCTTCTTGTATATTATTAATACATTGATTCAAGCACTGCAATGAATGCTACAGAGCTGCAACCCTGAGACCCCTTGAAGCCTAGGTCCTGGAATGGTCTACAGATAACTCACGATCTTTCAGTCCGTAGGTAATTCCTATACCATACTTTCAGAATATGTGGTTTTAAAAGTGTAACTAAAATTAGGCAAATCAAACAGTCATAGCTTCAAATAGCAGCTTCCACATGATGAAACAAATTACATGATTGCACATAATGAGACTGTTGCTAAATTTGCCAAGCTTCATAGGCTACTAAGCAGGAAAATATGAATTAACAACAGAAACAAGCAAAGGAGAATACTTTACATTTTATCATATTAGGAAAATTACATTTGCAACACAAGTGAAGGGCAGTGTTATTATGGTTGATATCTTTAAACATCAACATGGTATTGTTGCTTAATTACATTTTACCTTAGAATAAGTTAAAAACACACAACAGTAGTTTTAATTCACCTTACTGATTTCCTCCTATTGCAAGTTATAGCCCAATTAAGGTAAGTGAATATGAAATGTTATATTATATTCTCTGAGATGCATACCTCTACTGCAACTGTTTACAAGGTTCATAGCTGCTTGGGGCCTCTTAGGGCAATGTTTTATGGTATATTGTTATGCAGTTTTTCTTTTTAATTAGATGCAGTTATAACCCTTATGCTTCTTGAGAAAAGACAAAAGTTCATAAATTAAACCTATGTTTTCCATTGTCTAGCAGTATGGTCTTAGCAACACCTTTCTGCAAGGAAGACTGAATTTCTACACAATGTTTCATTTTAGTTTTGCTGAATTCAACAACAGAATTGTCAATAACATGCTTTGTACTGTTCTTTTATGAAACAGTAGAAATTTAATGCATGTATGAAGAGAACTTTAAACTGATGGTTCCTTTTGCAAAGAAGTCTAAATATGCTTACTATGAAATGATCTTAACTTACTATGCTTACTATGAAACATAATCTTAACGTATGGTTTTCATGGAAAAGTACAGGCACCTGATGTTTAGCTCCATGTAAGCTAAAACTTTCTCCTCAGTCCTTCCATCAGGCACCAAAAGCCTTTTAACACTGGCATCTGAAATGGATCCAAGTTGTCCTGGAACCATGAGACCAAATCTCCCTAGATCAGAGTATTTAATATACAAGTCTTCTTGCAAAGTGCCACTGCTGCCATGGCTGTACCTGTTGCTCCCAGCTGTAAATAACTTGATATTGCAAATGAAAGTTAAGAAATAATCTAGCTCCAAAAAGATGAAATAATCCATAATGCACAGAGGAATACAAACGGTATATTTCATCCAAAACCTCATCCAAAAGTCAGTCCCACAGTTAATTGCAGAACTAACCACAATCTAAGAATTCAAATACAGTACCTTCCATAATCAATTCAAGGCAAAATTGATTTTTAGACAGAAGGCAAAAGCTTTTGAAAACCAAAGGGAGCACTGGGGTTCTTAGATTTCAAAGTGACTGTGATATGCAGGCAGTCGAGGAAAACTGCATGTCTTTTGTCTGTGATGCTGCCTCTCACTATTTCTATTGGGACTTACAAATCCTCATTTTTAATTTTTTATTCTTCACTTCCTAGTTCAATTACCTATATTATGACCCTAAGGTTTAATATATTTTCGGCATTTAAAAGGGAAGATTTGAAAATGGATAAGCACATATTTTTCACCAGTTTTCCTTAAAACAAGTCACTTAATTACATTTTATGCCATTTAAAATCCATCTCAAAATGTCTGAATTTTATGCAATCTCCAAAACTATCATATGCAAAAATCACTCAGTGCCAATGTTCCTATCCCCGTGATTTATTTCACACATTTTAGTCTGAAGAGATATAATACATCACACTTCCAATCCTTTGATCACTCTTGTTGCCATCCTCTCAGCTCTTTCCAGTTGTCTATGTCCTTAAAATGGACAGCTCACAATGAATGCAATGCATCTTCTGTGTCTTAGATATCCAGAATTTGAACAGAATTCCACATAGACTGGGAAACACTATGAAAACAGGACCATATCCTAATGATCTGGTGTATTTTGTCATTGGTTATGAGATGATCTATGTGACTGGATTTGAAGACACTGCATTCATTCCACATTAGCACTCCCAGCTGGGTATTAGCTGTCTATCCTTTCGTCTCACATGCAGGTCACATCTGCATCCAAATTAACCCACCACTGCCCAAATTTACAGAAATATTTTCAGAAGTCCTTACATGACTGGGTAGTCCACATTACTTTTTTCAAAGGTACGTAGGTGGCTTTTAAAAAACTTCATCCACAGTCTGAATAAAGGGCATGTTTTCTGATTATGAGTTGACTCAAAATGTGGATGAAAAGGAAGGGTATTCAGTCATTAGATTACACTGAAACCAAATGGAGACATCTGAAGGAAGGACAAACTGTAACATGATGACAAATTGTCACCTGTTACATATATCACGAGGCAAGCATTCATTTAATAGAAGCAGCATACATAGCAGGAGGATCTGTTATCAGTAGTAAATAAATATGATAATACCTTTATCATCTGAATGATTAATATAACACTAACTTCTAAGCCCTGTGGAAACATTAACTATCACAATACCTGCAAGTACAAATAATATTTCCCTTTCAGTATATTGAAAATATTATTCAATCTACTATCCTGTCTGATGGAGTTTGCATAAGAGAAATCCAATGAATACCGTAGTGCCCTGTAAATTCTTCTCACTAACAGCAGATGTAAGGAAGATAATGTGTTCTCTCACCAAGTGGTCAGAACATGTAATCTGGAAAAACGGTAGAACATGGTGGTTTTTAAATACCTTTTTCATCTGGGTCTATTTGAGAAACTTGGAAAGAATCGCAGAATAATTAAGACTCTCTGCCAAATTACAACCACCTCCTTGGGTGGCTCTGAGCCTGATCATTACTTGGTGTTCTGGTCCTGTTTTGACATGTGACTCTAATACCCACTAGCATCTCTGGGTGCTTGTTAATTTGGGCTTGTCCAAAGTCTTTTAAGTATCCTTAGCATCCCCCTTGCCTTGGAGTTTATTATATATTTATGCAGCTTTAGCTTGTTTGCCAAGCCAGTGAAGAGGTGAGATCTCATCCAAACTTTATGAATAAGGACTTACATCTACTGGGGGGGGGATGGACACCAAAAAAAAAAACCCACACCCCACTGTTTTACAACACACAGCAGACTTAATGGGTTAGTATAAATTCTGGCATACTGTCTCACATCTGTTTCTGACCAAAAATTTTGGTCAAATTGTATGTATTCTTTTCTTCTTACAAAATAAAATGGGTCTTTAGCTATTCAGACTCCAAATTTTATTAAGCTTAATAATTATTTCTGGCTCTGCTTATCACTGATGCATTTTGAAATGAATGCTTTTATTCTACAGAAACCTAATTTGTGAACGACTTAGAACATGAGGTATTCTGCTGTACTAAGAGGGACTACTGAGAGCTGTTTGCTCAGCATGTTCAGTCAGTCTGTCCTTATTGCCTTTGGGCCAATTCAATACTGTTTCTCTAAAGACACTGTCATTAGAAATGTTAAGCGTGCATTCATTCTAATGTTCATAATTGCTGACATTGTTCCTATTTAATTGCAAGTAGCTCTACTGGAAAAATGATGTCAGGTGATTAAAAATCATTGCCCAAATATTTCTACAACTAGTTTAAATTAGGGACCCTCTCTTGTGAGATTTTCATGGAGAAAGTATCTAAAACCTTTCTGATAAACTATCAAATGTAAAATCTAAATAGATTTTTGCTGCTTATTTAATGCATTGGTGTGAAAGTTATACTTCAGTGTAGGTCTGAGCATCTTTTGGTTGTCACGTCACTTATTTCACACCTGAAACAGATCCTTTTCCAAAATATTTTTTTTAAAATTGTTTGCCTTGTGCTTACTGGCAGAACAGTGTGTATTAACAGATTCTTCTTACTGTTTTAGTTTGGGTCTCTAACAGACTTAGGGCAAGGTCAGCAAGGAGTTCAGAGACAATTGTGTCCCTGCAATTTTTTCTGTCTTTCTTTAAAATTGACTAGATTTCTAATAAATTTAGTATTCTATTAGTTGTCTGCAGTTGTGGGTTTAGTGAAGATAGCTGAAAAAGTTAATGATAAAATTTGTGTTTCTTTACTTTTAAGTGAAATTCCAGTAACTATTAAACACACCAAAAAAGAAGCTACCTAAAAAGAAGGAGGTTCCAGAGTAGCCTAAGACCTTTGTCATAGACCTGGCAGTTGGAGACATTCCTGCATGAGAAACATGAAACGTTTATTCAAAACACCTCCCACCTCTTGGAGCTATTCCAAAGAAAAGGTGAATGTATTTTGTTAGATTCATATATCAGGGTGATATTGTCCCACCTAAGTTGAAGATGTCTACACACGAGTCAGCTGTCCCACTACAGCTAGCGAGGATCAATGAAGTTGAAGGGATAATGTAACCAAAAATGGGTCTATAAGTATGAGATTTGGATTATGCAATTCTAGTCCCTTTGGGCTGGGGTCTTACAGGAGCAAACAGAAGTAAAGCAACACTTTTGTGGGGCTCCATAAACCATGATGGCCATGGGGCCTATTACAGCTGTGGATTTTTTTTTCCAACTACACAACTTCATTAATAATAAACACTCTTCTTTGTTACATCTTAGTATTTCCACAACACACTATTCAACAGTATTTAGTAAGATTTACATTAGTTGTGCAAGATCTAACTTTCACTTCATAAAGATGAATTTTTTGACTGTTAAAATCATACTAGGAAGACAGTAATAATAAGGTATTGACCCCTGTGCCTTTTCTGCAGCTGATCTATGACTGGTCCTGTCCTTCAACCGTCAACAAAAGGGAGTGGTCAACCAAGAGACACTTTTCTATGTCTTCTTATTTCATTCTTCCAGGGCATTGCTTGGCTTGGAAGCTAGCAGGAAATCTTTCCTGTCTTATTATAGCACATTCTCCATGAGTCAGTTGTGGAATAAGGCCACAACAAGCCCAAACAAAGAGTCAGCTCTAGACTGGAAGGATAGCTGTACAGAACAACCTGGGCATGTTTTTGCAATCGGGTCTATGATGTGTCAGATTTATCCCCTGCCTTTGAGCAGAAGAGGTATTTTAGTCTGGGGCAAAATCTGGAGTCCATTTGCAAAGATAGACAAAGCTCTGTTTAATGGCTGGAGACTAAATATTGGGCTTTTAGATGCAGAATGAACAAAGATGAAATGCTGTGATGCATCTGTCTTTTCTATGTCATAGGTAATATTTAGTTAAGTCATCTGCAAGGTTTTAAGGATCACAATGTTAGATAAAGAGTGCTCACTTAATATCTATCTGAAATAATGTATACTGTGAAGAGCTCTGAGGTATTCTAATAACCTAACTGGACATAAAAATAAAAATATTAAAGGATGTCACTTCACAAACTTAATTAGAAATTCAAGCAACAATTCAAAGCTATAATGAATATTCCCAGTTTGTTTCAGGTGTCACATTAGCTGTTAAAAAAAAGCCATGTTATAGAAAATGCTTGCTTTGCATTTTTGCTGTTATAAAAAATCTTCCAGTAAAAATAACCAAGAGTATAAAATTATCATGCTGAAAATCTAATTAAATCTATAAGAAAAAGTAGTATTTCACCACCTTTTAATAGAAGAGCCTGTCTTTTCCTTTAAATTCAATTTCATTTTTTCATAAATTCCTTTACTAAATTTGACACTCCATCACATATTCCAAAAAGTATAGTGTTAAGTAAAATTGTAAGAATATCTAAATTTCCCATGACCAAACACAATGTTTATTTAGGAAAACAAAAAAAAAAAAATCAGTCCTGTTGTATCCAGTTTTGCCATTTGTTCAGCAAGAACGGTAAACACAGTTTCACAGAAAACGTACAACTGAAAATGATTGTATTTTTACATTACGAAATATTTGTTTACTTTACAAATTAATTTAAAGTAAATTATTGATCCTGTGCTCTCTATTTCTTAATGATGCTTTCCAAGGTCTGCCTCATATTTAAGTTCTCACTCACTTAGAACCCAAGGTCAGACTTGATGGTCATTTTAAGTTGCACTGTTGAGGTATACCAAGATCTCAATAAGTGGGTTTCTTTTCCCTAGGCAGCTTCAGAGATTAAAACCAGAACTTTTCATCACTCATCTTTATGCATTTTTTTGGGCATGTTATTTTACACAAGATTTAGCCACAAAACAAATGTGACAAGATTGCCAAGCTGCATTTCAATGTCACAGGCCAAAACAAAACCTACAGTAAGAAAAGATCCATCATACAAATAGTGGAAATTTCACAATAGCATATAAATTTTTATGAGTGTTCCAGAAAACATAAGCTCTATATAGCCTTTCTAAAGCAAAATTCTGTACCTGCTATATACCATGTCTTGCTCATACAACTTATGACACGTTTTTGTCATTCCTGTAAATTGTTTTGATAGATGGATAATGTTTTCTACTGCATGTAAAGGATGTATGCAAAAGGGTATTTAAGTCTTCCTATTTTTATTTTCACTGAGGTTTGGGGGGTTTTTGCTCCGTTTTTCTCAGTGAAAATAATACAAGTGATATCTGTTTATTTAAATAACTGTCCTGAATGTTCTTTCTCTGCATAAATATTTACATTACATTTTATTTACTAAATAAAAAGGAAATATTGATAAGCCAAACTAATTCTTTCCCATGCCACACTGCAGTTGTATGCAGGAGGCATACTAATTTTCCCAGACTATAAAAAGTTGTTGTAGGTATTTTTCTCCATAAGACCTCTTTTTCACAAAACCTATTCTGTTCTTACGAGTCTCAATTTTCAGAGAAGGTATTTTTCTCTGTAAGACCTCTTTGTTCACAAAACCTATCCTGTTCTTACAAGCCTGTTTTCAGAGAATGGACACTGAGTGCACAGGGATATCCAAAAGTGATTTTGTGAAAGCTCAGTACATTTTACTGTGGGTTTTAACTTGCCTTCCTCTGGAAATTAGATTTACACAATTACATAATTCTCATTCTCAGCCTCAACAAATCTTGAGCCTGTAAGACCATTTCATCCTGCTTTAGCTGAGTGCCAGGCTGCTCCAAGTTAATATGTTTTAACCAAGTTAGAGAAAATTGCCGGCAAGGTACAGAAGAGAATACTGTTTTGGATCTGTCACTAAGGGAAGTGCACGAATAACTCTATTATCATTTACATAATGCAGAGGCCTGGCAGAGAGTATTATATGTAGGTTTGAACTTACATTTTATTTGCCCAGGCAGAACTGCCATGAATGTTAGAGGAAGTTAAAGGTAGGTGAGGATATGCTAGAAGGTGTAGGGAGGGTGAAAGGATCTGAGAAAGGAGAAATCTGAGAAGCCCATGAACAGTTTTAGGGAAGTGGTAGAAGGGATCTGGTTTGCAGAGTGCAATGGCAGTGAGACAGGGAGGGTACGTGGGCTATATGGACACAAGACAGACACAAAAACTAAGAAATCTGTGTTAAATCAGTGGGATGACATCAGCAGAAGATTCACTGAGTGGAGCTTTGGGAGTTGCATTGTGAAGCTCAGTTATATTTCTGCCAGTTATCAAAAACAGATTAGGGAATCAAGAATAGATCTGACATGGCTTGGAAGTAATATATCTTGAGAAATGCTTATAATCAGCCTATTCCCATGAGAAAAATAGTTCTTTAAATGAAGATGCAAATGAAGTGACCAAGAGTGATGACCTATCCACTTCCTGCATATTTTTAATTCTTCCAGGAAGGGGCCCAAGGCCTCTATACGGAAAAAAAATCATGTTTTGTATACTAATGTTTAGAATGACTTTTCAAAGTATACTCTGAGTCAACAGTCAATATATTCATTCTGAAAGATGTCAACCCTGTTTGAGATCTAACAAACGGATATTTTTTGCAGAGATCAGTGTGGAGATTTACAGGCTAGAAAGAAAACTAGAAAAACTACAGTATGATAAGCCTGAGAGATTAATTCAGTTTTAAATTAAGAACCTCTAGCTAGTGCTTCCTCTAAGCATGAAACAAGTTTACTAGTTTTTAATAGCAATATAGACAGCATCCAAAGAGTACACCACCCCAGGTAAATAACCCAGCAATAGCATGACATCAAACTAAGTGAGGATCAATCATGACAACAGAATATTTCAAATTACATGGTAATGGAGAGATACTTCAAGCAATAGCCTAGCCAAAGTCCAAATCTGTACTATAAATATGCATTTTTAATTACACAGACACAAACAAAATTTATACTAACTAGTGATTTTTTTTACCCTAGTATAGTTGTAAAACTATATGTCAATATAACAGTCAGGATGAGAAACAGAATTTTTAACAATGAGACAATTTTGAGGGGGTCTAAGAACATTTCAGTTCTTTCACAGAACAGCCAGCACTAGGGGCCAAATCCATATGCTCTCCCTAGTTTCCCATTGTTTACTGCATTGACTCAACTGATAGCATGGCATAGCTCTGGGTGTGGGGACATCAAGTGATAAAAAAATTTAGGCTTGGGCATGTCCTCCACCATTTGTGGTAAGGACCGCAGATGTGGGAACAATGATATCTCTCAGGGAAAGCTAACGCATGATGTTCCTTCTAAGTTCTATGAGTACAGGATAGTAGCTGTGGATACATTAGGGGGTTAAACAACAGATAATATGAATGTGCATCATTGGTCAGAAATAGCACACTGAGAAGGTGTTTTGCCAATTATTAGGCATAGCATAAAGGACACAGCCAGCATAAAGATGAACCAATAACCAAATTGTACTTGATAGAAAAGGGTCAGTACATGGGTGAGCACTGGGGGTACAAACAAGTCAGTCAGATTATACATAATTGACATCAATCCCACTGATCCCAACAAAGACACCACACAATCAAACAACGGGTGGAATAAATGGTGAAATGCAGCTTCCCACAGAAGGGACAGGAGACAACCCAATCAACAAGCCAAATACATGAGACCAAGGAAGCCACATACTGAATCTCTACACAGCTCACACTTACAAAAGCCAGACCTGACTGGAGCCCAGTCCCAGGGAGGCAGGAGGTCCTTCCCCAACAGGAAACTCTGCAAAGTGCATCCACCCCACAGACAGACACTGCCCCTTCCTGCAAGGGGTCCCAGCTTTTATTCCCAAGTGGGACACCTGACCTTTGCTTACTTCATTCGGGACACCTGGGGCTCATTTACCTAATGGCTCTCCCTGCAAGGCCGGCACCACCCTGGAGGGAAGCTTAGAGGTAACTCACCCCCTCTTTGTGAAGGGCTGTGGGAATCACCCTTATGTCAACCTGTGGGGCTTGGGGTTGAAACTCCAGCATTTCAAAAGGTAACTTGAAACACAAGATATTTGGGAGCTGAGAAAGGAAACAAGTGAAAAAAAGCAGCCTGGAGCAAGGGTGAACAGAAATTTCAGGGCCCTACAGGCAATGTGAAATCTGCGCCCATCTCTGCATGTGTATTGTAATATAACAAGGTGAGACCATACGTTTCATCTCTCAAAACTGGGATCCTACAGCAAGCTGCCCTGCTCACCCCACAATTTCCCTTAGGTGGCCTTGCTATACAGTAAGAATAATAGAGAGAATTTATATGTGGATGCAAAAAATATTGTTCTCTACCTAAGGCTGAAGAATGTGTAGCAAACAAACGTAGAAAAAGATTCTGTAACTGAGAATCTTTTAAACTGATGAATAAAAAGATGAAAGCAAGGCTCTGTCTAAAGCCATTAAAAGCAGAAAGTGTTTACAGGTGAGAGGTTTTTCAAACCTGAATACAGAAGTCATGCTTATTTTTAACAATTTCAAATTAAAAATTAACTTGAAATGTGGAAAACCAGAAATTATTGTTTCATTGCTCAAGGAACTAATATGCTTTGTACTGGAAATTAAGTTGTTAACCTATGTTGCATATGTGCAGCCAGTGGAGACTCCCAACAGTGACCAGCTGTACCTGCATATTCTATTGACCAGGAGTATTTGCGTGCTTCTTTGCAGTAGCATGTGATAATCTGGGAATTCTTGGCACCAGTATTAATTGTGTGCCCACATCTCCTGCATCTGTGCCACTCCAGTCACACAAAACCATTGAAAACGCACAGATCCTTCAGAGGATTCCACTGCTGTATAAAAACTCCTAAATCACAGATATATATATATGCTTCCATCACCTCGACTAAGTCAATGATACAGGGCAACCTCAGGAAAAAGTAAGTCCAATTGTATTCCAAGAATTCACAACTTTAGTTAAATAGGCAGCTGCTTCTATTCCCTTGCAAACTACAAGTAACTATAAAGAGTGCTAGACCTCAGCTGAAAACTATTTTAAAAAGAATAAGAAAGAGAATAAAGAGAAAAAAGAAAAAAAAAAAAAAAAAGGGGGGGGGGGGGGGGG
>NW_020799092.1:9039234-9052094 GCF_003259725.1 Athene cunicularia | reverse complement strand
GGGGGAGGGGGAAGAGCAGCATCTGCCATTCCCATTTTCCTTTATAATCATGTTCCATTTATACCTTAGCCACAGCTAACAAATAAGGATGGAGGTTATGTAATTTGATTAACACAGCATGCAAAAGAATGTAATCTATTTTCATTTTCTTGGAAGGTATATTACAATTATTTTTTTTTTCAGTACTGTGCTTAATGCATAGCACACTCATTTTTACCTCAAAACCTAAGTTAACAAAGTTAATCATTTCAGCCGAAACAGGCAGTAAAATAGAAATTATAATTTGGACTCTCCTTACAGACACACACAGATAAATACCATAGAATTATTAATAAAAAAGGAGAAAATATATGAAGAAAAATAAGAAAATTCTGGTTTAGCTGTTGGAAGTTGTTTATGTGTGTGCTTTTGCTACACTGATTCATAAAATAAAATCATGCTTTAGGGCTAGAAGTAATGCAAAATAAGATTCAAAGCTTAAAAATATATTGTTTTTACTAGTGTTTTTCTTGTTATCCAATAGAAGAAAAACTAGTTTAAAGAAATTAATTATTTATAATAAACTGGGATATTTGGGATAATTAGTTAGGGCCTAATTGTAACTAATTAAAAAAATAAATAGTTGAAAATAATATTCCCCTTATTTATTATATACCAAAATTCCTGGATTCTGGGATGAAAAATTACTAGAATATGTAGATTGAAGGAGAAATTGAGATAACGAAATGAAAGTCATGCCACTAAGGAAAAATATGTAACTTACATAATACAAAATAATACTACAGGAAGGATAAACTCTCTTATCTGTATAGACTCTGCAAAGCCTGGAGTACAAGTCTCTGCAAATGCACATACCCATTTGACACCCCACATTCCAGAACTCTTGTGGATTATAATTTGAAGAGTTTGCTCTTGTTCCTTTAGGATAGATTCTTGTAATGAATCTTGAAGTATGCGAAACAAATTCTTTAGCTGAAAAACAGAATGATAAAACCTTGGTGGGAAAAACTTTATTAATAAAGAGTTTCGATTTGAAAAAATAATAATAAAAATATAATAATCTGATATAGCTTTTTTTTTTTTTTTTTTCCCCCCCCACAAAATGAGTATATCGTATCAATGTATTTTTCCAAATTAGCATATGGGCCACTTTGGAGATATGTCTAAATCATATTTTAGAACCTTAATATTTTGTGTATATTTGAATCTGATAGTATTGGTGTGCACAGTTCAGACTTCTGTTAAAAGTTCAATAACCAAGAAGCATTCCTTCATGGAAATGTTCTCTTTTGTCACCTCTCTGTCAGGTAAATATATAATTTTTACACATGTTTATTCTCATGGAAAATTAAAAGACAACAAACAAGAAACTGATCAAAAAGCCCACTCATTCTTTAATAGTTCAAAAAGGGAAAAAAAAATCATCCTAAAATGATCTTAGCTTGATTGCTTTTTAAGGTTTAAATAAAATGACTGAATAATTTCAAAACCTGTGAACAGCACACTTCTAAAAGATGCTTAATTGGTTCATTTATAATCTTCAGAAGATGTGAACTATTCAAGTAACTTGATTTTCTTCCACCTAGTAGTGTTCCCCTTCCACAAAGGCATAAACTATACAGATGTTAAAAACTTCAGATTACTTCTATCTATACTATTCCTGTTTAGTAACTAAACAGAAAGTTTTACATTTCCAGGGTCATCACTGTGATTCTTTTTTTTTTTTTTTTTTTTTTTTTTTTTTTTTTATACTAGATCTACTTTTATGTTCACTGTATTGCTAGAGAGACAGGAGAGGATTCTGACTGTGGAAAACTGAAAAAAACCTACTTACTTTGATGCCATTCAGCACTGTTCACCCAACCAACCATTGAATCATCTCCACAAAATGGTGGATAGCAGCTGGGCTGACCCTGAATGAATGGGTCTGGGGCAGACTTCATTCTCATGGTCAGTGATCTCTGTTCTTAACAATCCCTTAAGGCTTTTGGCAGACAGGTGGAGTTAAAACAGAAGAGTGCACTGTATTTGCTGCACCAACTGGAGATGCTCCAACACAGAATGAGTTTTGAATAATCCATTTTAGCTGGTATGAAAAACCTGGTCCAATGGAGCAAACTGCCTGCTATGGGGTTTATTCATCCCATCAATGCAGATTCTCTTATCAAAGCCAGGAGTACTGCATGCCCAATTCCAGTGAGTACTACAGACCATACATGGAGTGGGGTGTGAAATCTATTCCACATATTTTCAAGTATTGATTGCAACTTCTAAATTATTTGATGCAAAAAATAATGAATCAAAAGGTATTAATACATCTTGTATATTACGTTAATATTAAAACAAAGCTGAGTGTGTTTTCCTCACAAAACCAATCAAAATTTTAAAATGCAGTGCAAATGACAAGCTATTTCTAACATAATGTTATAAAAAGAACCAAATAAAATTTTAACCCTTCCAATGCCTAAGCAGTGAACTATAGCAACATTGTAACTTTTATCTGAATAAATCAAAAGAAATTACCTGAATGTTTTACAAATTTCCGTGCTCGAACCTCTCCAATGGAATTATTTTCAAAGCACTTCTGATTAGCTAAGGAATGCTCAAAGCTCACAAATTTCTCAGATTTGGTATAAATCACAAGGTCTGACAGGCCAATGGCAATTTTCATCTTCATCTAATAAAAATAATAATATAAAATAATGGAAGAAAAAATCACAATAACACATATTTCACCAGTATTATTAACCATTAGAAGAAACTACTGTTTTGGATGCAGAAAGCATGGGGAAATGTGTCACAATTAATGAATATTTGAGCTTAAGATATTAATTTAGATAGTGAGAGTTGATCCAGTCAGAGATAAATTTATTGTCTTTATGTACATCATAGCAATTGTAGGATGAATGGAGAGATGCTTTCACTGTTTCTTAGCACAGTGTTCTGTTGGACAGATTTATCATTTCCCTGCTTCTGAGTCTGTTATGTAAATTAACATAATTTGTCATGGCTCTTAACATTTCTCATTTAAAATATATGTCCAACTTTATTTTTCTAGATACATAAAGTACTAGAAAAGGTGTACTGGCAGCAAGTACTTGAAAAAAAAAAAAAAGAATAGGAGAATCTATATATCAATAGCATAAACTCAACTACAAAATGTAGATTAAGAAGAGAATAGTTTACCATGCCAAGCAAATCAAATATAGGTATATTTCTCCAAGCATTGCTCTAAAGTTAGGAAATTTCTGTTCTTCTTAATTAAGATGGAAAGTTATTTGGACAAAATCTTTGCTTAGTCTTGCTCCATTACTAAAGCAGTAACTAATTAGTGGTAGGAGCCATCTAAGTGCTGATGGTGTTAATATTGTTTGTATTCCATTAAAAATTTTGAAAGCAAATTCTCAGCTGACAAAATAATAAGGATTACCTGTTTGTGACTCTTAAACTACTTGAAGTTCATTAACTATTCTGGGGCTATGTACCATGAAGAGCAATAGGAGTCTACTGTCACAAAACTCCTGAATAATACAGCTCTGAATATGAAAGGCAGTGACACAGCCAAAGCCAACAGCATCACTAGGGTATCTTGGATGTTGATTCAAATGCTCTCCCATTTTCCAATAAAGCAACAAAGTGGGACCTCGGAAGAAATACTCCCACTCCAATAAAGTGGAACCCCAGAACCATTTTCTCTTCTGCCTGTGAAACATGACCAGACATCTGCTGTTGCTGTTGTTGATCAAGATGTATGTGGTATATGTTTTGTACAGTAATGTAATGTTACAAATATATGTGACCCTATTATCTGGAAATCTGGCCTTTTCTCTTCAAAGAGGACTCCATCTTTCTTCAGATTTTTTCCTTAATCTCTCTATATCAGACGGAAAGAGAAAGAAGCAAAGATCTTGACCTCCAAATCACTTCGAGGAGAGACAAATAGGAAGGGACACTGCCTCTTGACAAAAACACTGAGCCCTGAGGAGCATTGCTAGTCTACCGCCACACAGATAATTCAGAGCATGATGTGTAAAAATGACTGGATAATGGGTGCCTCCTGCCTGCTTAAAAAACTTGAACAAAGGAGTTCATACCCTGATGGACCAACAGATTTCTATGCAGAGAATTGCTACTTGGCTTAAAAAGTAAGTTCAATTTGACTATCGGAAAGAAGATTACATCCAATTTTTACACTTTCAGAAGTAGTATTTAATGTCGTCTCTACATGATAAATGTAAAAAACCTTTTCTGTTATAAGTGCTTAAAAATGGTTTAGTGCAACCAGATCTCTACACCAAATTTTGTGTGTAAATCCAGAACAGAAGCAAGTGGGGGAATGGGAACTCTAAAATTCTCCAAGATATACTGGTGTACTGTGGAAAGAAATAGTTCACTGTCCTTCATCATCAGAAACTGTTAAGAGTGTTCTCCATGCATAGGTCCAGGAGGAACTTGAGACCAACAAAATAATTGAGCAACTTTATCTTAATTCTATTGTATTATTGAGCACCTGGGCCAAACACAAGACTTGAAAGTGAAAAATAAAACGTAAGTGGAGTTTAGGACAGGATCACAGGGAAGCATCTTGTAAGAATCAGAAAAATATATTGCTCCAAGTAATTTTAAAGCCTACCATTTAAATTTAGTCTCTATTTTAAGATGGTGTATTACTTCCTCTTAAAAAAAGCTGTCATATATCTATGTGTTTTCTAAATTCAATAGAGACAAAAATTACCTTTGCCTTTTTTCGAGGTGGGAGTGAATGGCTGTGTTCATTTTTTCTTTTTGAGGAGCGAGTCCTTCGGTAAAGAGGGGCTTTTTCATCAGTCTCAGCTTCATCAGACAGATATTCAAATTCAGAAATTTCTCCTGTCTCACCATGACTCTCAGCATTTCTCCTGAGCATACCTTCCTCAATGGTTCCAACTTTTTTATTTTTTATCAGAATTTTGAATTTTAATGCCTGTAGAAAAGAGGTTAAACAGTAATAACTATAATTATATATGGATTAATTGTAAGTTTTCATATCTAGGTATTGTTTAACCCACTTTCAAAGATGTTTATTAAGTATAATTAAGTGAGGTAACACAATGAAGTAAAGATAGATATCAGTAAAGCAGAAGTCAAACACAAGTAAAACAAACAGAATCTGGGAATCAAAGCATACATCAGAATGTGAATATCTAATGACAGGAAAAAATGCTCCCCACCACACAGATATATAGATGCTGAAACTGTGAGCAAGATTAAGGTAGGAAGTTAAGTGTCAGAGGTGACATCCAGGTAAGACATAGGGAATACATTTTTTTACTATGCATGAATTAATTTTTATATATAGACTTATAAACACATATCTAATATTAATTTTATTTTTTTTTTTAGCTATCATTGCAGCTGCAGGAAATCTGTTACTCCATTTGATTAGTACATTTGTGCACATCTGCCTAGTGTACCAAATTAAACTTTTGTGGTTATGTCATTATACAGTGAATCCTTATGCTGATCTTACCCAGTCAGAGGAATTAACAGTTTGGTAAAAATTCATTAATGTTATCATTTCTAATAAGATGGCTTTCATCTATGCATCTGTATCCTATGAGTTCAAATTTCACTTAGATTTATGAAATAGTATTCATAGTAAAACAGCTATTATGTAGCAGACATTCATCTCTACCTCTGTACACAAGAACAGCTAGTGAATAACAGGACTGACATATGTTCTTTGATAAAATGATGCACAAAATATTCCTTAAGTTTCATATGAAAAGGAAGGCTATGCTGCTGGGAAGGTTGCAGAAACAAGGAACAAATACTTACACATTAAATAAAAGATAACTGAAATGTTGTATTTTAAGGTATCCATTAATATGAAAAGCATGGATGATAGAAACATATACATAAAACCAAAGCTTTATAATAGAAACTAGAGCCATAAGCAAAGAAATAGACATTCCATTTTTTCACATTGCAATCTCCATTGTTGATAATCCCCTATCACTTCAGATCATGTATTAGTAGTTTGTCAGTCTGCCAGGGGAATGAGATATCCTATGCTTAATATCTATCAATGCCATGCTATGATAGTGTAAGATTTGATTAGTCTCTCCACACTGGTGATGTAGAATAAGGGTATCCTTTAACATTTCCTTCATTTCTTATCGATGTAGTCATTTTTTTTCTGTGACATTTTTAGTAGAGTTTCAATATGAGTATGTTACTCACATTTTTAAAAAGTTCTGAATTCTCCTTTGCATGTTCATATTTCCCAGTATTTAAAAGCAATTCTTGCATTTTGTTATTCATAGGTAAGATTTAAGTCTACAAATTAAAAAAATCAAACTGGCATATAGGGGAAGAAAAGCTTTCAGTGGGCATGTTACTGCCTCATATATGTAAACCTCCTTTAAGTAAAAAAAGATCATAGTCTGTGTCATCATATAAAAATGGGCCATGATGTTTTAAGTCAGATACTTTTAAAATTCTGCTTATGAACTCCTAGCAAAGATGTAAATATCCTGAGGTAGGACAAACCTTTTTTTTTTCTATAGATAACATTTTAAAATCACCGCTCTCTTTTCAAAAACTATTAGAGGAAATACTCTAGCAAGAAGAAATTTTGCTATTTTTTGGCCAGAAGCATATTCCAATAACAGTTAACTCAAATCACTGAAAGTGAACCATGAATTGAAAAAAGACTTACCATGGATTTTAAGTCTGAGCATCAAATAAATCTTCGAAAAAACTTATAACAAATGTATGGTTACAAAATCAGTGACTAAGTGAAATTTTACTTCTTTAAAGAGTAAACAGCAGTGCTAAGCACGTGACATCTTTTTGTACAAATGTCCATAAATTTTTAAGCAGGTAATGAGCTGAAAGTCTGAACATTCACTATAACTTCTCTTTTATAGTCTAAATTTAAAATACAAAATATTTTTTAAAAAAACATGGTTACTCTGTTACAAACTGTAAGCATACTAAAAGATTTAACTACGTAAATCATAATAAAACTTCCTTAGAGCACAATGGAACTGCAAGGCTGGCATGAGTAAAAGCCTCCAAGTAAAATCATTTTGAACAAATGATCAAATGAACACAACATAGTTTTTTTACTAAATACTGTAACGTACAACGCCAATCAGAACTGAAGTAATACAATACTCCAAGACAAAATGACAAGCAGTTTGGAATGGATCAGGCAAACCCACCTACTGAATGCTGCAATTAACGTAAAAAAGGACAAAATTCAGTCCTCAGAAATGTAGAGCTCAAGTCCTGTATCTTGGTTTTTACTGGGTTGGAGTTAATTTTTCTTCTTAGTAACTGTAATAGTGCTGTGTTTTGGATTCAATATGGGATTTGGTATAAGAAGAATGTTGATAATGCACTGACGTTTTCAGTTGTTACTAAGAGATCAAGGACTTTCCAACTCCCCATGTCCTGTCCGTGCTCAGATGTACAATAAACTGGGCAAGAGCCCAGCCAGAACACTAGACCCAAATTAGCCAATGGAATATTCCATATCATGTAAAGCCATACTCAGTATATAAAGGAGGGGCAGCTGGGAAGGAGGGAGTTCTTTCTCATTTTTGGGATTGCGTTTTCGGGATCTCAGTCTTTTCAGAATTGCTAGCCAGGAACAGGCTGAGTATCAGTGAGTGGGTGGTGAACAATCACACTGTACATTACCCATTTGTACTCTCTATTATTGTGATTGTTTTATTTCAATTATTAAACTGTTTTTATTGCAACCTACAAGTCTTCCCTTACCCTCCGATTCTTTCTCCATCCCCTGGACAGGGGACGGTGAGCGAGCACCTGTGTGGTGTATGGCTGCCAGCCGGATTTAAACCACGACACCCTGGATTTGGGTCATGACTATTGAAAAGATAATATCTCCCCCTATTTAAATTTAACTTGTTCACAGAATCACAGAATCAGCTAGGTTGTGTTCTTCTCTTTTCTCCTCTCCTGACCAGCTGTACATGCTTAGTAAGAGGAATATCAAATCCTGAAAATCTTGATAAGTAATAAGGTTAAAATTAATTGAAACTTTTACATAATTTTCTCTTACAAGAATTATATTACTATCTTAAATACTGATATGGGGTAAAGATGCCAGACCTTCTGTGAAGTCTAACATGGGGGAAGACTTTGAGGCATCGACAGAATTTATTTTAAATGAAAAGAAGAGGACACTATTGTTACATACAACTGTGGGGAAAAAAAAAAAAAAAAAGCCACAAACAAACAAAAAAACCCACAACAATTTAAAAAAAAACCCACACAAAAAACATCCCAACCAAAAAACACTACCAGCATTCTCCAATGATTCAAGAAGAGAATCATACTTAGTAGACATGTGAATGGGTGTTTTTGTGGCAGCCTTATAAATCACAGTTATTGAGACATTTCAAATCAATACCACCAGTGATGTCTGAGCTCTAGCTAAATGTTTGTTGAATGTCTAGTTAATTACATCAGGAGTACCTTTTTAGCTATCTCATAACAAGTTTTCATACCATACAGTTATCTAGTGAAAATCCCTTACATTGAAAATTTCAATTCTGTCTTGTGCTCTGTAGTAGACACAAAATACATGAGAGAATCTTTCTAAATTTCCTATTTTAAAAATACCAAAAAGCAAAACATGCCTAAAGAAGGCAATTGGAAGGGCTGACACTGGCAGGCTAATTTTCTGGATGAAGTGAAATCCTGTGTAAAAGCCTGTGTGTGATAAGAAACACTCCATCATTAAAAACTATTTTGCAATATAATATTCCTCATTCATCCAGTAAAAAGAGTCCCATGCAGGAACCAAACTCTAAAGATAAAGAGAGGATCAACCTGCTAATGGCTCAGAGGCTTGACCTATTATAACTGTTGGCAGTAAGGTTAGATCCCATTGAAAACCAGGTCTCTTAGCTGGCAATGCGTTGCCCTGTTTTACCTGAGGATTTAATCAGATGTTAGAGAAATATGAAAACACACATAGACTTTCCCAACCATGCAATTAAAAATACAGCTGAAAGTAGTCTTGGAGAAAGTTCTAGTGCAGATGATACTGCCTTTCTTAGAGACTCCTAAGGCAAAAAATTAGAGTGTAACTGATCCCTGAATATGCTGCAAATAACACTGTTAATCAGAGTCAGAGAGTAGCAAGGGCCAGCTGCTGTACAAGGTGACCCAGGAGCTGAGGGTGACAGCAGGGCAGGCATGGGGCAATAACCTCACCAACCAGAGCAAGAGAAGTAGAGCAGTTCTGGTGATGGTAGGCAAGTTAAGGAAGCAGTCCAGTGACTACCAGACAAGTCACAAGGTAGATCCAAGGTCAACCCAGGAAGCCCTATCATACAAGCACAGAATGACTGAGTTTGGAAGGGACCCCTGGCAACCATCTAGTCCAACCTCCTTGTTCAAAGCAGGGTCAATAAGAGTTAGGGCTGTGTCTGGTCAAGTTTTGAGTATCTCCAAGGTGAACACTCTATAATCTCTCCAGGCAACCTGGTCCAGTGCCTGACCACCCCCACAGTAAGAATTATTTTTCTCATGTTTAAATGGAATTTCTTATGTTTCAGTTTATTCCCACTGCCTCTGACCATTTCCCTGAGAAAACTTCGGGCCCATCTTTCTTTCCTAATGAAGCCCAAGACAATGTAAGCCTTCTTGCTGCCATAAATGTACATTGCTGATTCATGGTTAACTTGTCCACCAGGACTCCCAGGTTCTTTTCTGCAAAGCTGCTTTCCAGCCAGCCATCTCCTAGCCTGTGTTGATGCATGTGGCAATTCCTTCCCAGATACAGAACTGTCAGCAAGGCAAAGCAAGGAATAGCAAGTTGCAAGGACAGGCACTACATTCACTGTAGCTCAGGCAAGAACCAAAGACAAGAATGAGCTAAAATGCAGCTCCCATGCCAAAGTATGAGAGTGCGTAGTGGAGGCCCCAGATGGGGGCTTTTGCCTACAATTTAGCTGTTTTCATGTAAGTCTGGTCCAAGGCTAAACAGCTGTGCTATACCAGAGATGACATTGTACCTAGGCAACTAAATCTCAGGTGGGTGGGTTGGAAGGGAATCCAAAGGAAGATTACAGGGAAAGATGGTTACAGGTTGGTCAGGATAATTAGTCTGGTGTACTCAGGGCCCTCATGCACAGATTCCCTACCACAGTTCAATTTTCCAAGGTGATACATTCTCAAAAGAAGGATCAGATTTTTATGCACTAAACCATCAATCTAAAACCTACCCAGTTGATGGTATAAAGTATGGCAGTGTTTTGTTTTGAATTACCTTAGGAAGTTTTAAAATGTGGGAAAGTTATTAACAACAGATGACTGTCATATGTTCCAACACATTTCTGGGGAAACCATGTTTCCTCAAAATGCTGTAGAGTGCAATGCCAAGAAACAGTGTAGGAATCAGATGAGACTTCTGTAAGTGCACACTAGAAACTAGAGAATTTAATTCCAGGGAATCAACATTACTAGTATAATCAACTACAGGGTGAACATATGACTAAGGACCAAAGAATTAAAAAAAAAACTCATCTTGAAATTTTCTGGGGTTTGTGTTTCAGGGCAAGTTAGTGTGAAAAAGCAGAGATCAATAGCTTTCAGTGACCATCCAATATTTTCTGGAGCTCCTTGTGATTTTCATTTAGATTTACAATGGTAATTCAATGGTACATCATGCATGAGCTGTGGTCCAACGAAGCACCTAAGAATGGGTTTGCTCTGCATTTTAATCTTTCTTCCAGACACACGCAGTCATCTCAGTTGACAAAGTTATAGCTCAAAACCTACTTTGAAAGGAAATAAGGAGAAAATAATTTCCATGGAGATCTCCAAATCTCCAACATCTAAATAAGAAACTGTAAATGGAAAATGTTTCTATGAAATGTTTGGAGAAACTGTGTGGTACTCCACTTCATGAACAGACAAAGGCACCATTTGATTTGTATCTCAAAGAACATTGAGAAGTGGGTATTAAAAGGAAGCCTTTCATGAGCTACACATACGCCTTCATAAGAGGAGCGAAACTATGAACAACAGTAGCTGTCAGATGTGGAGGATTTGCAACACAAAAACCATCATGTTTCAGTCTCATGTGACAGGGAGAAGCTAGATGTTGAAGGTCCTTGCCAAAGAAATCTGCGAGAAAAGGGAAAGAGGGCTAAACCAGTTAGTCCAGAGTCAAAACTTTGAGGGACCCTACAAGCAAACTGTTAAAAATAGCATAGCAAAGGCAATAACACAGGTCATGAACACAGGAGGTGACAACTAAGTGATCAATTTATTGTGGCGCAGCCAATCAGAGGACTTGAGGGACAGATGTATGCCCCTTGCATTTATAGGCATGTAAGGCAGATGTGGCAGTAAAATGGTTTGTGCTGTGTCCCTAGGAATATTATTAGATTGGAATATTTTCTAACAAAGCATATTATAAAAAATGTCTCTGTGGTTATTGTGAGTTTCAATGAAGAGTAAAAGAGTGTCTACCCTTTCAATCCTTCCCAACTTCCTTGCTAAAATTCAACCAGACAGGAGAAGGGTGAAGCCCAGCTCAAGGTAGGTGAAGATGACAAAAGAAGGTAAAAAATATTGTAGGAAAAATGGAGGTAAAGCACTGTAACTCTGATCCAAATACCATAATTTTTAAACTCAGAGTAATTCAACTCATATATATATATATATATACACATAATAAAGTGACTAAAAATATAATCACTTTAATACTGAGATTCTTTAGTATGACATTCATATTACTTTATAATCAAGATAAGTATTTTACCATGTAATCAATTTATCACCTATTTTTATTTTGATTTAACATAAGACAGTGTAGCCATCTAAAGAAAAAATGCAACATTAGAGATATTAAAATGTGAAATTAATATTTAGAACAGACCTTAAAATCATATCCAGTAAAACATGTTAAGGAAAAAGCTAATAATCTAGGTGAAAGGAATGTTTGTTTACCACAAAACATGCTGAACTCTACAAAGAAAACTTAAGACCTGTTAGTAGGCTAAATTAGAGCATATAATTATTTATTTTTAAAAGTGTTGCTTTTTGCTATATTTCCTATTTTTTTTAATTTCAATATTCAATGAAAGATACAGGTACATATATAAATAGACATCAGTTCCACAAGAAAGTTTCAAAAGAGGGAACTGATTTCAAAGCTTTCCCTTTTTGTTGCATATGAATTTGGTTGGACTAGAATTTTGCTAGTAAAAATACTTATGTAGGCAATACACCAATTCCCTTGAATGTATTATTCATAGTCATTTTTTTCAAAATTAGTTATCAGGCTATCGGTCATACCAGCCTCTAAGCAAATGTATTTACTGCGCTTGAGCTGTGCCAACGAACACATCAGTCTGTTGAAAAATCTCATATCTGAGCAATTACAGTGAACTTTAATCATCCTGACACTTACTATATTTTATTGAACTTGTATTAGAAATCAGAAGACTGTTGTGTTTAAAGACCAATGCCTTTACTCTGCTACTGGTGTTAACACTTCTGATACAATTTTCGTAATGGAACATTGTGTTCTTATACAATCACACCAGATGCTATAGCTGCTTCCTTATTCTTGCTAGTGCTCAGTCTTGAAAAAAGTGGGACCATATGTGATATATGTGACAACTATTATTTTTTTACACTAACTGAGAATCCTTCTCATGAACAGCATTTTAGATTTATCATTTGTGGTTCTGTAACATCTCTTTTGCATCGCTTAAGTAAAGCAGGTTTAAGACTGCATCTGGCAGTTCAGCTTCTGGCTTACTCAAATGATAATGAATTTACCCAGGCCTTGAACATGAACAAGGTCCCATGCTTTAAGGATGTGA
>NW_020799092.1:9022129-9039184 GCF_003259725.1 Athene cunicularia | reverse complement strand
AGGGGAGGGGAGGGGAGGGGAGGGGAGGGGAGGGGAGGGGAGGGGAGGGGAGGGGAGGGGAGGGGAGGGGAGGGGAGGGGAGGGGAGGGGAGGGGAGGGGAGGGGAGGGGAGGGGAGGGGAGGGGAGGGGAGGGGAGGGGAGGGGAGGGGAGGGGAGGGGAGGGGAGGGGAGGGGAGGGGAGGGGAGGGGAGGGGAGGGGAGGGGAGGGGAGGGGAGGGGAGGGGAGGGGAGGGGAGGGGAGGGGAGGGGAGGGGAGGGGAGGGGAGGGGAGGGGAGGGGAGGGGAGGGGAGGGGAGGGGAGGGGAGGGGAGGGGAGGGGAGGGGAGGGGAGGGGAGGGGAGGGGAGGGGAGGGGAGGGGAGGGGAGGGGAGGGGAGGGGAGGGGAGGGGAGGGGAGGGGAGGGGAGGGGAGGGGAGGGGAGGGGAGGGGAGGGGAGGGGAGGGGAGGGGAGGGGAGGGGAGGGGAGGGGAGGGGAGGGGAGGGGAGGGGAGGGGAGGGGAGGGGAGGGGAGGGGAGGGGAGGGGAGGGGAGGGGAGGGGAGGGGAGGGGAGGGGAGGGGAGGGGAGGGGAGGGGAGGGGAGGGGAGGGGAGGGGAGGGGAGGGGAGGGGAGGGGAGGGGAGGGGAGGGGAGGGGAGGGGAGGGGAGGGGAGGGGAGGGGAGGGGAGGGGAGGGGAGGGGAGGGGAGGGGAGGGGAGGGGAGGGGAGGGGAGGGGAGGGGAGGGGAGGGGAGGGGAGGGGAGGGGAGGGGAGGGGAGGGGAGGGGAGGGGAGGGGAGGGGAGGGGAGGGGAGGGGAGGGGAGGGGAGGGGAGGGGAGGGGAGGGGAGGGGAGGGGAGGGGAGGGGAGGGGAGGGGAGGGGAGGGGAGGGGAGGGGAGGGGAGGGGAGGGGAGGGGAGGGGAGGGGAGGGGAGGGGAGGGGAGGGGAGGGGAGGGGAGGGGAGGGGAGGGGAGGGGAGGGGAGGGGAGGGGAGGGGAGGGGAGGGGAGGGGAGGGGAGGGGAGGGGAGGGGAGGGGAGGGGAGGGGAGGGGAGACTTGAAAATTTGAAAAATAAATTAATCAGATGTTTTCATAGCTCCTATATTCAGAGTTCAGATTCAGTAGTACTTTCTTCTGCAATCTTTGGCAAGCCATTCCCTGTATAGAAATCTGCCCTCTTTAAAGGCAGATGCTTTCTGTGTTTAGGCTACTACATATCCAACATAGGACTACAGTAGATGAACCACACTATGATAACTTAATTCATATTAAGTAATAGTTTACTTAAAATGAATCAGAGGGATTTCTGTATCATACTCAATTTTTAATATGCAAGTTTATTCAGTGTTAGTAAGTATGGTTCAAAATAACAACACACATTACTACAGCTGCCATGTTTCTGGATAAAATAAACTGCAACCAACAAACTTTACTTAACTGAACTTGTATATAAAATAGAATGAAACTTAATGCATCCAAAGCACTAGAAGTTGGACTCATGTGAACTGCAAGATCTAAGGCTTTGCAAAAATGTTAGTATGTTAGCTTTTAACAAATATATGCTTCAGCATTGTACTGAAAACAGTTTTCCTTTAAACAAAAACTTCCACATCAATCCACATGATTACTTTATGCTTTTTCTGTTTTCTTTATCTTGTCATGTGGGGTTTTTTGTGTTGTTTAATTATTTTTTGTTACCACTTGAAGTGTGTTTCAGACACCAGATGAGCAGTTTCATTAAATTCTGTTCCAGAATCACCACAGTTCTTTTCTTTTTTCCCTCTTTCACAGAGAAAAATGCAATGTTATTACCTCAGGAGAAGGTAGTTGTGTCACCACTGTATCACCAATTGTTGAAGTAAGAAGTTTGTCACCTAGAATATTTCTTAAATAGTCTGCCATTACTTCCTGTTGCTTAGGGCTGCAGTGGTTCTCCAAAGAGAGTACAACCGGATAGTCAGAAGCCTAGAAATATAATTTAAAGGCTTTTATTATTTATAAATAAAAATATCCAAAATATCTTACAATAGTCCCCTTTGTAATCTGTATTTTCCTTTATTTGCAAAACTTTCAGAATATATGTTGGTTGTTTAAGGTTAGTAACACCATAAAAAAGTACACAATATTTATGTAAAAGAGAAAGCACAATTGAAAAAGAGCAAAAAATACATCCTCAGGAAGTTAAGGGGGGTTAAAACAGGGCTAGACATATACAGAGATGAAAACAAACTACTAGGGTGATCAAATGAAGGTCAGATAAGGTCAAAATACTTCATTAGAGAAACCAGGTAATATCTATGCTGATCTGTGGAAAGCACATATTAAAGTGTATTTCTCCGATAATCCATAGAAAATAATTTTTCAGAGGCATTTAACATACTGAATACTGTTGGATGTAAAGAAAGTAGAGAAAAAATGTTAAATCAGCCAAAAATCAGGCTGATTGAATTGCACAAGGCAGACACAACCTGAAAGCAAAACATAGAATTTCTCACAGTTAATGGCTCAGCTGATACACAGAACTTCTAAAGAATGATACATTGGCTACTGTGTGTTTGAAACAGCATTCTCAACAAATGAATTTACAACGAATAAAGAGAAATTATAATTTCTTCTCCCAAAGAAAGAGTATGGGGTAAAACCTCCCAGACACACTAAAACACAAAAAATTAAGACTTAATCTCTTTTCCATTTCCTCTCTTTCTATTTTAAATTGAAAGCTTGATAAAAGTTACCATCTACTGCTGCCTTTTTGTCAGATGACTCATTAGGGCAATGTCCCTTCTGCCTATCTCATTTAATTTCAAGGAGAAAGCTTCAGAAATTCAAAGGAAACTTAATTTCAGAAAAGACTTAAAACACTACAAATGCTAGAAACATCAATGTTGACCATCTTGGTGTTTTTCAAAATCAAAGATTTCTTCATCTCTTCAGACCTAATATCTGCTCTTTCTTTTGCACCTAACGGTTGTATCTCAACTGCTCTGAAATTCTGTTGACTAAGTCATCCCAACAGGGAATTATCATGCTGAGTACATTAATTTTTTTAGGAATAACGACTAAGTTTCATGAAAATTAATTTCAATAAAGGGAAATAAGGGAAAAGAAAAAGAGAAAACAAAATTATTGCAATTTTCATGTACCTATAGGAAGAACTTGGAAGCTTTGACATAATTGTGTACCTTTAAATTTACATGTGACATATTTTAGTGATAGCTCCTTTAGTGGCAGGCATCTATCCTTAAGAACAATGAAAAAACTATGATAAGAAAACTGGCTTTCATCTAAATATAAATTTTAGCCACTAGTTTACTGTCAGAGACATGATTTACATTCTTTCTCTGTTTTGTGGGGGAAAGCACTTTTTTTGTGTACAGAATTTCCTCCATTGTTTACACAGTTTTATTAAGAGAAGGGAGAATTGTTTTGGTTTTGAAAGGTAAAATCAGATTCTAAAATTATTCTAAAATTACAATTGACAAAGTAAGACAGGATTAAATGTCTTTTGCTTTATTTTATGACAGATTTTAATTGGCTACATTTAAATTTGACAGTATCTTTAAAATTTGCTCAGAAATCATTGTCTTCACATGAACAAGCCTTGCATTTTTTTTATATCACGAACTTTTCTTTGGACTCTTTACACCTTATTCATCACAGTACTTGGACAAGACATGTGAACCATCGGAAATCAAGTAAAAATTAGAGAATAGCTTAAATGGCGCATGTCCATTTAGAACGTGTAAAAAAACTCATAAGCTGACAGTGGTTACTATAAACAAATACTGTCAATAAAATCTTTGCTTGGACAGGACTTAAACTGTCAGTTTCTAGGGGAAGTTCCATTTTATGTTTACCCTATTTTTACACTTTTCTCCTGAGCATTTGCCACGAACAGAAACATACCTTAGTCTGGATAGACAACTGGTATGAACAATTACCTATTGTGATTTTATTATCTTATTGTAAATTGTGCCTGTTAAATGAAGTTTTTATTATAGCTATGCACAATATGCTATGTATTAGCAAAAACTAGAGAGTTATACCTATGGGTTGTGAAGAAAAGTGAAATAAACCCATAGCTTTGTTTTCATTATCCTTTAAAATCCGACCAATTTTATATAAAAATCACAACAGAATAAATGTAGCTTTCTTAACTCTGAGAAGGCTATAAGTATATTTATGTAAAAATCCCTATAATTGTATGATCATAGGCATATATATTCACACACATAATGCTGGCCTGAAGACAAGAGTTATATTAATAGTCATTCAGGACTTCATCTTTCAGGAGCTTTGCCAGAAACCTATACAAAAGACTGAAACAGTGCCAAAAGCTCTTCAGCTTTCACTGCTTTGCCAGAGATAGGCAGAAGAGACATTACCCTAATGAGTCATCTGACAAAAAGGCAGCGGTAGATGGTAACATTTATCAGGCCTTGAATTCAAAAAGACAAAAAATGGAAAACAGAGTAAGTCTCCAACTCAGCTATAATCTAACATTTTTCTGTATTTCATACATTTAAGCATAGGATATAAGACAGACTGATAGCAACAGAAGAATAAGTGAAAAAAAATATTAAAAGATGTAAAGGAGTAAAATATCAAACTGATTCTGAAGTAGTTGTTCACTTTATATTCAGCTCTTCCTTAAATGACCTCAGGTGAGAATTCCACCTAGCAGGCTGAGTTAAGATCTGAATGCCTCCCACCATTTTGGTATATAATCATTATCTACAAAATATGTTTACTGTTCCTTAAATAAAATTTTTAAAATATATTAAGAACAGATTTGTTTCAACAATGCCCACTGCCACAAGCACCATCTCTCTCACCCTAGAGAATGAATCTCTGACAACAATCATGTCCCTGGGCTTTGTTAAAGCCACTGTCACATTTTAACCAACATATATTTTATATATATATTTATATATATATATATATATATATGTACATACCACAAATGCATACTTGTCTATCACTTGAATTACAGAATTAAATGGAATTTTGCTCGTTAAAGTGTGTCCGTGATACACAACAGGTTCATTGTTTGAGCCATCCCAGCAGTCAATTTCCAAGCAACGACACCCTTTTAAGAGAGCGCTTCAAAAGAAAAACAATTTTACAGTCAAAATAAAGATACCACACTTTCTTATATAAGTCACTGTGTTTCTGATTACAAGAACATTTAATAATTACAACCCCCCCTACTTTTTCATCACAGAAGAAAATAAATCTTATAGAATTATACAGATATGAGACAGAGCTATATTTTCTGTCGTTTATCTTAGGCATGTTAGGTAATAAACTTTATTAGAGCATTTAGGAGTAAAATGTATTACCTGAATAACCTTCATTAAAAGACTAAAAATGAGGGTCAAAGATTTAAATAAAAGAATTTTGGAAAGATGGCAAATTGTTGTTTAAAATAGAAGAAGAAATGTTTGAAATGCCTTTTTTATTACTATTCCAGGGTTTGTATGCAACTTTGAGAACCATTATACTTAAAAATAACATCATCACCCTTACAGAATTGGTTTGTGCTTAGTCTTTACATAATTCAGTTGTTCTCCCCCTACTTTATTTCTAAGAAGAAGTGCTAAAATTTCTTGGATGCCTTAAAGTTACTCTGTTTTAAATTTTTAACATGTTAATGGCACCCCTTAAAGGTCTTAGGTTTCTAATATTTGACTTGTTACTAATTTAAACATTTCTTGTAGACTATTTTACCTAATTACCAATCTGTCTTCTACACACTGCCCTTTACACACTAACAATGACTCTAAGGTGTTTCTAGCTTATTTTATAATTTTATATTTTCCTTACACAAATAGTAGATGAAGAACAGAGGGGCGTTTATACCCTCTATACAGTTACTTTAAGCAATGTAGTATTAATGTCATAATATTTTAAATACTGTTAGAAATAAATTCACTAGTGGTTCTGGTAGTTGCAAGCTATTTTAGAATATCCAGAGAACAACCAAAACAAAAAAAAGTTCAGATAAATGATGCTTTCAACTGCTTTCACTTAACTAAAGTAGTACAAAGTAATAGGAATGCTGGACATCTGTCTTCCAAATTCTTCATATTTTCTGTCCCTCTCTGTATTGCCTTTATTACATAATTCATTTGCTCCTTCCCTGATCATTTCTTCTAAATGTGTCTTGGCAATAAGGCATTCTGGTTTCCTTCTCCTCTTGGAGTCATATGCTATGCATTCAAAGACAAAGTTTCTTCTCCCTCCTGGCTACTACAATGCCCACATTTTGCTGTTGTTGTTTCTAAACTGACCACACTGCAACATACACCAATCACAGATATCCTTGACATACTCCACCATACCGTGCCCTTATGTGCTGTATATTGATCAGATTAGAGTTTGCTGAGGAATTTAACATTTATTTCAGGGAGTTATTTATTTTTGCATGGCATGTTGTGATTAATAACTGATTTAATCATATACTATGCAGCATACTATAGATTTAATTTGCTGCAAGGTAGATTTTTGAGATGTAAGTGAAAAAATAGATTGTTTCCAGACTGTGAACAGATGGTTTGGCAAATATATTGAAAAGTGTACACACAGAATGAAATACAACTCTTACATTTTCTACTTGTATCTGTGCTGGTTTTGTTCCTTATTGCTAAGCAGGATTATACGTGACTTAGTATTCATTAAAAAAAGAAAAAAGACAATATTTTAAAATGGTATCTAAATACCTGGTATATCCCCACAAATGACTGGGCCCTACTAGTTGGTCAGATATCAAGTAGGTGTTGTGAGAAGATGAAATAAAATAGTCGCATAATGGGTGGTTCATATCTTGGTAGACAGTCTTGTGTTCGTTTCTAAATATCGAACAGTCCGATGAGCTCATGTACCTTATAAATCCTTCAAATGACATCTGCCTTCTTTTCCTCACTGAACAAAAAAGAAAGCAAAAAATTTCTGGTATGAAGCTATAATTTATATATGTGAAGATTTAACTGATATTTATATCTGTGTACTTTCCATAATTTTTAATAGCCAGTTCTGAACATTGTAAACGTTATACAGCATAACATTTTCCTGCAATTTAAAAATTCATAACAATATAAACAGAAAAATCAGATGTGTACAATTCTGAAGCTGAATTGCTGGGGTTCAAAATATGAGATGAAATAAATGTGTTCTGCCATTTTTATTCTTCTATGGACACCAGTAAGAAGGGTTTGCAGTAGCCCTAATTAAATAAATACAAAAGAAAATATTTGTTGTTTAATTTTGGAAAGTGACATGCCAGTCAAAGCACAAAGGATCTTCTTTTCTCTGTGGAAAAAACCGGGAACTGTTCTCTAAAATGTTAGTTAGAGAGTGTCAAAATAATCTTGCAGAAACTATGATTCCTAGAACCAAATATATTCCTGACTGATGGAAAATTCCAATTAAATACTGATGAAATAATGTTTAAATTAGAAGCATTTGAAATAAAAATAGTATCTTAGCAAAATAAATGACTGCCCAGAAGATGAATTGCAAATCAAGCTTATTATATTACTGCTTCTATAACAAAATGTGCTAATTGCCTCCTTACCAGTGATAGTCATCCCATTTGTTTTGTTTTTGACTGATTTAATGACAAACATACCCATTATACTGTCAACTGCTGCTCCAATGTCATGCTTCAAATGTAATAATTTTGTAAATGATATAATCTCAGAAGTCAGCTTTGCTTCAAAACATAACCTAGTTTGAATTAGTCAGGGATTTTGCCTAGTTCTGGCTCTAAAATAACCTTATTATTGTCACCATGGTAGGGTAGTGATAATTAAACAGTAAGTAATCCAAGATTCTTTTCTGTTAAAGAGGTCAATGTATACAGAGTTTCGACAAAAAAAAAAAAAAAAAACAAACAAAAAAAAACAAAACTCAAACACCAAAATGCAAAACAATCTGATTTGTTAATTCTCAATACAGCAATAAGAATCACAATTTACAGGTTAGAATTGCAATTATCAATGTTCAATATGTGTACAGACTGAAAGATTTCTATCTGAATGAGAATTTATTAAAATCATTCCGATAGGAAAACAAAGAAAATAATTATTTCTATATTACAAATTTTTTTTTAACTAGAAAACTTTGCAAAGTTTTAAAATGCTAAACAGAAAGAGAAAATAAGGATGAAGAGCCTCCAGACATCATACATACATACATACATACACTGTTGTCCTTATCCATAAAAATGTTGTTCCTACCAGAAGTCTGTCAAAGCTATACTTTACGTAGTATAAGGGCTTGTGTCTCATAATCAGTTGTATTCCTCTGGTGAAAGCTTTTCCTAAAACTGGATATTTACACTCTCTTTCACACATCTGAATTCTTGTGTCTTATAAATCCAGCCTCAGCCACTGTTTTAGTTGAGGTTTTAAAGTAATCTTTCTTATTTCATGCAAATTTTTATGAAATCTGTAGGAATTTGACTGAGGCCTCTACTTTGTTAAATTTGGTTTACTTTAGTCAAAGGGATCAAAAATTTTCTTCTGAAAATGCATGCTCTCCCTCTTGCTCTGTCTCACACACACAAAAAACGAGTTTAAAAGAATGTATGTACTAACTGAAGATGTTTTTTTGATTCACAGATACATTATGGATTACTCAAGTTCTTTATCTGACAGATGCACCAAGTTTATATTGTTATTTACAAAGTAAGCAAGTTTTTCAAGACAGGATTATCCTTTTGACCTGTTTGTACTGTCTAGCAGGAAAATACAGAAGCAAAGTCATCAAATGGCACTACACTGTAAATAATAGCGGGAAGCACCTTCTTATCCTCACTGTGCCTCTAATCCTATCCATGCAAGTACTGAATAATTAACAATTAATTTCTTTGGGGAAAAAAAAAAAAAAAAAAAAAAAGAGAGAGAGAGAGATAGCAAGCATAAAAAAATAAAGTGCATTTGGTTGGCATGTTTTCTTTAATCTCATTTAATGACTCAAAACTTCTATTCAAAATTAATTAAAAAAGGAGAGATAATCAAATGTTTGTGTAGAACAAAACTGTTATTTGGATGTAAGACACAACTGTGAGGTGTGAATCACATATCCACCACTTCTATGATCAATTCCATCAAATGATTCCTTCAGTCAAAAATGAAAGCTTTAGCACACACACAAAATGTTATGCAACGTTATGCCATTAGACATCTAAACTGTACAATAAAAATGTAAGAGTAATGCATTCCATACTGTTCCTGAACAGTACACTCAGAGAGTTAATTCAGATTATCTAGCTCAATAGCACTGAAAAGACTTGTGTCTCTGCACACAAATGTTAGGGATGCACTAAATGTTATAGACAGACATCAACTAAAATCTAATCAGTTTTCATTTTAATCTTGACATACTAGTGCTGGCAAGTTTATCAGATAGTGGTTGTTACTATTAGCAAACCAGTCAACGAAGTGTCAAAATCTGCCCTTGTCTCTTTCTTCAATACACAGGACAAGGACAGCAGATGAGTCCAATCAATTATCCTGATGAAGAATGTTCTATACCAAATTCAGAATGACAGTTACACAAAATGGTTTATCACAGAGCCAAATAAACCAACTATCATGTCAGTTATAACTAGAATTTCCAATAAATATGTTTGAGTGGAAGTATTAGTTCACTCAAGAGAGCATGAACAATACAAATGTTATTTCATTCAGTAATATTATTTCCAATTACAAGACAAAAAATTTTATCAACAAAGAAGTATTTGGCTCAGCATCTGAAATTTAAACCAGACATTGAATTAAAACAATAGAAAATTAGTTGATATTTAAAATGTGTTTTCTAACTGACTAAAGATTCTTCATTGTTTAACTGCTTTATAGCTTTTAACTTTCCCATCAGAATACATAAAACAAAAGAAAACTTTTAAACTGGTAATTTATAATTAGTAAACATTCATTCTCAGAAAGAGTAGATACATTCAATATCATATCTTCTAATTTGAAAGGCAACCTCAGAAAGTAATGTCATAAGGAATGGAAGGTTTTATAGCTATTACTGGACAGTGAGTGACTCTTCATGAAACACAAAATATCTTCTGTTTCTTGTTGAAAGAGTGGTCCAGTTTCTTCTTTCCACCACAGTGGGAATGAACAGCATTGATTTTCCAGGGTTATTATCCCAAAAGGAAGATTTTCTTTTTTTTTTTTTTTTTTTTTTTTTTTTTTTTATTATCAAAGACTGGGAACCAAGCTAGAAAAGTTAAACATCTGAGATTCATGTTCCACAGAACAAAGTAACAGCTTGCAGTAAAATGCAGTTAGCTCGGATTTCCTTTTCTTACCTTCGTTGTAAATTTTGCCTCAAGTTATGCTCAGTGAAACAGTAGAAATTTTACACCGCAACTTGAAGCAGCCTTCATTACTGAAGAATATACATATTACAGAAACTCAGCAGAAATGTTATACCACAACACGAAGCAGAGGAATATCCATATTACAGATTTAACAAACCCCCACAATGAGCGTTCTCATGATTCAAAAGGGTGATCAGGCACCTATGAAGATCTTATATAATACTTCTCCAGGTAAATCAAAGGGACATATAAGCCTTTGGGTTTGTGGGGGAGGGGCTATGCATTATCACTAAATGACTAAAGTGAGAGAAGACGCTATAATAAGCAGCCAAGCAAAATGGCAGATAAGAACCCTAAGAAAAATAAGAAATGGTTTGTAATGACCAGCAAGTTGAAGAATAGCATATATAGAAGGATAAGGGGAAAAGATGAATGACAGAAGAAAGCAGAGAAAAGTGAGCACCATGAAAATAGATAAACTAAAACACAGAAAGAAAAAAGTAATAAATATATAAAAGAAAAGGCTCTTAAAGTAATAAATGTATGAGGTTTTTTGCATAATGGTTTCAGAATATTATTTTGATTACTTTAAACACTCATCAAAATATAACTGAAGCTTTTCTTCAAAAAAACTACGGCAACCACACACAAACCCCTCCAGGGTAGCTAAACAAAGAAATTATGAGCTCTGTAATTATGACTGACTCAATAGGAAGAATTTATTGGTTAGAAAAATTAGAAAAATTTTGTCTGCAAAGTATTACTGAGATCTGGAAGAACCCAGTTTGAGCTCCAGATTCTAGGCTGAATAATGGTGCTAGCTGCTTCCCTTCTACTGCAACAAGAAAAATGTCATGGATTCACTGAGACAGAGTAAAAGTTAAATAGCATTAAAAGGAAACTATAAAGGTGATATTTAAAGTGTGGACAGGCTACAAGGGAGGAATATAGAAACAGTGCTCAGGCATGACAAAATGGTGTTCCAAAAGCAAAAACTCAGCCAGAATTGAAATTGGCAAGGCACATCAGTGGCATCATGGAGCAGTTTTATTGCTGCACTGGCTGTATTTAAAAAGGAGTAAGTGGGTCTGCTGTTGACCAGGGCAGGTGGTTTAGTGATGTCAAACACAGATAATGCTGAAGTACTCAGTGCTGTCTTTTTCTCTGTCTTAATCAACAAAGTGTAGACTTTGTGTGTACAGATAGGGTTCAGGGAGAAAAGAAACTACCAACAGATAGAATTTAAGATAAAATAGAGGTTACTGAAGAGAACTCAACACATAAAAATCCCTGGGACCCAATGAGATGCATCTGAGGGTGTTAAGACTGTTGGCTGATATCACTGCAAAGGTATTCTCTATCATCATTGAAAGGCCATAGAGATCAAGAGAGGCCACCACGACTGGAGAAGAACAAATGTTACACTCATTTTCAAAAAGGGCAAGAACTTTCTGTGCTCACGGCTCAGAAAGCCAACTGTATCCTGCGCTGCATGAAAAGAAGTGTGGCTAGCAGGTCAAGGGAGATAATCCTGCCACTCTACTCCACTCTGATGAGATCCCATCTGGAGTATTCTGTCCAGCTCTGGAGTCCTCAGCACAGCAAAAACACGGACCTGTTGGAGCAGGTCCAGAGGAGGACCACAAAAATGATCAGAGGGATGGAGCACCTCTCCTATGAGGAAAGGCTGAGAGAGCTGGGGTTGTTCAGCCTGGAGAAGGCTCTGGGAGACCTTATGTGGCGTTTGAATATTTAAAGGGGGTTTATAAGAAGGATGAGGAGAGGCTTTTTATTAGGGCCTCTTGTGATAGGACAAGGAGCAATGGTTTTAGACTAAAAGAGGGTAGATTTAAGCTAGATGTAAAAAATACATTTTTTACAATGAGGGTGATGAAACCCTGGAAGAGGTTGTCCAGAGAGGTGATAGATGCCCCATCCCTGGAAACATTCAAGGTCAGGTTGGATGGAGTTCTGAGCAACCCGATCTGCTTATTGCAGGGGAATTGGTCTAGATGTCTCTTCCAACCCAAACTTTTCCATGATTCTGATTCTATGATTCAATTCAGGGAGCTATAGGTTTGCCAGACTCACTTTTATCCCTGTGAAAATCATGCAAGAACTCTTGGAAACCATTTCTGGGCACATGAAGGAGACTGTGGATCTCTGTGCTTTGGGGTTTCTATGTTTTGACTAAAAAAAAAAAGCATTGAAAAACCTATTCTGAATTCAGGATTAACCTTGTTTTGAGCAGAAGGCTGATGTAGCTGCCCTCCTTAGTTCCTTTCCATCTGAACTGTTCCATAATTCTGTGACAGTAGAAGTCTGTGTTTAGAGACCTACTCTTAGAAGCTGATCAGAGAACAAAGTAGAAACGGCATCTCAGCTTGAGAGAGCATAATTATTAATTATAGCTTTAGCCCCAATAACATGGATAATGACACATGACGGAAAAGAATAATAACCAGACTCCATGCCTGCAGGAGATAAGGATCCACCATATTTGCAAGACTGCTTCAATGCATCCCTGATATCATTACCAATCATATCCAATTGAGGGAAAACCAGTGTACCTGTCTAAGGTTTCAGTCTTTCTCAGTAAAGACAGAGATATAACCTTCTCAGTAGCTACATCCTTGGGAGTTGTCTTCCTCTGTGAAATCTCTGTTATTAGATTACTTCTACATTTAAACTTTCTGCCATATGACACTCAAATATAGATATATCAAGTGCAAAGAGTATGATTCATGGAGAGCATTCTATTAAAACAAGTTACAGGTTTAAATAGTATGAAATGGAAGTATTATATCAAATTCTAGTAGCATATATTATTTCAATTTGTAAAATAAACTTTAAGCAAAAAGCTTGACTATATCAGCAATGCTGTAACAATTAACGTGACCTCCAAGTACGATTAGAACAATCATCCTGTAAAATGTGCTTTGAAATGCAATAGGTTTAATTAAACTACTTGCTCTTTATTGTAATTGTGAATCACAGTACTGAGTAGTTAAATGAAACTAAATTACATAACATTAAATTCTGAGATTTTATTTAGTCTTCAGAAATGCTGTCCTCAGTCTTCAGATTTTAATACTGATTTTTTTTTTAAAAAAAAAAATCAAATCAATCAATTATTACTGATTTAATTATAGTTAATTTCCTCTAAGAGAAATATCCTGGTCTGAACAGACCAGTTGCTAACAAAACATCATTTCTGGATTTTTTTATCTTTATAATCCAATATTTATATTCCTCTAATTAATTAAACAAAATTATTTTTGAACACTTAGTTAAACAACAACAACAACAAAAAAATCAGTCTGGCTTCCTAATAATGGTCATTCACATGTTTCAGTGGACAGTAAAAAGATTTAGTGCAGTTTATATTAGCTCATCTACTGTACAAAAATTGTATTTTGTTTGAAGCAATCTACATGTAGTTTTGGACCAGCCTGTTGCAACAAGGAGTATGACTGACAGATCTGGTAAGTAATGTAATATGCTATCACTAAGCAATATGCTGTGAATGCTTTATTAAAGGTTTCTTATATTATTACATTCAGAATGTTTAAAGATCTGAATTCCAAAAAATTAACATTTGGTACAAGTGCTTACAGAAGATATTATACAACATACATATATAATTGCTTACATTAGTTTTCTTTAAAATGTTCAATTTGCATAGTCAGACGAGTATTCAAAAATATAACGGCGTCACTGACAGAAGCACAATAAATAAGAGCTAGAAATCAAATACTTAAACTATGCATACCTTCTTCAATGGGTTCATACTTCAGAATAATTTCTAAGGCACTTGTTTCACAAGCTGTGGTTTCATATTTTTCTCTTCTGAGAAATTCAGTGAGCTCGGTGGCAGATAGAATTTTGCAGTCTGGAGAATATGCACAGAAAAGTTCTCGAAATTCAGATCTGTGTACAAGAGCTCGATAAATTGCCCTGAAATCTTCTATGTTAATCATCTGTGTCTTACGTTTGTCAAGCGTTTTCTGAAAAACAAAACAAAACAAAAAAACAGTCAATATCAAGATATTCAATGACACAAAGATACACAAAACCCACTCTATTATAACTGATCATGAGTGAGAATAATAGAGAAAATCTCAGGCAACAATGACTGCAATACATTATCAAATTATATTCTTCTATTTTTATCTGCAACTTTTAGATTTGACTTGCTGTGTTAGAAATTGATTGTAACTGCTTAAATGCTAATTATGTCACATGGTACATTTTAGTTTGTATAAAATATTTTTATATAACTCATACGCAATATTAAAACTCATTATCTAAAATCTCTAAAATGCTATGCAGTAAAATAAATCTGCAGCATAAAAATTATCAAGTGGAAAGTATATTTAATATAAGATCTCTCCAACAGCAGTTTAAACTGTATTGTAAATACTGTCAATTACATTTACATAGAACACACAGCAAATGGTAAACTAAGAAATGAAATAAGGATGACTAAATTATCATGAGATGCAAATGCAATGCATCAAATAAGAAACAGTATTAAAGTTTGAAGACAAGATACTTTATAATAACGTATGACATTGTGTTCTGTTCTTAACAAGCCAGAATGTTTAACTCAAATTATTCACACTTTCAGAATTCTTAAACTATAAGCTTGTTTTCGTAGACCTTACAAAATGTTAGCGCATTAATTAATCTCGGTGTTTTAGTATAAAAGCCACTAGAAAAATAAAAAGGGCAAAAGAATATGAGTATAACAATACTTTTTTTGCCATTTCTAGATTTTTCTCAGGCTTAACCATTTTATTCATCCTTTAAAATTTTCTACATGAAATATGTAATTGTGCATATGAAATATAGAAGTTTCTAACATTTCAGATTGTATTATTCTTAATATTTGCTGAATTAAGAGAAACTGGAAATTTACTGACAAAATTACTCACAAAAATCAGAAATAAATAGAAATCCATTGTGTCATTTATTATCACTGTAAACTGATCAAAATTCATAATTGTTAGCTCCTTAAACTGAGACTACAAAAAAGGTTAAATCTCAGCATCTAATAACATGGCACCTACTACAGTTAGTAGGGATTTCCCAAAAGTGTTCATAAATATGGAATGACTTACCTGAGCTCTGTTTGCTTTTTAATGAAGACTCTTGATCAATACTAAATTAGATTAGATTTGAAAAAACACCATAAAAACTAAAAGCTTAACGATACATTACCAGCTTCTTCCTATGCAGTACAGTCCCTACTAAGAGATGTCTGAATAAGTACAATAAAAACAATACCTTAAATATACAAAACAAGTACAAAAGTAAATTTCATGAGGAATTCTAGCCAAAAAATTTACTTAAGTATTTGCTTTGGGTTTGTGAAAGAGAATTGTAATGATCATCTTTAACAGAAATTACCAGCAAGAAAACAATTCAATGCAAATGCCAATAATACGCATTTCATTTCTTCTTGAGAAATCCCATATCTAAGGTTGATATCCTCAATCTAATTTTTAACATCTTTAAGAAAACTGCAACTTTACTCATCACTTAGAAAGAGAAAATACCAACTTATTCTGGAGCCAAAAAATCTATTGGGTCTCGAGAGTCATTCTCTTAGATATTAGGACAATGTGAAGCTGGGCAAACAATTACATTTTCTATCTCAGTTTTTGCTTGTTGAAATACAGGCAATAATATTACACAGGAGAACTTTTCAAAATAAAGTTATGAAAATAATGTTGATATTAAAAAAAGATTGTCATAAAATTTTTGTTAGTATATTTTTATTTTCATTGCTAATATCAAATCTTTGCTATTCAGGCAAAGAAGTATCTTGACAAAGACAGTCTTCAGAGGAATAATATAAAAATGTATTATTCCTTAAAAAACTTAATGTCCATAATCCTGATATTGCTCAAAGGAACATTACAGTAAAAAAATTCAAAGAGAATAGACAAGAAAAAAACCAGCTTATTCTTTAAAAACTGTTTTATATAAAATTTAGTCATGTATAACCACTCAATTAACAGTTGATGTATACTTACTGACAATGATGCCAGTAAGATTTCCTTCCAGACTGCCCTACTTGCATTTTTACATATTATACTGATGAAAATTTGAGCCTCAAAACTGAATATACTCAAATAACAAAGAATCTCTAACAGTACTGCTACAAATAACTAGATTAAACTACTCAGCATATTATATTGTTAAATATAACTAGATCAGACTTGTTCTATGGAGGTCACATCCTCAAATAATTACTCTCCACCCATAATTGATCATCTCTCTCAAATTTCTGTCATAAAGCCAAGTAGGTAGAAAATACAGGAAACAATGACGAAATTTCAAGTTCTCATGAGATCTTCAAGGTTGTGAATTCTCTCAGTGCAGTGCAAGTTCAAAAACAACAGGCAACCACTTCAAGAAGGGTTGAGTTCACACGGCCAGTTTTACCTTGACTTAACAAGACAGAGCACAATGAGAGAGGAACACAATAGAATGAGGAAATCTTAATGTCTTCCCTCTGCCTGCCTTCCTGTCAGCATGTGATCTAAAAGTTTCTGATTTGCCATAGTTAATTCTCTTCTGTTGAATATGAGCAGAATCAACCATCTGGTTACAAAATTCTCAAAGAAATTACATATATGTCTAGCCACTTGGCTTCATTCCCTTAAGAAAACAGCTTTACCAAACAGTTATTTTTAGTTAAAAAAAAAAAAAGGGGGGGGGGGGGGGGGGGGG
>NW_020799092.1:8961645-9022079 GCF_003259725.1 Athene cunicularia | reverse complement strand
TTATCTAAAATCTCTAAAATGCTATGCAGTAAAATAAATCTGCAGCATAAAAATTATCAAGTGGAAAGTATATTTAATATAAGATCTCTCCAACAGCAGTTTAAACTGTATTGTAAATACTGTCAATTACATTTACATAGAACACACAGCAAATGGTAAACTAAGAAATGAAATAAGGATGACTAAATTATCATGAGATGCAAATGCAATGCATCAAATAAGAAACAGTATTAAAGTTTGAAGACAAGATACTTTATAATAACGTATGACATTGTGTTCTGTTCTTAACAAGCCAGAATGTTTAACTCAAATTATTCACACTTTCAGAATTCTTAAACTATAAGCTTGTTTTCGTAGACCTTACAAAATGTTAGCGCATTAATTAATCTCGGTGTTTTAGTATAAAAGCCACTAGAAAAATAAAAAGGGCAAAAGAATATGAGTATAACAATACTTTTTTTGCCATTTCTAGATTTTTCTCAGGCTTAACCATTTTATTCATCCTTTAAAATTTTCTACATGAAATATGTAATTGTGCATATGAAATATAGAAGTTTCTAACATTTCAGATTGTATTATTCTTAATATTTGCTGAATTAAGAGAAACTGGAAATTTACTGACAAAATTACTCACAAAAATCAGAAATAAATAGAAATCCATTGTGTCATTTATTATCACTGTAAACTGATCAAAATTCATAATTGTTAGCTCCTTAAACTGAGACTACAAAAAAGGTTAAATCTCAGCATCTAATAACATGGCACCTACTACAGTTAGTAGGGATTTCCCAAAAGTGTTCATAAATATGGAATGACTTACCTGAGCTCTGTTTGCTCTTTAATGAAGACTCTTGATCAATACTAAATTAGATTAGATTTGAAAAAACACCATAAAAACTAAAAGCTTAACGATACATTACCAGCTTCTTCCTATGCAGTACAGTCCCTACTAAGAGATGTCTGAATAAGTACAATAAAAACAATACCTTAAATATACAAAACAAGTACAAAAGTAAATTTCATGAGGAATTCTAGCCAAAAAGGGGGGGGTGGGCTAAAAAGAAAAATCATACATTTTTTGAGTAATTACTAGAGGGGACCTGAAGAACATGAAAACTCAATTTATCCAAAGGCACTCAGTTTTGCAGTATTTACTCACTGGGACTGCATCCATTTGATGGTATTTTGCTTACCTACACTAAATTAACATATTAGTAAGTCCAGTTTCTATCTGTATCATGTAACCTTCATAGAAATCTCTTAAACATTGCTGTATCTCAAGATCACATCCTTTCCCAGGGGTTAGAGTGCAGTTCCCATCCATTTAGACACACCCCTTAAATACTTCAGAGGAGAGATATAGTGGAAAATTGAATGAACAATTGTGTTGGATCTATGTTGACTTGAAGCCTGAGCAGATCAGACAACTACATATTGTCCTCATACTGGCAAAAGGGTTTTTATGAAGTCAGTCTAAGGCTCTGCCAGCATCAAACGGGCATGTCTGGGCTCCTTAGCTTGGTCACAGCACTTGGATGGAATGAAGCCAGAATGTTTTAACTTTTCTCAAGTGAGGCCATGTTACAAAAACTTTGGGAATCAAGACCTACATATTTTTCATTACCCTACACAATTTTGGTGTGGTGAAGAAATGGTGTTACCTGGGTGTCTGTCTCTTCTCCCAAGTAACAAGCAATAGGACAACAGGAAACGGCCTCAGGTTGTGCCAGAGGAGATTTAGATTGGATTTGGGGAAAAAATTTCTTCACTGAAAGGGTTATTAAGTACTGGAACAGGCTGCCCAGAAAAGTGGTTGAGTCACTATCCTTGGAGGTATTTAAAAGACATGTAGATTTGGTGATTAGGGACATGATTCAGTAGTAGATTTGGCAGAGTTAAGTTAACATTGGACTCAATGATCTTAAAGGTCTTTTCCAACCTAAGAGATTCTATGATTCTAATGCAACAACTCAGTTATCTATTTTACACAGAAACAAAAGACCTGGATGAGCCAGATTATTTGCTGACTTTGCACACCTTACTAGCATGACAATGTCTCAAAACATCAATTTTAAAAAGTCAGCAGATATAAAACACTCATGTAACTGGACTTCTAAACATATTTAATTGCTTAATCTACATATTCCTTACCTTGAAAACATGTTTTACATGTTCAAAATCAAAAGGCATATGAAATTTTTCAAGCAGCTTCATTGTGCTGTCTAAATCAATCTTTCCAGTCCTGAACTCATTTTGAATGATGGACAAAAACCACGTACGAGAGATCAAGTTAAGGAAAGTTCTGGCCCATGTCATTTCCTTTTAATAAGAGGGGGAGGAGGAGAGGTTTAATGTTTCCAAACCTAAAAAGCTTGCACTTTGCTTTTCTTACACTCTAGAACATCCTTGTCTGATTTCTGAGAATGGAGCAGGTTCTGAGGCATGCAGGAAGATATTTTTGCTCTATGCCCAGACACTCTGAGGGCAAAGGTGACAAAATGGCCAACAAAAGGGGAGGGAGTGAAGGAAAACAGGGGGTGATCAGGGTGAAGAAAGGGGAGCAGTGAGAGGAAGGAAATGTGGGGAGGCAGACAGGATTCAGGAGCTGTGGGGAATGGTAGGAAGAGGACTGCCAATAGCAAACCTCAGCAAGGTGAGTGAGCCCAGTATTGTGCTACCCAGCCAGCCTCAGTTGGCCCCAGCTGGACCAGGCCAGACCAGCCAGACCAGACTGGACTGATTGCCCCAGGCTGCCTTCTGCCACCCAGCTGGGGTGTCCCATTAATAGCCAGGCCCAGGTCCGTGGGGAAAGAGCCATGCAGGGAGAGATTACACAGGCAGGGAGAGGAGGGGGAGGTAGAGCCGCAAAATAGGAAGAGGTAGAGCAAAGGGAGGATATCTGTTTTCCTCCATGGCGGTTCTGAAACACCTGGTGTGGGATCTTCACTGCAGTATCACTGGCAGCACTTGGCAGGACACCAGCTGAGCTTGCTCTGGCTCCTGGTAGGGGCTTTTCCCCAGCCTCCTACTCCCTCTCAGCACAACTCCCAACCTTGGTCCCCTAGCAACGCTGCCCCAGAGCTGCTGTGAGGTCACAAGTTGCAGGCCCCAGCATAGGCCCCTTGCTGCCATGGCTTCCCATGACCCTTCCCTTCATCCTAAAGCCGCCCATATGCCTTCCCCTTGCCTGCAGTCTCCAGCCACTTGGGTAGCCCTCACCCCAGCATGTGCATGAAGAAGGAAGTGGAGAAGGCATCTCTCATTTGAGGCCTACTGTGCTAGTCTCCTCCTGGGGACTTTGGCCAGGTTTTCTGAGATCTCTCTGCTCTGTTCGGAGATGACAAGCTTGTCAGGCAGGAGGCTACCTGCGTGGGAGCCTGTCACAACAAGAAAAACTTCACCCCCATCCAAATAAATGGGCCCACTGTGCTACTGACCCACTACAACAACTTCGGGGGAAACAGCTTCTTTGACGCTCAGGACAAATTCTCAACTGTTGAGTTTGACCACCTGTGTGGAGTAACCATCAAACCCCAGCTGCACAGTACAATGCTGGATGTGAGGGAACTGTGGTAAGGGGCTCTCCAAAAGGGTCTTGAAGGCCTGCGTGAGCTGCCACTTTCCTGTAGGGAACTGCTGCATGTTCAGAAAAAGCCTGGGGAAGAGGCAGCTGTTTGTGGCCTGCACTGAGGCTCATCAGTGTCATCAAATCACTGGAACGGCCTTTGGATGTCAGACTGACTTTTGCCCTGACTGCATTTGCCAGTCAGGTTACAGGGATCTTTCTCCTCCAGATACATTACTTCAGAGATGCCAACCTCCATGTAGCTGTCAGTGAGTCTGTGTGTGAGACTCTGGATGTGATAGACCAAAGTCAGTTTGCCAGAGACTTTGTGAAATTCATGAAAGCTGAGGACACCAAGTTTCATATTGCCATTCTGGAAAACATTCAGACTTTGTCAGAGGACATATGGGGAAAAAAATCTGTAGAGGAAACTCCCTGTTACTCATATTTTTATGAACTGGAATAAACTATTTAATGATCAGCATCTGAACACCAATATCTGCAATACAGAAGTGCCTCCATGCTTTCTGTAACACATTATTTGATATGGTGGCCTAAATTAAAAAAAAAAAAAAAAAATATTAAATGGGTGTGTTTAGTTCATTTATTTCTGAATTACCCAGGAGAGCACAGAAACTGTTATTAGTCAAACACCACTTTGAAAATAATTCAAGTCTGTAGTGATGGAAAATAATCTACTGTCTTTTTTGGTTTTTTTCTTCATGTCCTTTTCAACTGCTTCTAGTAGTGATCAAAATATCAAAAGCAGTGCAGTGCTACAGGTGAGCTAGCAAGCATACTCTAACTTCCCTTTGCAATTTTGCCCAATATTATAATTATTTCTGCAACTTCACGCTATATGTAGCATTGGTGGTAAGGAAAAGGTAAGTTAGTTTGGCAAAGATATTTAAGCGTTATATCTAGATTTTTTTCATTGATACTGAAACCAGGAAATTCAGCCTTCAGGCTTTGCTTGTGCATTCCTCTCTGTATGCACAAGAGACATTCCTAACATAGTCACAGGAACAAGGGAGATAAGTACATGTGAGGAATAAATTTCTTATAGCTAGTGCAGAAGATATTTCAGGATTGACCATGGATGTATGCTGGGAGTTGCAGCATTACAGAATAAAACAATACTATCTCCCTTCTCCCAGTGTTTATTGCTAATGCCAAAGGAATGTATGTGACTTTGTTTTACTTTCAAACTATGACAGTGATATTTTGCTAACATGTTTATTACAATAAATGAAATGACTACCATACTTGCTGCTTTCTGTAAACATACCATTTAATTAGAGTTCTATTAGAAACAACATTTAATTTGAAGCCATAATGTGAACACTAAACTTTCTAAAAATATTGATGTGAAAATTTAAACATTCCTACAAATATTAGATACATATAACGTAAGCATAAGGTTTTGCTTTTGTTCATCACTGTCAGTGGTGATTACATTGTCACATGGGTTGAACATGTCCTTTTATAAAGACTGATCAGTGGCTTTGTAGATGCGTTGCTCAGTCTGGCCATGATTGCTTTCATTGTCTTTGTTTTAAAATGTAGCAAAGAAAGAACTATGCATTGTTATGGTTTTGGGGATAACAAATATTATGCAAAAATTCCATCTTCAGATTACTCTGCTGATGCAAAATCTTAATTGATTTGGGAGGTTCCTTACTCTATACATCTGGATATGGTAATTAATTATGCAGAGAAATCAATAACAAAAAAGTGTCTAATATAAAAACCATCATTCTACATCATTCAATATTGCTGATGATAGTCATATGTTCAGCTTTTATTAATAAGCATACTAATTTACAAAGCCACATTGCAGAAGATGAGGTTGTAGTGTTGCAAATATTTGAATGAAATAGAAATAAATTAAGTAGTTCCTTTGATGTATACCGAATTTCTTTAGCTTTCCATTGACTACAGCACATTTTTCATGTTGTTCATCTTTATGGTCACTCAGCACAAAGATTCTGGGAGTGTTGTACTAATTTATGTGCAGAAAGACACTCATCACGCAGTTTCCTTCCCACAAGCAGAAAGCAGACTGCTGTCCTTGTAACAATGTCCCTTGACAATGCCTTTTACAGTTGCCCATTTGTTACAGAATCTGCATCATGCACTTGAAGAGGGAGAATGATGGATCATGGAGAGTATATTCTGTGCTACTTCAGTTCTTTACAGAAAGCTGCATTACCTATGGGACATTCTCTTTTCACCCCACAGCTGCTACTGAGATCTGTCCGGCCCTTTTAGTGCCTATCTTGCTGCTGGAGACCATTCAAGGAGCAAGCAGCTGTCTTTAATGGTGTTTACTTGAATATGTGATCATTTCTTTTTTGAAAATAAGAGTGATTGTATTAAAAATGTTATACAACTCAGGGCTGCTATAATGAAGATCGCCTGTTGTGAGTGTAGTTCATGTCTGCAGTACAGAATAATAGATGAAATTCTGGATGTAGATTTAAGGGCTAACAGAAACAGGGACATAGCAATAGAAATTCTGGATTGTGAAAAAAGCACTTTATTCAAACAAAATATTGAACATGAACTAACAATAAGGAACAATAGACAGCAATGGAAAAGACTGAGCAGTCAGATGACTTTCAATCTCAACATTTATTCCACCAGATCAATCCCGTATGAGATGCAAATACATTTTGTAATATATTGTTCTGTTATGTAGAATTCTCTTCTTTAAAATACAGTTTCTATATGGCAAAACTGCAGCAAGGACTGCAATAATAAAAACATTTAATATTGTAGGATTAAGCAGTTTTGCTATCTTCCCTTCTGCAGTAAGAATGGTTTAATATGTCCAACAAATATGAAAAAGCAGTTTTATTACATGCCAAGTGCAAGATATTTTCCAAGTCTGTGTGTCAGTATGCCATTCTTACATAAATAATGTATTTTGTAACTCTTGTTAATAAAAGCTTTGGAGTTATTAAAAATGTGGAGCAGTTTCAAAAAGTCACTATTTCAAAAATTAACTATTATGAACTATTCAAAGCATAGTATCCTGGGATTCTTCAAAGCTGCAAGAGATATTGGTTATACTAAAACTTAGGAATTGTCACCATACAAAACTGAGGGAACAAGAGACCTAAAAATACTAATTAAAATAGATGACCCATGTTATTTTACGTCATCTATGTATCAGATTATCTTTGAATGGAACAGGAACTACTACACATCTTTAAATTCATACCCAGAAAATATCCTGAGATAACAGAATCCTCATAATAAGATCTGGTCAGTTTTGATGGGGGCTCTTTATATTATTATTCGTATAATACATTTGGAAGAAAAGGGTTTATAGGTCTCAGCTTTTTTATAGATGTAAGTATAGGCTTTTCAGTCCTGAATGTTTATACATAATTAAAGGTTTGTATTTTCTATTTGCTTACTAAGGTACATAACTCATATACACTGCTGCTTAAATGGCAACATACTAACTGTATATAACTTCATAACTACTGTGTTGGTAGCAAGAGCAGCTGAGAGACTTTCTAAATATTCTTCCAGAACCAGAACGCTGAAAATTTTAAGTATGAATGACAATAATCATAGCCATCTCTGCAAAGTATGCTGATAGTGATATAACATCAGTTTTAAAATACAGATTGCAGAACAGACCTTTATAAGGGCTCTACCTATGTATCTCACCAGAATTGCATATGAGACAAATCTCTCTCCTTAGGGGAAAGGAAGCCCAGTGTCTAGGATGACATTAGAGGAGAACTAGCAACCTGGAACAGGAAGAATAAGGGAAAGAGCATAAGTGGGAGGATGTTGAAGAAAAATGTGAATAAAACAAATGCACAACAGGAAAAAGGAAGAAAACAGAGACCAGTATTATAATTCCACTGTTCTGGAACTTGAGGAGACTGTCCAGAAGAGTAGGACTGAAATCTCGGCTCCCTCGCTGTCTTTCCTTCCTTAACTTTTGGGAAAGTCACATGGATCTAGTTTCCTAGAGATTTCAAATCAGTACTCTGGTGAGATCTTCAGTGTTTCTTTACCCAGAAAAGTTAACATTTCTTCCTGATCTCATAGGTAACTTACGAGAGTGTGTTAAAATGATAAATAAATAATAAAATAGTTGCCTCTTAATAACTAAGATAGGGAATAATTTAATTATATGTGAATTATATGTGATATGTGTCCAAAGTAACCATTAATCCAAATGAAGCTCTCTCATAGTTAATGTTTGTTGCACAAAACAAAAAGTAATTAAGAAACAGGATATTTTCTATCCTTATTGAAACATAGAATTACGAAATTTTATCAAGCACACTGCTGTGTTTTCATGTATGACATCTTTCTTTACCACCAAAGTTTCATGATCTAGCTACACAGATCACAGATCAGTGCACCAGCCCTTGCAAGCCTACAGCTACTTAGGTATGCTCATCTCAAGCTTTGCTGGCAGGGAACTCATGTTTAGGTAGGAACAGCCCTCAGGGGCAGACTGGTGGTGAAGCAAGGGATCAAAAGTCTTTGCTTATTCACTTAATCTTTGTTTATTCTTAAACACATAGTTTGTTCTTAAACGCAAGAAGTTTAGAGGCCCAGGGAAGACAAGACACTGACTACGGTGCTGTTTATGTAATTTCACTGTTATCTGACTTCTGTGACCTGGTCTGTCCACCAGGGAGTTAGACTTTAACACAAATGCATGGGACAGGCCATACTAAATCTCATACATGCAAAGATGAAAATATGAGTTTGTGTTCACAGCCATGCATGTTCATGATCGGAGACTGTCACAGTGACCCCTTCCCACACTAGTCCTCCAGTCATTCTGCCTGGGCACATGATGGACTGATCATTTCCTATGCCTCATCTTTTGCCCACATGCCCACATTTCTTCCCTTTGTAAGTGAATGTGTAGTTTGGGGTTCTGTGGTGACAGGAGGTTGGAATGGGACTGGGGAATGTATCCAAATCTGGAAATTCACTGGCTGAAAGAGTCTGAGTTCCTCAAAGGGTTAAGAAAAAAATATATTCACCCTGCAAGACACTTGTCTTTGAGTGAGGAATTGACAGCTAAGCCTCCTAGAGAGTAGTTTCAGTGGAAAAAGATATGCTTCAATAAATGTATTTGGTTTCAGACAGAAATACTTTCTGTCTGGAATAAGATGATCAAAAGAAAGGTGAAGATGTATGAATTATTAGGGATTTTTTTTTTTTTTTACCTTATACACTTTTAGGGTTTTTCTACCTTGCACTGAAAATACCATTAAACGAGTACCCTCTGAGAAGCTCAGCACTCAGACGCACAGAGTGAGGAACTCTTGTATATGCCTTTAACAGCTATGTTGTCCTGTATGTATCATCAAGCAATTAGCACTCCATTAATCTTGAAGCAAGTGCCATAGATAACTTGCCTTTAAAACCGGGTATATTTCAAGTCATAATGTTTCCTTATGCTATCTTTCTTGCTTTATAGCATTCAACAGGTGAGAAAAAGCACTTTTTGCTTCTAATGTGTATGAGTTCATTAGTAAATATCTTCTACAAATCCCTGTGATTATTTCTAAGGAAAGCATGTTTGCCAGTTCACTAAAGACATTATTAATTTTACTTAAGAACTTTATTTCACACAAGACTTCCCATTTACAACTTACTTTTAATTATATCCTCATTAGTGACAGATATAAGAAGCACAGCTTATTTCAAGTATTTATTATTCATTCTTGTATTGTTAATGAATTAATGCCTGAAGTGCATCTGCAGTAAAAAGTCACCTTGTTCATCAGTTTTGCATGTCCATAAAATAAATGTGATTGCTTCAGGTACTGTATTACATAGATTCATTACCATTGCTTTCCATATATAACATCTACATGCAAATTTATTCTGTTGTTCTTTCTTAAATATTTACCATTATCTGCTAATATATTCTTGCTCAGACCAGTTCCTCACTGAGCATCAATACTTCTATTCTTTGCCTTTCTATCAAAAGGTCATTTGAAAACACATCAACAACATGCTTTCTATGATCTGTAAACCCTGCAAAAAAAAAAGCTGTTATTTCAGCCTCTGGGCTGTAGCTCCATATGCCTAAATCCATTACAAAACATGGATTTAGCTGAAGCCTATAAAAAGCATAATTAACATTTTGGTATTCTGTGTTTGATAAGTTATTTTCCATGATCAAAGTTACATAGACTGCCAAATGTGTGATACAGATTAAGGGACAAATGGGTCTTAATATGTAGTTTTTTTCAAAACAACACGATATGTCTGGTGAAGTATTCATGGGGAGAAATAGAAGATTAAAATGAATAGGCTCAATTTTGCCTTCAGCTGTCTGCTAGCTCCTCTGTTTAAGTCCCAGTTCAACAAAGTACTTAACTGTTTGATTAATTATATTCATTTGACTATTTCCACTGGGAGGAATAGCATGATATAGGTACTATGATGCTACAGCTGGTTAAATTGGATCACACAGACCAGAAGAACCTGATACAGAACGTACAGCAGAAAGATTCCCTTCTTTTGACTGTGAACTTTAGACCTGCCTGAAGAAAGTTCCTACAGACCAATTTTCAGCTCTTTGTTCCAATCTGCTTTATAAATTCATCCACATTTTCCTGCTCCATTTTGTTGTCTTAGTCTGTGAAACGTGATTATGAAACAATTCATTTTGTTTAAATTAATACCACTAGATACAGAAATAGACTTAAAAGTCTAGAAGCTTCAGTGAATTAAATTTTAAGCATTTATTTCCCTCTAGTGAAATACACAACAGTCAAGTGAAGCACCTATGCAGCCCAAGGGTATTTAGGCTCTAAGCTATAGAAAGCTTACTCACTTTAAGAGTGTTCAATATCTTCTTAATTTAAGGAAGTTCAACTCTGTCTCATTCTTCCAGTGGAGTGCCCTTACAGTTACATTATGGAAGCACACACTACTACACCTGTGGAAAATGTGCTAATATGTACCACAGAATGTGCAGTTTATGGGCATAAAAAGAGCAAGATTAATATAATTCATTATTTAGCCAGAAGGTAGCTAGAGAACTGCATTCTGATCACTTCTTCTGAACTATGAAAGTATAAAACAAATTCTTTAAACTTCCCATAATGCTTTTGTGGATTCAGTAAAGTATAATTATTTTTAATGATGAAGTAATTGACCATTATGTATTGAGAAAGTAAGAAAGACTGTGAGCTACTGAGACTCTGCAAGAATAGGGGTTACTGATGCGTCTTCAAATAACAGGAGGAAGGGAGAAAATTAGGTGCAGAATGAAGAAAAAACTTGGATTTTTGCCTACCATTAGCATCTTTATGCAGTAATTAAAAAAAAAAAAAAAAAACAAAAACAAAAAACAGAAGACAAATTTTAATATTTTCCTAAAGATACTATAACTATTAAAAGGATTCATTTGAATTCTGTGAATATGTAGGACCATACCAGATGAGGTCAAAGCATTTGCAGGTTTAAGCCTGTAACTGAGTAGGTAATTCCAATGTCTATCTTCTTTTGTCTTGAAACAGTATTTCTATAAACAAAAAACTGGAATGGAAACAAAAAGAACTCAATATATTTATCATCAAATTCTTCATTCAAAAGTCATTTTTATGCTGCTTTTCCTGTTTCATTAACTCCTCATAGGCAGCATAATCCTCACAATTTAACTCCCTAGAAGAATATAATCTATTTATTTTTTTTCTAAAAGAATAAACTAATAACTATGTTGTACTGTAAAAATGTTATCTAATGAAATGGTGAAGTGCTAAGTAGAAAGGAAATTGTCATGGACTGTAAGATTTGGGTCAAAGGACGGTTTGTATCTCATGAGTGTGATGAAGTGAAATCTGAAATTATGTTAAAAGTTTGTTTAAGACATAATTAGTGAGGCTTTTATGCATTTTAAAGTATTCCATACAGATCTGTAGTCTTATATCAACAGTGTCAGAAATGTTTTCTTGGGTCCATTATTTGCTTCCTCCAGAGGCAGGACAACAATGCAAAAGCCATGCTTGCTTTTATTCTTTCTGACACTTCTCTCTTTTCTCATCTATGCAACCCTGACTGCCAAGAGAGTTCAACTCACCCAGTCTTGTTTCCTTTCCGCCTTTACATACCTGAAGAAAATTCAAATAAAAGCTGAATTAACCTCATTACCTTGAACCATGTAGGCCAAAAATCAGCTTCCAGGTTGGCATGCCATGAGTACTAAGTACATAAAAGGCTATTTCTCAAGTGCACAAGCTAACTGCTGGATGGTCTGTTTGCTCAGGCTAGTCAAAAGGAGAATAAAGGCTTCACATATGAAACTGCAGCTGGACTCTGGTTTTGATGTCAGAGAAGTTGGCATGAAATAGGAGTTTCCACTTTTCCCTTGGGAAGTTGGTCTTAATGCCTTTTTTTTCCCCCAAGTACACACTGTGTGTGACCTGTGCTGCATGCTCAGTTTAGTGGTTCACCCACTGCCTAGAGATCTGAGCAATCACTACTTCCTCTCTTTAAAGCAAACTCTGGAAGCAGAGCTTCAGACCAAACGGTAGCTCTCCTTCAATGTGTTGGGGGGAAAGGATTCTGTTTTCCATCAGTGTATAGAAATGAAAGAGGGCTTGGCAAGCAGCCCAGTGAATGAAAACACACACACACACACACACACACAAAAAAAAAAAAAAAAAAAAAAAAAAAAAAAAGAGTGCTTGTTCTTAGACTATGGTAGTGCCTGACCTGTTTCTGAAAAAAATCAGAGAATACAATAGATGTAGGAATTATACACTTCTATCAGACTGTCAAAATAAGGACTGAAATGAAAGACAAAAACCTTAACTGAAAATAACATTTCAGAATGTTCAGAGTAAATATGGTGTCCTCTAGATGGCATTGTGCTTAATTAAGAACAATGCACAAAAATAATTCTATGAAACCTATTATCTGAATGTTTTACATCAAAAGGAGTGATACTTCCCATCCAGCTTGTAGCCATTATTTAGAGTGAACAGCTGAAGATAATTACAATATTAAAACAAAAATCTTATATGACCAATGTCTTGCTAGTTCTAATGTCAAAAGAGATGTTAACTAAATATTGTGCACTAAAACATAACTATGTTGCATTCAGTATTAGAAAAATATATCCTTTACTCCATTAAAAATGCCATTTTACACTTAGATCAATTTCAGATGTTTTCATCATTTTCATCACAGTTTAGCTATTCCATTATATGCCAGGTGAAAACCTGGTCTCGGGGTTTTACTACTAGTGTGGCAAGTATTGATTGCTGTCTGAATTTTGGATAGTGGCTTCTACCAAGTAGGATTCTCCTATCCATTTGGTATTAAATCCATGTAAAATCTTTGCACAATAGATCTTGGCACTGGGATATCAAAACAGCAACCAGTCTAGTTCTTGAGACAGATTCGTTTCTGCTCTGTCAGAAGAGCTAAGATCCAGGCTAAGGAGATTACATGTAATACGGAGCTACTGCAGCTAGACTGATTTTAGAACTCGTGATGTATCTGATAGCATGCCCAGCTGTGCCGCACAGGATAACTATGTCAGCATTGATGTTGCTATCTCAGGAATCACTGCCAATGCACTGTGGGCATGAAATGTCTTATATAATACAAGACAGACCTGCCATTAGAAAACATATTTTAAGGGAGGAAAAAAGGGCTATATAAAAAACATAAAGTGTATCTATATATTTTTTTATATATATATATATATACACACACTTTGAGATTAAATAAAGCCAATAAAATTAGGAGAGCTAAAAATCATAAAAGGGCTAAGCTTTAACTCACAGACAGGATGCAAACTGTATTTACTTATTCCATATTTAATGTTGTATCATTGAAGATTCATCCTATGCAGTTTTCAGATGATCCTCACAAGAAACACGGTTGCGGTGAAAGGCGTATTTGAGAAACTATTGAAAAATAAATATCTAAGCAAAGTGAAGCTGAGTGTACTGGGTACATCTATAGCATTTCAACATAATAAAACTTCTACTTTGAAAGAAAATTTAATGATCTAGTAATAATTGGTTGACAGCTAAACTTTTTCCCTGGTTGCCAAATAGATTTACAAATATGCAGTTAGAAATGCTGATTTAGCTACTCTATCTAATATAATCACAGAACATGGAAGCTTTATGAGCAGCATTTGTTGGTGTCTGCATACTTTTCAAAAAAACAGCAAATACTTTATTTTTCAGAATAACAGCTTTTGAAAAGTGTGATCACTTAAGACATTGAGTTTAAAGCGTTTTTTATCAAAGATTACTGTAAATATCTCAAAAACCAGTTACTATATATAAACTTCCTATGTCTCATAATAAGAATCTATTCTAAATTAAAATACTCCACTATTTAATCTAATTTGTTTATATAAAGACATCACATACAAATAAGGATAGCTTTAAAAATAAGATTTAACTTTTAATTATTATTTATATTAAAATAATATTTATATGCCTCAGTCATGTCAAATCATGTGAAATATCACTTAAGTCTGAGTATGTGTTCCAAAAAACTTTCAGACTGAGTAGCAGCTTGGGTACATATGAAGTTTGTAGCTATGACAATGCCCATTTAGAAACCCAGACAGAAAAAATATAAATATTTATTAAAGACACGTTTATCCTGCTTATAATAGTATTGCATATTCTCATAAATTCCCAAGAAGAAACTGTACTTGTACCAGTGCTGTGCATCTTGTACCCTATATCCATCGTACAGCAAGCCGCATCCTAATGCATTAATGTAATGATACTAAAATACTTGCAACTATATACACAGACCTCTCAAAATAAAAATTCATAAGCAAAATACAATTTGGCTTCTTGAGCAAGGATAAGCATCATCAGAAAAAATCAGTTTACACCCATGAGGGGAATAAATTTGTATCAAGTCATAATTCAGTCTTAGGTGGGAGAAGTAGTAAGCCCCTGGAGACAGAATGAAGTCTGCCCAGAGAGATGAGGTGGAGTTAATAGTAGAGAAGTGGCATCCAATAGAGAAGAGTTTCAAATTGAGCTACCATCCTCATTCCAAGTGGAATCAGTTGTATCAAAACCACAGTGAGATTAGTGAGTATACAGTTCCTACCCATGCTCACACTGATCCTGAGAAAGGTTAGGGATGGGCATGGGGTACTTCCGCAAGTACTGTTCAGACAGACCATTGCTGCCTTTCCTCATCCCTGTGCATGTGCTCCTACCAAGGAGGCTGCAGGGGAGCGAATGCCTGCAGTTACAGCAGGCTGCTCCCCAGCTATGCACTTTTCCATAAGGTACATTCCACATTGCATAGACTGGATATGTGCTGTCACATTTCAGAGGAGGAAACATCCAACTTTCAGGAGAGATGGCGGCCAAAAATAGCCTGCTGTTGTTAGAGCCATTTAACTGGCCTCCCTGAGGGGACCTTGTAGAAGGGCACAGCCTGAAAAAAACAATAGAGCTACAGCTTCTTCAGGCCTTTTTTTCCAAGTGTTGGACAAACCTCATGATAAAAACCTTTTTTCTTATATCAAGTCATAATTTCTCATGTCCAATTCATGCCCTTTTTCTTTTGTCCTTCCACAGTGTGCATCTAGGACACTGGGATGTCTTCATTACATTCCCCCATTAAGCAGTTGCAGACAGCAATTATATCTCCACTTTGCCTTCTCTCTTTAGGGCTGAACAGCTGTCTCTGCCTCTCCTCTAACTAACCTGATGACCCTTTGCTGGACTTATTTCAGTATGTCAATGTCTTTCTTGTACTGGGGTGCCCTTAACTGAGCATAGTACTAAAGGCACAATCTCAGAAGTGCTCTAATAGAGGGGAGGTGTTTGGACAGCCCATCATTACTGAGCCGATTGCTTCCAGGTTTATGAAGAATCTGCCTTGAAATTGCATCTACATGTCACTGAAAGCAGACAGATAATCTCCGTTTTTACTGCTCCTCTGATAGCAAGCCACACAGCCTAGAGAAGCAGGAATTAACTGTATTACAATACAGAGGGATAAAAAGCTTGTGGAAGGTAGAAGAGGAATGACTAGGGACAAGTTAAAAAAATGGGACTTGTATAAGGACTGGAGGCAAATGGATTCTGTAGCTAGCAGCCTTGCCTGTAGCTCCCAAATATTATTCTGGTTTTTGCATGTGGCTCAACTCTGAATTTATTTTACTGTTTGTATACAGCTCTGAAATTCAACGCCAAACTATAACTTCCTAGTTTATTAATAGCTTTCTGTATGTCAATTTGCTATGACCTTTTGCTTTGTTTACTGAAGTGACAGACATTTGCACTGTGTAGCTAAATGATCCATTCTTGTGCATGAAAGAAATATTGATGACGTTTCAGAGTACTTGCTTTGGTCAGTTTGGTCTTTGGAAGTTGTATATAAATTTTCTATTTAAAGAACAATATATTGAAAGCAAAGCACTAAGATGTTTACTTTTAAGTATTCATACTTTCTGATACATTCTTTAACTGCACAATCGTACACCAGTTATTTTCAGCTTGTCTGGCTGGTGTGTTGGTTAATTTGCTTTGCATAAGAGTTCTGTTTCATTCATTACCTTGTTTCATTCACTTGGATAAATTGGGGATAGAATTTAAATTTTCTCTTTTTTCAACATGAAACGTGTTAAGATAAAAGAACTTTATTTTGAGCTGGCCTATTTTTAAAATAGATTCAACAGAATGCTATTGCTGTATAGAATGCAAAACAGAATGGTGCCATTTAGTAGCCCTGACTTCATCAGCAGATTATCAGCCCCAATTCACTATACTTAAATGTTCATTGTCTTTGCAAAAAAAAATGCAATACTTTGCAAAAGTATTTGAATGGCCACTACAAGTTCTCATTAATGTCTTCAATTAACTGAAACATTCTGGATGCAAAAGAAAGGCAGTTAAACCATTAGACCTTCAATGAAATACACTCCCAGCTTTTCAGTTACTGGATGTTTGTTCCCAGTCTCAAGAAGATGGACTATGTTTCAGGAAATCAATCCTGTTCTCATTTAAACCAGAGCACCTTGGTTTTGCTGAATATCCTGCTCTTTCTTCAAAAAGATTTATTACAAAAGATGTAGAAATTCTAATGAGATTCCCGGAAAATTTGGATTCCCTGAAGGCAAACCCTGCAGTGTAAAGCCTCACTCTTGCAGTGGTGTCTTAGCACATGAATCCCTAAAAGTTGCTGCAGATCTCCACTGGGGTCTGCATTAGAGCACACAGGATTGTGGCCTAACCTCAAAGAAGAATCTTCTGAAGTACTGACTGTTGCTTTGTCTAAAACAGAAAAAATTATATTTCCTCTAGACATTAAAATCAAAAGCATGTTAAGACTGAAACACCTAATCTATATAGTGTTAAAAACACACATCAACTTCATAAATTGCTACTTCATGTACCAGATCAGAGAAGCAATAACTTTTCTCTTTTAAAGAGGCGAGATAAGTAAAAGGAATTAATCACCACAATGCTCCTTGTTATTCCTTCCAAATATATCCATTTAGGGCTAGGGAGGGAAGAAAATAGAGAATTTCACTATTTGTACAGCATAGAACTGTCACAAAGAAATCCTGGTTACAGTTACTCACCAGGCCTTACTCTCTGCACTGCTGTGAAACATTCTGAACTGATCAGTAAGCTGGACATGTTCACCCTGGCATACCTCTTCTGCTTTGCCAGCTCCTAAGAGGGGAAGGAAATGCATGACCTCTAACCTCACCACCTCTTTCTACTGCAGTTTCTCTGCTGAGAAAGCAAGCAGGGAATAGCAAGTGGTAACAGAACCTGTCAATGTGATTTGATGCTATACAGGATGTACAGCTGAAAATCCTCCACTTGTGTTTAGGGAAAGGCCAGTAGTTGTCAAGACTCAGAAGTTATTAAAAGAAATTACTCTAATTTTAGGTTACCTTCACAAACTGAAAATATGTGACCTTTATTTAATCTGATCTTTTGTGATTAAGGATTGCTTATGCTCTTGTTGTTCGTGCAAGCAAAAGGAGTCTTCCCTTAAAATATCAAACAAGTACTTCTAAGAAGTTGCCTGACATAATTAATTCTTATTCTCCCCTGGGGCTAGAATATTGCAATTTGACTTAATGTTGGCCTTGTGAGCCTGAAATTACATGGGGCTGTGGGGAAATCCTTAGAAATCTCCAAAACATCTCAATTATTTTTGGTTGTAGATATCTGAGAAACAGGAGTTTTCATCTTTAACAGGACTTGAATACTTAAATCATGATTTTAAACTAAAGGCTGAAAAGTTGGTTCCCATGCTCATTTTGGGATCAAAATTGGGAAGGAAAAAACCTAATTATTTCAACAGATGATACACCAGAAGTCAATCTTTTGTTAGTGAATTTCAGCCAGTCACTAAACCTTTTGAAATACAGCCTTCAAAATGTTGTACACTAACTTATTATGGAGAGCCACATATCAATTAATAACAAGCAAAAAAAAATTGATTTCCTGTCCTTAAGGTTATCAAAGGCCATCTAAAATTTATGAATATCCTTCATCAACTTTTCAATCTGTCAGTTCCCAGGGGTTCCTATCCAGAGTATTTTATCTAGCACTGCTGTCAAAGTGGTGAATGAGACTCCACTATTCATAAGGCAAGTGACATCATGTTGTTCTGAACACTGTTCAGGAGGTTGAAGCAGCAGCCTAATCTTAGTGACTTTTTTTCTACCCAGCTCCTTGGACAGCATCTCTGTGGTGTGAATACCAGTAGGTTTAGCTTGCAGATCTTTTCTCACCAACAATAGTTCAAAATTCAATTTCACTTTGAGATCTAAATACAAAGGAAATCCAAAATAAAGTTAATTGAAAACCAAAATTAGTTGTATGAGTTACATCTTTTGAGTTCAAATTATGTTTATGACACAGTAATTGTTCACTCACATTTGATTTTATTGAAAAACTTATCTTTACTCCAGTCTTTGTTGAGAGATCCCCAGATGTGTTGTAGTGTTGTGATATTTTTGTTTGAAGTTTTGTTTGTTGTGATTAGTCATCAAGAACTCACTGAGAAACTTAATGTTTCCCTTGTGTGCCTGCCTAGATGGTCATAATTCATATGATCAGAAGGATGATTTCTGCTCGAGAGAAGCTATCTCAATTTTTTTCTGATATAAATCACATTTATGTTGAACTCAGACATCTTAGAAGTATTTTACTTGTCTACCCTGTGTCTTTCTGACTCAGTCAGATTCTATCTTAGTAAATTTATTGTCTTCCCTAATTTCTTTATGGAGTCTCATATTTATGTAATATGAGAATCTCTTAGTTTTTCACGGAACTATGGCTGGATGGTTTTATGCATTGATTCTCTCATACAATCAACCCTCACCCTTTAATAAATTGCACTGCACTAGATGCAATTGCTGTACTGTATTCTCTCTTTCACTCCACTAATCAATGGGACATTATCCTAAAATTTATAATTAATCACATTATTCACTCAGTTTTACATCAGGAATTGCATGTCTGTTCCCTTGTATCACCAGGCAGAAGTGTATGGGACTTTTAGAACAGATATTACAGGATTGGCTGATTTTCCCAAGCAGGAAGAATAACACATGTAACACAGATTGTCCTCAGACATCATTTACATTTGGACAACTCATCAAAAAACCACAAACAGTTCAACATCCAAGAACTACTTTGCTGTAACCCATAGACTCCTGCTAGAGTCTCCCAGGTCCAAACAGCTCCTCTCCAATTCTACTACCTCCATCTCTTTAGGTGAAACAACTTTCTTTATAGGATTGTTTTATTTCTACCTGGATTTTTGAAAAGCATTCAGCACAGTTCCCCATAGGATTCTCATAGAAAAACTGGCTGCTCGTGGCCTGGATGAGTGAATGGGCTGTTGAATCAAGCCCTGGATGGATGGATGGTCCCAGAGAGTGGTGGACAATGGAGCTAAATCCAGCTGGTGGCCAGTCACAAGTGGTGTTCCTCAGGGCTTGGTGTTGGGGCCATTTCTGTTTGACATCCTTATTGATAATCTTGATAAGCACATAGAGGGTATCATCAGTAAATTCGCAGATGACACCAAGTTAAACGGGAGTGTCAATCTGCATGAAGATAGGGAGGCTCTACAGAGAGACTTGGATAGATTCGGTCAGCAGGCCAATGTTAACGGGATGAGCTTCAACAAGGCCAAGTGCCAGGTCCTGCACGTGGGCCACAACAACCCCCTGCATGGCTACAGGCTTGGGGAGGTGTGGCTGGAGCTGTCTGGAAGAGAAGGCTCTGGGGGTTCTAACTGACAAGCAGCTGAGCATGAGCCAGCAGTGTGCCCAGGTGGCCAAGAAAGCCAACGACATCCTGGCTTGTACTAGAAATAGTGTGACCAGCAGAAGTAGGGAGGGGATAGTCCCCCTGTGCTCTGACTGGTGAGGCCACACCTGGAGTATTGTGTCCAGTTTTGGGCACCTCAATACGAGAGAGATATCGAGGTGCTGGAACAAGTGCAGAGGAGGGCAACAAAGCTGGTGAAGGGCCTGGAGAGCAAATCCTGTGAGGAGCGATTGAAGGAGCTGGGACTGATCAGTCTGAGGAAGAGAAGGCTGAGGGGAGACCTCATCACTCTCTACAGCTACCTGAAAGGACATTGTAGAGAGGTTGGTGCTGGTCTCTTCTCACAGGTGATTAACAATAGAACAGGAGGGAATGGCTTTAAACTGCAACAGGGGAGGTTCAGACTGGACATTAGGAAAAAATTTTCACAGAAAGAATGATCAGACAGTGGAATAGGTTGCCCAGGGAGGTGGTGGGATCACCATCTCTGGATGTGTTTAAGGGTTGTTTGGACAAGATGTTGGGGAATATGGTGTAGGGGAGAACTTGTAGAGTAGGGCTGATGGTTGGACTCGATGATCCCTGGGGTCTTTTCCAACCTGAGTGATTCTGTGATTCTGTGATTTGAACAAATTCTGCCATCCTTGACAGGAACTCTTCTATGATCTCATTGACAGAAAACTCCTCCACATGGTCTAAGCTTCTGTTCTTAAAATGATCTCAAAAATTGGCTGTTGCCAGGCATTTTTTTATCAGAAAGTTGAATAGCTGTTTAACAGGGTTTTAAGGACAACACACACGTTAATATTTCCTAGTTCAAGCTATTATTTCATATTTTTGAATCTTTCACGTAGATGAAGATGTGTCTCTCCTAGAAAATTCAATATAACATTGAGGAAAGAAAAACTATTCTGTTTTGCTATATTACTTCAGCAATTTTATACAAAAATACTTTATTTTTTTAACCGAGATGATATAAGAATGAATATTTCCCTGGAATTAAATTTACAGGGATAACTTTCTGAGATACAAAGAAAATTAATGTAAGCTGATGGGATGTGGACATCATGTATTTTGCATCATGTCTACTGTCTGTAGGGTTGCTAGTAATACTTCATTGATGAAAATACTATATATATATTGAAAATTGTCTTTGGATAGACAGCTACAAGACAGCACTATATCAGGAACTGTGAAACAAATGTTATGGGTTGGGATTGAAGAGTACTGACAAGCTAATTTGCAAACACAGATGTGGGGGCAGACATATTATATGTATCCTGAACTGTTCTGTTACGCCATTCTGTACAGAATTATTCTGGGTATAAGTATTTGATAGAGCAGTGAAATGTCAGTGAAATTGGTGCCTAAAATTAGATAGTATGGTTCTTTTTTTTTAAAGTGGCTGGGGGAAAAAAAAAAAAAAAAGCTGTTTCACTGAATAGTTGGCCTCAAACTTGTTAGATAGTGCTTGGCAATAGTTACCTGCACAATGAATATGTGCACTAAATTATGCTATTCCCTTGTCAATATAGTTCAGAATTTTTTAAAAGGTGGTATTTTGTTTGTGTTTTGTAAGACCTTCAGACTTATTTTACAATGCTGCACACTCTCACAATCAAAGTAACCACAAATTCTACCTCCAAAGTCATTATTATTCAGCTGGTGAGTCTGCTCAACAGACTCATTATTTATCATAATTCATGTAGGCTTAACTTCATATATGAAAAATGGTAAAAAGTAAGGAAATATGGTTTATATCCACCAAAAGTTTCTAAACAAAATTTTTAGATATCAAAGTTTAAACAGCAATAGCTGTTGTTGACTTCAGGTTAAATTGAAAGGGTGAGAGGATCAGTTTAACAAACAGCAGATCGGATTAATTATAATGACCTCATCAGCATGAGAGACACCAAAATTTAGTCTTATGTCCAATACACAAATTTAAACAAGTGACTGCAAGTCTACTGTATTATATTAGGAAATGCAAGCTTATATATCAGGAAAACAAAACAAAACAAAACACCCCAAATCTCCTCTCTCTTTAGTTTTTTAACAAAAAGGCAGTATTTTCTGTAGTAATTTACCTAGGTATAAATCCATAGTTATTACCAAACGGGGATCATAAAACTTTGCTAGCAATTGGTATATGTGGTGTTTCACCTTTGTTTGTTTATTAGTTGGTACATCTGCATCCAACTTTGAAGGCCTAAAGCTTTTCATAAATGGGAGAAGATTCAGCCAATGAAATCAGAATTCCATAAATTTCAGGTATGACACAATTCCTTTTCAGAAGAGCTGACTGTCAAGGTTATGGTAACATGTATCAATTCAATCTCTTCTGAAAGGTACTCATGGAGAATGATTTAAAACTTGATTTTAAATCACATGCTGTATTTGTATGGTGGGGAACTTACATGTCTATGGGACTTCTCTGCAGAATGCTGCATCCTGTCAGTCCTTGAATTTGATTGATGATGAACATAGACTGCTCTCAAGTACTCATATAAAATCCCACTGACTTCCAAATTTGGCACAAAATGTACTGAAATTTTTGAAAAGACATATAAAATTAGTCTCCCATTATTTTTATGTTAGAGAACATTGAGCACACAAGTTTGTACTTTAAAGTGAATTCCATGAACAGCATGATAAATGGAAGATCTGAATGTCCAAAAATTTCCCAAATCACTTGCTGGTTTTTTTTTTGGTTGTGTTCTCCTCCACAATTTTGGTGTTTATTTACATAGTTTGTCAATAAGTCATGTATAGATATTAAATTAGAAGTTAGTACCTTTTTGTAATCCCTAAACATGAGTTATTATTTAAAATACATTAATATTCAGTTTGTTCCAAGTGATACAGATAAATCTTGTACTAACAAACACCAATTTTCTTTTCTTTCCACACCACACCTTCCATATAATACTTAATGAGATCACAAATTTTGGTCTGTGAAATCTCAGAGCAGAAAAGCAGAAGGTAGAGGGAAGCAACCAGCAATTTGTTCAGTACAAAAAAATTGTTTCATTCTTTATACGAAGATTAAGGCTACCTAAAACATATTGATGCAGTACTTGATGCTGCACAAAGCATTACTATAGACATTATTTATTTTTCAAAAAATATATAAAACCTCTCATTTAGTCAACACCATCACACAGTATAAAACTGATCAACCCAATCATGAGACATAAAACTTGCACACTGGATCTGCAGAGCATCATACAAATACTGTCATTCTGAGTAGATATTTGAGAAAAGTTTATGAAGTGTAAATATAAGAGATTTGTTCTACTACCTCATGCATTGGGGTTTTTTACATTTTGTCTTTTACTGCTCTGAGCTGAATTCTGACGATAGTGTCAAATCTGAGGCCTATTTAAGTTGTTTCAGTTTAAATGCATAAAAGTAAATAATTTCCAGTTATGTAATTACTGTCACTCCAAATATCCGTGTCTTTATGATTTGCTTTATAACGACTGTCACTTTTCTGTGACTTTAAGGCATTCAAATACTGATAGTCTGGCTGAGAGCCATCATTAGCAAATCAAAGCAGATGTATTTGTATGTGTATTTTTTCTTCTCACTCCTCAGAGTTCTCTGTACTGCTGCTACCTTAGCTTTTGACTCCTGCCAAATCGTTAGTCTGCCTAGTAGCAGACATTTTTTTTTGTCTCAATATTGAGATTTTTCAGAAGTATATTCCTAATATTAGAAATAGAAAATGGTGTCTACAATGGTTTTATACAGCCTTCAAGAAAACCCAGTGGCAAAGCCATGATTCAGATGAATTTGTCTGAATGATGTTCTGGAGAGGACCCCCTCATTCCTGTTCCCTGGATTTCTCCCTATACCAAGAAGCCTTCTTCTCCCAGGTGCTGTCTCATCCTCAAGTGAGGAAACATAGCAGATATGCCCTCAACAAATACTGCTGTTTTCCACTAGAATATTGTTATTAGCAGTGAGATTTCTTTGACTATTGCATGCAATTTCCTTAAAAATCAGGTGTTTCCTTGTTTAGTAGGAATCTTCACAAGGAAATACTATGATTAAGAGCTTGTGAAGTGAGATGTATGAGATGACATTTAATAACTACTTCACCAGAGACTTGAGGAAAGGGCCCACATACTTTGGGCCACAGCTCTGTCTGTTGAATGAGGATGAAATAGTCTTTTTCTTTTAACATTTTGTCATCTGTATAGGTTGTAAGCCCCTTGGGAAGCAAGTGGTGCTTTGCAAATTTCAACTGGAGAACCTTCAGGACTGAATTCATTACAAAGTCAAGAAAGAATAGGGACTGATACTAAGCAGATTAAACACTACAGAAGCATCAATCACTGAAAAGGTGATTCCTAATAGTAAATTTTCACTGAAGAAACAAGGGGAAGAAGGGCATGTTTCTGTGCAATCATACGTAGTCATTAACTCAGTAATAATAATATCTTTGTCTACTTGTGTTTCAGACCTGAATTTTATTTAGCTGAGGCTACAGTCATTATCAAGACTCATTCTTCTCTTCCCAGCTTATTTTTTAAATTTATGGTATTGATAAGCCTAAACAGGTCAATTTTTGCATCATTCAATGTTCTTCATGCAGTAATGTCATCAGATTTGTGTCATAGCTTTATTTCCTCCTGTAAATGCTGACATCTGGAATGTGTAGATCACCAGTGTGTTTATATTTAAATTGCCTGGAACATACAGTTTTGCAATAAAATACAAAGATGCAAAAAAAAAAAACCAAAACATCCAGATATTTTGGGAAGACATATAAAAAGCTCAAACCTAATTTAGGGCATGATTTACTTTAATAGTTGATAAAAATGTGCAATAAAACTCTGGTTTGCTTTTGTTTAATTTTTTTTTCCAATTCTGTTGTCCCCAGCTGCCCTCAACAAATAATGTCTAGAAATTAAACTGTCTTAATATGGAACAGCATTCTTTGTAGAGTGAGACAGAGCAGAAGAATCTTGAACTTTATTAGTTGAAGTGACACTTTCTTTTTTAAAGGGTAAATAAACTAATTTCAGTATGCATTTTGGGAGGGGAAGGGAAAAGAAGGTGCTAAATAGGTAAAGCAAAAAATAATCCAGTAGGAAGAAAGATGATTAAAAGAGTCAGGACCAAAAAAGCTGAGGTCAGAAAGTGAGTAAATAAGTGATTCGAATGACCACTTTTATTCTGATTCATTGCTGGTTTGGCTACTTAAAGTCCCAGTTTTACACAATGTCTTATGCATTGCCTCCTGCCTTGTATACCCAAGAAGAACAGGTAGCTCTGTTGTATTTAAAAGATATCAATGTCAAAATGGCTGTGAAGAATAAAAAAAAAAAGTGATCTTAAACACTAAAAACTCTCTTGACCACAAAATTGCTTTCAAGAATTTTAGTAGAGCAGCCAAAAGTTATAAACAGCATTCAATATTTATTGACTTCTGCCAGCAAAGAAAATATGATCTCAACAATATTTTAGAAGACCTTTTATGAAAAGTTAATGCAGTATATATATATATATATATATTTAGGTCTTCTAGCCATTGAGTGTGCCGTTTGACAACATAAATTGTTTGCTTGCTTCTGAGTCACACAAAAATGTTTTTTCAAAGGACAATAAAACTCCAGACTAAATGTTTTTATTAGAGATATGGGTATTGTAAAATTAACTGCTATAACGACAATGGCAACTTAAGGGGTTTGGGAGGCACACTAAAACACTCTTAACCTGCACTAATTGCACGTCCTAGTTTTATCTTGTAAGGATATAAATTAGAAGACAGCAATTATCTGTGGTGGCATAACACAATATTCTTTTGAGCAGAGGATAAGACAGAAGACTAAAATAATAGTGTGTAACACTTGATATGTAAGAAGTGCTGTGTAAATAAAAATTCTTGTGAACAACAGCTTCCTGACGCAATATACATCTCAGCTTCTTTTCTATACATATAAACAGCAGTCAAAGCTCAAAGCCAGTCATTTAAAACTTCAGGCTTCAAGGAAGGGCAATGCAATATCTAATATAAGTGTTCAGTAGACAGAGATGTGTCCCTCTGGATTGTATTAGGAACATCCCTGCCTTGTGGAATATTTGAATTAGTGTCATGGTATCTCAACTATTGTACCACCTGTAACACTTGCTGTTCATGTTTTAGGGGTGGAAAAATTGAAACACTGAAACTGTAATCTCAGAACTACCCAGTGTGTTCAGCAGATTAAGCCAAGAACCCAGGAGAGGTCAGTCTTGCAACTAAATCGTGGGGTTTTTTTCTAGGAACACACTGTGTCCTTCACTACAACTGCTTTGTTCTTAAGTAAATAACTGTTGTGAGAAGCTAAAGGAGGTGATCACTCTTGTTTTGTTAAGTGAAAAAAAAAGACAAAACAACCCATCACAGAATATTCATACAAAAATGTTCTTCCTATTATTTGTTGTTTGGTGTTTGGCTTCCCCAGCAGTCTCCAGAAAAAAAGAAAAAAAAAATTCTATGGTGCCATGTAATTTCTATATATTCTGCATATGTAAAGCTATATACAAATCTAGGCATCTAGGTAAGTAATCAATATTATAAAATATACACCTTCTCTCTCTCCAGTGCATGGGAGTCTGTAACCATTTTGCCTGAGGTCAGTTCCAGTGTAGTACTTAAACATTGAACGCTGAGTGCTCAGAGTGCTCCTGCAGACAGCATAACATATCCTGAAGTGGTTTGTGGACTTCCAGAGCTCTGAATCAGATTTACACAAAATGAGACCCTTGCCTTTAACAGATATGTGATTACAACGAATACATATCACACAGTAGAAGTAACTGAGCAACTGGTAACTGGTAGGTTGTGAGAATCCTATTTTCCATTCATGACATCTGTAACTGAATTGAACTATTTTGTGTTTTGATAGATGAATATGATAGGAAGATTAACCATGAAATTCAAAATAAGCAGGTAGAATCATTCAATATTGTGTTTATCTGTGGCAAGAAATACAAAGTACAGAGAACAGACCTGGATGGTCAGAAAGAGCAAGAACTTAAATGACATGATGTTGGGACTTGATTCTTTCAGTTGTGTAACAGGCTACAATGTAATACTGATAGGATATCCTCCAGCTCTCCTGGAAAATAGGAATAGAGGGTTTTATTATATGTTGAGTGTGTAATAGTGGATATGTCATTCATACTGGCATTTGTTTCCTCTGCTCACAGAACACTATAACATGATTCTGGATAGAGTAACAATACAAATAACTTGCTCTCTGGCTTCAACTACTAGGAAAGTAATGGCTACTGTGTATTCTACTTACAACTTTTATGCTGTAACAAAGCATGTATTATCTTTGTTTATTTAAAAAAAAAAAAAAAAAAAAAAAAAGTAACACTGATAGCCACAGTGAATGTGCCTAATAATGTAGATGTATATTTTCAGAATGTTATCCACAAATGCCCTGTTCACTTCCTGATCATGGGAAGCAGGAGGATTCTCAACTCATATCTAGTGTACTGCTTAAAAATTGATGCTTTGCTGTTTCATATGCAGTTCATTTGAAGAAGCAGCAAGAAAAATGCTTACTTGAAAGAGATCCAGCACATCCTAACTAAATGACCTCTATTATTATTGGCTTTATTAATAAAATTACATTTTTGCTGTTACCTCAGTATCTGCCAATGAATATCATGCAATTACTACAATTTGCCACTGTAAACAAACTATATGCTAGTTAAATAGGCTCAGCAGATAGGAAATTGAGGTGTCTGTAGAAAACTCTAGTTTTTTACTAGTAATCTCAGAGGTCAAAGTAAAGTAAAAAAAAAAAAAAAAAAGAAAAATAATCATTACATAGATGAGAAAGGGTATTAAGTTAAAGACAAGGAGGAAAGAGAAAAACTATAGCAACACTTTTGTCAGAAATTAGTATGGCCGAGGAGAAAACCCATGGGAAATTAATAAACAAATGTTCCTGAGACAGAAAGTCCTGTCTTGCTCCTGGCAAGTCCATTTTGTCTTTATAAATAGCATCCAAAGGATGTAGGTCATGCATAGCAGTCTAGTTAAGCAGTGTCTAATTCCAGGCATCTAAAATTTGGTCACATCAGAGTCTGAATTAAGATTCATTGCGAGGATTTCAGTGACTTCATTGGAGCAAGAGTACTGAGGAACAATCAGACAATAGTTCTCCCCTGTCAAATTTACTTGACAGTGAAGAATAGACCTGGGCCTTTCTTGGGTTGTTGGCCATTCATTAATTTATATATGCCTATTCAATAGAAATTCCAAAATTAAGTCTCCAACTGGAAAGGAGGACTAATGGGGAAGGGAATGGTACAGTCTTATTTACTGTCATAGATTGTGCAGAAGGGAGGCCACAGCCTGATATTAAAAATAATCCTGAGCTACTTTTTTGAGTCACAAGAATAATAAAATACCAAACTAATGAAATTTATTTTGCTTGTGATGTCTTGTTTTCTGCTGTGTTCTTTCAGGTAATTCAACAAGTAATTTTGTGTGATCTGTGGAGCAGTAGTCAAAAAGTAACTTCTTCAGTGGAGTTCAAAGGACAAAATAGGTACAACTTTTTCTTCACCAGACTGTTTTCTTCCAAACCAAAGAGAGATAAACAAGGTTGTCATGTTCTAAATCACTGCTGTCAATCTTTTTTCCCCCAAATATCTTAATTAGATTTTTAGATAACAAAGCTTGATAAATTCTCTCAGTATTGTCAGCATTCACTTATAGGAATGCTAGGTATGTCACATCATCTATGGTGTTTATTTTGGAACAGTGCTAATGCTAGAAATCAAGCTGGCTAGCAAGAAGCTTAAGAACACAAAAACTGTCTTTTGGAAGAGACAACAAGCTTCCATCTGCTTTCAGATGATCAATGAGCTCTCCCTAAAGGCAGAACTTCCTAGATGGCCACTGCATAAACAACGGCAGAAGAAACCAATCCCTCCAGGCTGCCAGAGAAATGACCTATGGTTTCCCATTTAAGGGACTGAGCTCTATTAGTGGCCACCAATATAATCCAGAGGCATTGAGATAGGTAAAAAGAGTGTATGTAAGAGTACTTTTGGGAGACTATATGGTTTGAATAACGGAGCACAAGTTTTATCTTTCTTACAATGATCAGAGCTTATCACAATTTTTTTTGCAGCACAGTATCTTTCCATGACTCCACACTCCAGAATGCAATGTTTTCTGTAGAGTGGGCTATACTAAAATTGTCAGCATTAAGTGTAACCTGTTCTGTGATTGTTCCTGACACTGCTGTACCAATCTATTCTCTATTGGTCTAGCACTACAGCTTTCAGTGGGCCCTTATAACGTTCTCTTACAGACAGCAACAAAAACCAGTTGATAACAGAAAGACTAGATAGAAAGCTAGTAAAATATCAGTTAGACTGGGTATGTGCTACATAACTGATGTTATGGTGATTTTGTTAACGATTTCCAGTAAAATGATAAACAGTATCTCAGATTTCAGATAACAGAAAAGAGCAATGTTTTGCCAATTTTGTGTCATGCATGATGGTTATAGCCAGGCTTTTTCGTTGCTTGTTAATGAATCATGCTTTTTCTGTCCAAAACTAAAAAAAAAAAAAAAAAAAAAAAAAAAAAAAAAAAAAACCACAAACACCAAACACCAAACCAACAAAAATTAACCAAAAAAACCACTAAAAAAAAAGTATTAACTGTAATACTTTGCAATAGGATAATAAACTGCACAGACAGTCCTGGTCTCTTCAGCTTGCTTTATCTTTTATTGTTTACCTGAAGTGATGATCAGTATTTTAAGTCAGGCCAACCATTTTTTTTCTCACAGAATATATGGATCAGATCTTTCAACGAGCAGATGAAACAAGCTGGTTGTTGCCAGCCTTGATAAATTTTGCTTAATTGGACCTGGCAAACGAACAACAAACATTGTGATGTGGCCTTAATATAGCACCTACTGTTCTAAAACTTTGTCTGTAGTGCAGTTGTTAGAGCACACAAAAAAATCTGCTTTCTACATTTAAAGTGCTACAATAATTTATTCTAGAGATTCTAAAAGAAATTCAATGGCTTTTTTTTTTTTCTGGGGGAAAAAAAAGAAAACAAAAAACCAACCAAACAAAAAACCCCCAAACCTGCGACTCAAACTAAGTTTCTTTTTACACTTTATAGTCTGTTAACAGATATAGAGTCTCTGGGAACAATCTTTTCTGGAGAGATGACCCCAAGTATAACCTCAATTAACCATTAGAAACCAGAAGAGCCTTTTGGAGCCTACAGTTATTTAAGAACTAACACTTAGATGAAAGATGTAGATGATGTTATTTGTTTCATTATAAAGCTACAGTAGCAAAGTCTTAGCTGAGCAAGAGCAGGTACCTATTCTACCAGCCCAACAGGATACAACCTCTGTTTTATAATTATCCATTTCAAAAAGACAAAATTACATGAGTGCTAGTTTATGTGAGCCATATAAGCATTTGACCTGATGCCAAACCAAGAATTACTATCCAAATTTCTTCAGTCCTGGAGCACTGTATTCAACCAAAAAACACCCACTGCATCAGAACAAAGTAGAGATGACAGACAGCACCATAGGTAGGCACTGCTGGCAGAGACCTTTTACATGATGTCAATTCTGTACAGAAATAAACTTTTTTTTCTTTTTTTCTATTCCCTTTGTATTTATAAGGTTGTAATGTTTTTGTTCTTGATCCTCTTAAATCATTGCAGTTAAAAAGGGCAAAGATTTCTGAACTGGTTGTTGATATTTCTTGGTAATATGCTTAGTATTTTCTTGTTGCAGCATACATTGAAAGATAAATGACATTTCAATATATTAAAACTTAAAAGTACCCTGATTATCAGGTTCTCTGACAGTTTAAGCTGATACAGCTTCATTAACTTGTCTAAAATTTATCTGGTTTATGGCAGCAGAACATTTGGTCCCACAACTACAACACAGCCTTTCCACAACAGGGTGAACCCAATGTCTAGCAGGACAGATCATTTCCTTTGCTTAGTGTTGGTGGCATCACATACACCTTCTCTGACCGATTGTGGGATTTCAGGCTTACTGCTTTAAAAATATCCTTGTCAGTGACTATGATGGACTGACTCTGGCTGGATGCCAGGTGCCCACCAAAACATTTTACTCCTCCCTTCTCAACTAGACATGAGACAGAAAATATAACAACAGTCTTGTGCATTGAAATAAGGACAGGGAGATCACTCACCAATTGCTGTCACGGCAAACCAAACTCAACTTGGGGAAAATTAATTTAATTTATTGACAATCAAATCAGAGTAGGGTAGTGAGAAAATAAACCCAAATCTTAAAACACCTTCTCCCCACTCTTCCTTTCTTCGTGGGTTCAGCTTCAACTTTAATTAAAATTTTCTCTACCTCCTCCACCCACAACAGTGTAGGGGGATGGGGAATGGGGGTTGCAGTCAGTTCATCGCATATTATTTCTGCCTCTCTTTCCTTCTCAGGGGAAAGACTCTTCATACTCTTCCCCTGCTCCAGTGTGGGGTCCCTCCCACAGAAGACAGTTCATGAACTTCAACATGAGTCCTTTCATGGGCTACAGTTCTTCATGAACTCCTCCTTCATGGGTCCCCTCCACGAGGTAAAGTCCTTCAGGAACAAGACTGCTCCTGTTGGGTCACAATTCCTGAAATCAAACCTGCTCCAGCATCATCGCTGATGGCCTTGGCCTTGGCCAGCGGTGGGTCTGTCTTGCATTGGCTCTGTCAGACACAGGAGACGCTTCTAAGCAGCTTCTCACAGAAGCCACTCCTGTATCCCCCCTGCTACCAAAACCTAGCCATGCAAACCCAATACACAGAGTTTGTCTTGCCCACTCTCACATCATCCATATACTAGCACTAGATTATTTTCTTGTAAACTTTCCCCAAAGCCTTAGTAACATCTGCAGGTGGCAACCACTTAACACTAATCTACTGTGACAGGAAGACTGTATCAACCAAACCTATTAAGTGATTTGGTGGAAATTAATTGGAAATGAATGGTGGAAATTTGCCTAAGGAAGACAAGTAGCATCTCCCTGGAAATGCTAGAAGAACAGCTGCCCACAAAGGTACAAGCACTCCTTCCATAAAAGTTCCAGAATAATTAAAGTGATTACAAGGGAACAGACCTAGAGAAATTTGATTTAAATATGTATTTTGAAATATATTTTCGTTTTATTTCAAGAACTTCTGGTTGTGTAGTTGAAAAAAATATGGTTGTCTTCATTAGGTTTGAGACATCCTGGACAACCTGGCTGAATTCTCTGCTTCAAGGTGAAGGAATCATATAAAGCAAGTGTTTATAGCTGCAGTTTTAGTTGAAGAATCCATAGCAAAAGGAGTTGTAACAGAGAGTCTGATTTTTTAGGGGATATTTAAGGAAGGGAGAGAGGATTCATTAGGTATCTTCTCTTTTTTTCTTTTTTCTTTTTTTTTTTTTTCCTTTTTTTTTTGTGTGGGAGGGAGTCTGTGTTCTGTTCACTCCTTATAAAAGAACTGGGATGTTGATGGGGTTTGCTGTGATCTGACTTACCAACTTACCAGCTCTAGTCAGGCCTTTGGGTAGAAATGGTCTCCAGAGAGTAGGTTAATGGGAATGGCTCATGGCAAACCTGATTCACAAGAAAAAGTGGTAGCAGGCAACATATCCATCAAGAACAGCAGACGAGAGCAGCAGCTTCACTGGCATTTCCACTTTCTAGTGAATGCTGACCACGGAGGGGGGGGTGGGGGGCAGCAGCATTCTGAAATATGGATCCCTGCTACCCCCTGCCCTTGGGAGAACAGAACCTTCTGCTCAGAGGCTGGTTTCATCCACATCTAGACACTAGTGAGCATGCAAGGTACTGCTGAAGATGGCTAATGGCTGGTTCCTTTTGCTTTCATTCATTGTGTTCTGAGGTGTGATGGTCTTGCATATTTTGGGTTGTTTGGTTTTCGAGTTGTTAGTCTTACTGAGTTTCCCTTTCATCTCTGCACCCTGGTAATGTTCTATTTCCATAAATCAGTTTAACCTAATGTTTGGAAATATTCATATTCATGAAGGGCTGAAATGTGGTTCTATGTTTTGTTTCATATTGTTTTCAGTAGTTTTCCAGTGAACCTGGCCTTTGTTCTTGCCTGTCAGTGCCTGTCAGAAAGATTACAGCAGTTTGGAAAAATCTGACTACCACTTTACTGGATGTAGATAGCTGAATTAGTGAATGTGGGACTTGCTGTACAATAAGCACCTTTGTTTAGGGCTTGTGCAAAGTCTGGAAGCACTGGCACTGTGCCTGATTCAAGGTAGCTATTAGAGTCTTTTCATTGACTTTAATTGGAGCTGGATTAGGGCCTAATCATTAAAAAAAAATCTTCATCCTGCAGTGCGCAATGGTCACATCTGACCTCAAATTTTCAATAAGAGGCATTGGTAGGGGAAAACTAGAACATAAAAGATAGAAAAATAATATTTTCCTGTCAAACAAAGAATGATAACTGTATGTAGTACAGTGACCATATGCCTCAAATTTGTCTTGAACTCCCCAAATTTTTTCTATGTATAATCTGTCCAGCTTTGATTTTTGGCAGCTGCCAGAGCACAGTGGAAGAGAAGGCTGTTTGTCTGCCTTTAGCTGGTGTGGGATTTGCTGTTGGCAAGCACAGATGACAAACACTTCAGTTCTGTGACCAAATGTCTTTGCCATTGTTTTTATTAGACTGTGGGATGTTTTCCCTGATAGAAGACAAGATGTTTTTGGCAACTTATTGCAGTGTAATAAATTAATAAAATATCAGAGAATAACATATTTTATGTATATGTATGTATATTTTAATACATAAAAGTATGATATATTAGGGGTTTTTAGAAAGGATTTCACAGTTTACAAAGCCAGTGCTATATCATTGTTATAGATTTGCAGTGACTGTCCATCTGTGTCTCTTGCTCTATGCCTTCAATTTCTTTATATTATCTATGTACTACAGATGAAAGGTCCCATGCTTCATGCCCTGTGAAAGTACAAATGGAGCATGTGAAGTGTAATGGAAGCACAGCTGACTTGAGCCAGGAAGATTAGTAATGCAGAAAACTATAAATGCTGGAATATTATTGATGTTGTTATAATGAATTTCTGTATCTTAAACCTTATTTTTAAGGAAGTAACTTTTTGACAATACTATTAAGGTCATGTGTTTTGGTTTGGTTTTTGTACCGTGTTATATGAATTGTAACTTTTTGTTGTATTCAAAATATCTGCTATTTGGGACACATGAGAAGAACAATCAGTTTTATTATACCTACCGATATATGAGGTCAATCAGATATGGCAAAAAAGTCCACATTAATTTATCAATGTCAGTAGCCTGTAGTTACATGTCTTATGAAATGAGCCTATATATTTTCTGTCATAAAAACCTAAATAGTATTCTGGTAACACTTTCATTACAGGAAGAAGTTTCTTTAGCAGCTTTTGATCATGTTTCTTCTCAAGCTCTGAAGATTTTTATTGCTGGCATACAAAATGTTACTTCAGTATTTTTCTCCTCTTTCTCATCATGAGAGCACTATTAACTACTAACTACTGCATGAAGTTAAATATGGCAGACAACTGGAGAAACTTTAACATTGAAGCAATATTGTTCAGTCTGGTATTTTGTACATTAAAAAGTTTATTCAGTGTTCTGATAGCAAAAAAATTGAAGTTATTGCAAATAAAATCTTTCTCTTTTCTTGTTTTGTGTTTTCCTTCTCTCCAAGGCAAATAATTTCAAGCTAATCTCTTTGATTCACATACTGATGGACAAATGTGTCAAAATTGCTGGAAGCAAATGCTGTAGGGCATGTGTTTTAAGAAGCTCTTGATTCATTTGTGTACTTACAAGTTTTCTATTTTTATTCATGGTGAGCATACTTCACCATGCCTGTCACACCAGCTCAGAGACTGAACTGAACTTTTCCCTTTTAATGGTTTTATCTTCTGAAATATCTGTAAACCGTATGAGTTTGTTCTTTTTTTAAATTCCTACTGGATGCATAACTACACATTCATTTTAATTCACTATGACTACAGCACATCTTTGCCATCCTCAAAATCATCTGCTCTTGGTTATACTAGATAAAACTCCTTTGCCAAGTGAATAATAGATACAAAATTTTGATGTCCATGCTCTTCTACCTTCTTTGATTTTGTTGTGCTTTTTTACAGTTGTGTTTAGTAGCAGTTAAACCAGTTCAAAACATGTTCTTGCTGTTTTCATGCTCTTGCTTAATGTGTTTTTTATTTTATGTGGAATGAACCTATCTTCATGATAAATACTTTGCAATTCAGGCCACATTTTACATGTCTAAAGAATAAGTTAATGACCAAACTCCTTGTTCTTATTCGAGGGGGGGTGTGTGGTGTGGTGTGTGTATAGTAAGGGGTGTGTGTGTGTGTGTGTGTGTGGTGTGAGTAGTAAGGTGACCTAATTATCATATTTTTGTGAAAAATATACTAGAATATACAGAATTTATTTTAAGATTTTACTTCTACTTGAGGTGACAAAAATTCTTATTGTCTTTGAGGAAAGTTGGTCAAGACCCTTGAATACTAAACATCTAAGGCTAGGAATAAGTGGGGCTGGTGAAGAGGTTTTTTTAAAAAAAAAAAAAAAAAAATTGTTTGAAGGAGACTTCAAGCAGCAAATAATTTAAAGAAAGACTGTGGGACAAGAAAATCGTGGCCATTTCTCACCTTGGAGCCTAGGTTTTTTCTTACCTAACAAAAAAGCCTTAGAGAAGGAAGTGATTAAACATTTGGACAAATGATGTACAAGGGAGTCTCAAACCTGCTCAGACCTGGACTTTTTTACAGAGGTCTCAGAAACAACAGTAGAAAAATAAAGAAAGTGAGCGCCAGTAATCATCAAGCTGTGGCAAACAGGGCTGGAAAGCACAGCCCTAGAGAAAAATGCCTTTTCAGGGAACGGGGAACCTTTGGGCTTCAGAGGGAGGGGAAAAAGTTATTGCAGGTTCACAAAAAGCATCCAAAAAAAAAGAACAGAATGCAAGGAAACTAATTCACATAAGTAAAAATTAATTATGCCAGAAGATAATATTGTTTTAATTATTTTGAGCAGGAGATAAGCAGGGTAGATGCAGGACTGTTCTAGGCCTTGAAATTGTTTGAGACATTTTCCGTAAAAAGTCCTTCAAATCCTGAACTGATATTCCTTCAAATTATGGAGTATGCCACACCCATCTGTTGCTTGCCTCTTGTTTTGGGCGTATTTCAATGTTAACAGTTTCTGCTGTTTCTCCATCACACCATTTCTTGGTAACATTCTTTCTGTGCAGATGCTAAGGATGACAGACTGCTTCCCAGAATTAATGGGACTCAGCAGCAATGTAATAAATGCCTGCCTCTCACCCCAGCAGGAAGCGTCCCTCCTGTTTGCTGCACAGCTTTGACTTTCAGCTATGTACATGGAGGACCCTACATTCTTATGTAAGTGCAATTTCTTTATGGATCATTTAGTGTTATGTTCATAAAAGCATTGCTAGACTTTTTTAACTTTCAGAATTGCAGAATGCAGGGAAATTTAAGGTAATAAATCCGTCATGTACCATATTATGTATTACCTTTCCCACAGTTGTATAATTTTCCTCCAAACATCAATTTTAGCCATTTGTACACTTATCAGGATGTGGGCTGAATTTATCTCTCCAAGCCAATATGATGACCATCATGTAACCAACTCCACTTTTCCATTCACCATTCAAAACAAAATTCAGATAGAGAACTTTTGTTTTGTTGATGTAATTATTTCAGGTGACACCCAAGGCTTCTTGCTTTGTTTGTTAACCAAAGTAAAATAAACAGATTTTTCATGTGGAAATCTGCAGTATTAATCAAGTTTACTACAGAACTCTGTAAATCCATGCTTATGTCTTCTGTAAAAATGGCTGAGCCTGTTATCTTGCTTCTAGTGCATATGCAAAATTCATGTTGAGTTCAAAAAATTAGTACCACCACCACTTAAAAACTTTAATAGACAGAATAGAGTAAATTGGAAGGGACCTACAATAATCATCTAGTCCAACTCCCTGATCCGTTCAGGGCTGACAAAAAGTTAAAGCATGTTGTTAAGGGCATTGTCCAAACTCCTCTTAAACACTGACAGGCTTGAGGCAATAGTACAGAGAGATTGTAAAAAAATATTCAGCTATATTTTCAAAGGGTTATTTTGAAAGCAGCCTCCAGTTTTGTATACCTAGTGAGCTATGTGAATATCCCAAAATCTGCATGCACAAACAGGATAGATGTCAACAAACTGTGAGGCTAACCACCGTATCAGTGTACACAAAATAGTGTCTTGAATGATGGAACCTGCTTTATTTTTCTCCTCCAGCTCTCTTATTACAAGCATTATGGCCATCTCTGAGCCCTCTGCAATCTCCCCAGAGTGAGCTACAGGCTTATCGAATTTTGCTTCATCACAAGGCCAGGACCTAGGGCTGGTGATGCACCGCTGCTGTCGTGGGACAGAAATTGAGGTGAGGGGAAAGTACAAAACTGAGGTGAGGAGCACCCTTGGGCACTGGACATCCTGCTGCTGCCTGCTGAGGCCACCTGCGGCCCTGGCCATGACTGTTACCCCCAGCCTCCCCCCACAGCAGCAGGGAGAAGGCTGGCGTGTGCTCCAACATAGCACCAAGCGGAGAGCAGGGCTACGACCTTCAGTGAGCCCCTCGCAGCTGGGTGTGCGAAGTGCTGCCTGGCACACGTAGAGCCAGTGCCGTGATCTTCCTCCAGCTGCCAAATGGGACTGTGTGATTATTTGACATCCCTCGATGTCTGGTTGAGCAACAGAATTGCTGCCTTGCTGCTTAAATAGGTAGCTTTTGGCAGGTCATCAGTCCAGATGTCAGTCACAGCAGTAAATTTTTTCCAGTAACTGTATCCAGATGCTAGATTTTTAAAGATTTCTTATGCATCCTTTTTAATGTTTCTGTTCAGTTTCACTGCTGGTTCTGCTGACAGCCGCAGTGTTGCTGGCAGCCTAGCACAAGGACTGCAGTATTGCTGTGGTAGTACTTTGTCTTTCTGAATGTCCTCCTGCTTTCAGTGATATAGGATGAAAAATGTGTGCTCTGTCTTGCTGAGGCCAAATTCATAAATTCTTCAGGAGCAGAAGAGCATAAGATCCTTCCAGTGCTATCAGAGGGCAGTTACTGATTCACACCACACCCCACCCACACCTCTGATGCTTCTCTTATAACTGATGTTTGTCATTACAATAAAAGGTAGAATATATTTCTGTAGATATTTTAATTGCAAACCAATATTGAGAAGTCACTGACTATAACAATAAGCATGCAATTCAGCAGTTGCCTTCAGATCATTATTTAGCTGTCCAAAAGGATATCATAATGCATCTTCCCTTTCAACTCACAGATTTTACACCTAGTCTGGTCTCTAGTTCTTTGCTAGCTGTCAATAACTAATAATTTCCCCTTCTCTCTGCCCATTGCTTCAGCCACCTTGAATTTTGGACAGCTGCAACGTTGTGAGTGTAGAGGTAGGAGGTCATGTCAGGGAAGAACAAGCGATGGTTCTTCAAACACTGCGGGATGGTGAAACGGACTACATAGAAAATACTAATTTTTTCCCTTTTCATTTTCAAAATTCCCAAGTTGTGGGTGTGTAAATGTATGGTGTGGTGCTATAGTGAATCGTGTTGGAAGAATATGATTCAGCATGTCCTTAAGTACTCAGTTTCTATGGCTAAAAATAGTCTTGTTTCTTTAAATGAGACTGTTCTATATTTGTTACAGGAGAAGTCCTGTAAAGGTGAGGAAGCTAGGAGCCTGATAACTGCACCAGCTGTTATTGGATCCCACTGGGAAGTGATCAGGTGTTCCCTGTAAAGAACTAAAAAGAGACATTTCGGGGAAGGAATTTTTTTTTTCTTTCAGAAGATTCTGAAACTAGAGAACTAAATGCAAAGAATCTGTTAGAATAGGATAAACCAATGTGAATGTATTACACAACTGAGTCAAAGACTATCAGGTGCAAGACAATGAACAAAATTGCTGTTTTGTTTTGCAGCAACTAGCTGATATTTTTAGCATACATTCCGAACCCCATTTAAACCACTGATTTATTACAAATCCTTTGCTGTGTGCAAAGTAAAAAAAAAAATAAAATTAAGCTATTGCACTCAATTCTCTAATAAGTCATTTATATATGCCAGTGCTATCTCTCTAGCTGTTAGTTATAGGTAAGCATTATCTTTTTGACAGTAAATGTTGTGACAGAATGAGTCCTTGACTGATGTTCTGATTGCAGGCCACATCAGTAATGATAAATACACAGAACTCTCCTGCAGGTGTTTTCTCATGAGTGTTCAAATATCTCTAAGTGCTTTGATTCTTCCCATGTATAGATGGATGGATTTTGTATAGTTGATTGTTTGGGTTTCAGAAAAGTAAAAATGCTTTAAAAAGACTTGTAATGTACATTACTATACATTACTTAAGGAACTTCAAATTCCAGTTAGCAGTTGGCAAATGTGTATGGGTGATTTCTCTTAAACAGAGCAGGCTTTTGAAAACCAAGGCTAAATTCTAGTCATGAATTCTGATGGTTATAATATTTTGCAAAATACAAAATTACTAACCATGGCTTGGGCAGAGAAAGCCCTATCCGAAAATTTTAACTTCTGTATAGGGAACAGTAAACTGCCTAATCCTACTCCTTTCTATCTGCCTGACTGTTCAGTTTTATCAAAAAAGTTATTTTCCAGTAATTCATGTTTCCATCTTCTAATAGCTTTAGCCTGATAATACAATGGCAGCATCTATGTATTTCTCTTGTTTGCTGTGGTATTCTCACATTCTATCACAGTCTAGAAAATGCCTTAATAAATAAGAGGCTTGATTGATTATACAGTCAAGATGCAATGACAAAGCCATAGCTAGAGGATAAAACATCTTGCTGGTCAAGCTGATGGAGCTTTGAACTTTTACCTAAATCCACAAAGCCAACAGCTGATTGGAATGGTACAGTTCACTTATATAAATCTTTGATACACAATAATCAGAATTGTAGCATTCTCTGTAAAATATAACACCCTTGTGATCTCCTATAGAAAAGACTCCACAACAGTGTGCTGGAAAGTTAACAGCTACAGCAGAGGATATCAGATAGACTGTAATTACTAAAATCTGGTCAACAACACATCACCTGTACTTTTATTAAAATAGTATGTGAATCCTTTTGAAGGAACAAACAAGCAGCTTCCCTTTCATCCTAAAAACATGATTATAGATGTGGAGGTGGTAGCATTGGCAAGAAGCAATATTTATTTTCATTGGAATCCTCCAATATATCCTGGCAAATGGTTGACTAAAGATACTATTTAATGGTTCAATAATAATTCATGGAAAAAAATACTGTGCTGTTGTGGCTTCTGGAATGTAGTGGGTTCTGTATGTGGTGATCTTCATACAGTCCTCAGAACAGCTGAGTCATGATGAAAAGAGCAGGGTTCAACTCAGGATTACAACTGGAGACAGAAGTTGTAATGTTCTGTATGTAGCATACCATAAAGCACACACAACTAAGAGAGTTGATAACATTAGGAGTCTGGCTCATAGATGCTTTGCAGTAGGTTTGTAAATCCTCATTTCTTTAGCCTGTGCCTCATCCTTATCTTTATTCCTAATACCATATAAGAGAACATGATTCTCTCCTACAGCAAAATGTAAGGCAATATATGCTAGCAATGGCTTTCTCCATAATTTTATTGTTTATTTGATGTTTAACACTAAACATAGTTTCTAGATGCCGCAGTCCTAACCCCTAATACCAATTTTAACACTTGCCATACTCCATACCACACAGATATTTACCAGACCCACTACCAAATAGTAAAGGTATTTAGTGCCTCTGTACTTAGCAATCTCTGCTGTACCATCTCAAAAGCTAGAAATTCTAACCCTAGCCACATCTTCATACCAGGACCTTCCCAAACACTACAGGAACACTCCATTACATTGTCATGGTTAGAGACTTATAGCAATCCATTCCCCTCTATAACTAAGGAAAAGCCACTTCCCTTACCTGTACCAGTTCTCATGCTTGCCTTGCCTTCTTTGAACTCGGCACCACTTCAGTAACTCCTTCTCTGTAACTCTGCAGGGCTCTATTAGTTGTGGAGTGAGAATTATTCACTGTGATATCATTAAAACTGGAATTAGGCTAGGTTAGGAAACTGAGGCTGAGGACTTGTGATCACTTCTAAATGCAACTAAGTCCAATATCTCTTGCAGTAAGGAAACTGCAAATTCTTGTTGCCAGGAAGGATTGAAGTTAATTCTGATAGGGTTCATGCTGGTTTATGTTGAACAGTTAGAACAAAGCTATGTCGATCTTGTTAGTCAGCTGTACCTGAAATAAAGAGGTTAAGACTGGGTCAGTTATGTACTTAAGAAAAAAGAGACAGATTTCAATAAATCTATCTTTCTGAGAAGTGATGCTAATGGTTTCTACCTTATACTCCAACAGTTTAGGTACAGAAGCACATGCTGATCATCACAATAAATACTTGCCTTTCTTCCCTCCGATTTTGATCTCTGTAGCAGGTTAATGGCAGAGGAAGATATGTTTGTAAATGTAGGAGATCAAAGCATTTGATATGTAATGGATTATTATTATGACCAAGAGACAAATGGAGACATTTGTATCAGCAAGGAATTCTAGCTCTGTTGTAAGCACCTAAACTTCTAATCTCTATCAAGATATCTAAGTTTTTGGGTATAGTGGAGAAGAACCTTGAGGAAGACACTTCTCCAGGTCGCACTTCTCTCGCCTCTCATGCAATTTCCAGTTCAACATAGAAAGGGAAAAGGGTTAACACAGGAAGCATCTACTTATGCAAAGCACAGAAGGCTAGTCCCTGAGAGAGAGGGCACTGAACCTACCTGATGGGAGAGAGTTGTCTTCTCCTGACTAATATTATTTGGTCAATGTGGCCTCATTCTTTCATTTCTGGTGGAGGAAGATGACGGCACTTTAAATTCTGAATTGCTGTTGCACTCACTGAGCTGGCTGACAGCAAGTCTGACCTAGCTACCTACAGGCATAGTCAAAGGACATGTCTATCTTCTGTCAGCGGCCTCCCAAAGCAACTGCCTGTCTTGTGCCACTTCTAACTGGTCATTTTCCTGTTTAAAAAAAATAAAAAAATAATAATTAAACACACACACACACACACCATTCTTTGAAAGACATGTTTGCGTTTATGCTATCTCTGTTGTGCTCAGATAGTTAGCTTCTGTGTAGTTACCATGAGTCATTTAATCCAAAAATAGGATTTGCACACACATTCTGCAAATCTGCTAACAGCCCACATTAGTTCTGCGCTCAGTTGTGTTTGCAGCAACACCTTCTGGGTGCATATCCTTGCTTTCCTGAAATCCATTTTGGTCTTTCCTATTTTCCACTTGTTCATATCTCAACTTTTTTTGTTCAGCTGATTTAAAGAGATGTGTTCAGTCACAGACTTCAGTTTTCACATCACGGTGACAGAGAAAGGTCATTGTTTCTAGATTTTCTGATATATACCAGTTCTGCTGTGATACCTTGTAACATAACAAGAAAATTAAATTAAAGAACACCTATGAAATTCTACTCCCTTAGAGCAGTAGAAAAATAGGATTTAGTAGTACAAAACTTCGCTGAAAAGCTGCCGGTAAGTGTACCTGTGATAAAACAGCTCAGGTACAACAAGTCATGTAAAATACAGTCACTTCGAAGACCAGAAACCCAGATTCACTTTTATATATCTTATAATCCTTAAATGGAATATGTTGTTTGAAACAGATATGGTTTTGATGTCTTTGTATTGTTTTAGTATATACAATTGATTCAAACCCAGTACTCCTGAATTATACCATATGAAGTAGTATACGAATCAAAAATGCTAAACTGCTCATCATTTAAAATGTCATCTGGGTTTTTCTAGGTGGGGACATCTTGTTTTCTGATTGATAAAGAAGTTTGGGGAAGTTAGGCATTTTTTGCATTATTGATTTTTTAAAAATAATTTTTAAAAAGAGCTCTTCTTGAAATGTTATATTTGTCGTGTTCTGTTGTCACATCAATTAGAACTGTTCAGTTTCCAAATAAAAGCTGTACACTTGGGATCAGACCTATTCAGATCAAGAAAGCAACAGGCTGTTTGCTCTGCCATAAGATACAGATATCCTCTAGCACACACAGAAAACCTGAGATCTGATCCATTATTGGAAACCATTAGCATAAAAACTCTGCCAGGCCGTTGACATCTGCATTATCAAATCCCACTGTGGGACTAGATATTCAGTACTTAGATCATGCTGTTAGTCATATCATATTGAAATAATCAGCAAAAATGCATGCCTAGGAATTCCTGAGTTAACATAGAACTGAAATAAAATAAAAACCATAAAAACCACATAACTTCTTATAGTTTGGTACATGTTGTATAGTGGACTGCTTTAATATTCTAAGAGCCAAGCTTTGACTCACATTTAGACTGATCCAAGACTTAAGTGTGAGTAGACCGGGTCCTGCTCAGCTCAGAACGCTCTTTAAGAGGCTAAATTATGCACAGTAACTGTATAACAACAATAGTTACAAGGAACCAGCTTCCCTAATTCCATGTTCTAACCTTTGTTGACTGGATTACATCTCATCTCAGAAAAATTTTTGTATGTTTCTGGATAAAGACAGTTCAAAGCCATCCACCGAAATTTCCTGGCTTAAATATACCTTTCCAAAGAGGAAACAGAGGTACAGGAGGCCAGAAACTCCTTAAGTTATCTTTGATGCCAAAGAATTTGCCAGAGATGTAATCATAGTGAAAAACTCAGAGGTTAATATCTCTTGGGAGAGAGGAGGACTGCAGAGGCAGTTTAAACATCTGTAATTTTCATCTTACAGTTCTCAATCCTTTCCTTTTAACTCATCATCAGAAGACCATCTATATCATTAGGCCATTGTAGGAATTTTAATTTTTTCAGGTGTAGGGAGCTAATCATGACTCTTTCAGGCTGTGAGTGTATATATGTTTTAAATGATACAACTGCAACAGCTAGACACTGGGAAGAGGTGTTGGGGACATGAACGTTTTGTTCCTCTAACCTGGTACAAATAAAGCCAGCCATAAACTGAGCAGCACGTATGCCTTACCTTAAAATCATATTTCGCTACAATTACTTATGGTGTTTGATATGATATGTTCTATTGCAGAATGTTTCTCAAAATTAACTGGAGTAGGTGTTTTAGTAGAATGAACCTTAACCTAAGTGTGCTGATTTGACAACAACTGTGGAGCAGCAGATAAACTTTACAAGTGTCTCTACCTTACTAATTCAGGCCAGTGTTATTAATAGTGTGTGTGAGATTTACAGTAGGGCCTTAGGAGGTAGATTTAACAGCCAGGAAAACTAAATTTTGTTTGCTCTAGATTCAAGGCAGAGAATACTAGATTTTTTCGTTTACTTTCCAGTAAGCTACTTTACAAATAGCGCTGTAAATTTTACACTATGGCTTCAATTACCAAACCCTTTAGGCACCTGAATAGAATAAGAAATCTGCATGCAGATGAATACATGCAATATTCCTTTAAAACAAATAAATAAAACGTCTTACAATAAATAAGAACCCAAGATCCTCCATGGGTAAGACATGAGTCTCGCGTATATTGTGAGAAATAAAAACAATACTAGGAAAAAGAACAAATGCATAATTCTTACCCAGGAGTAAGTATGTAACCATCAATAGCATCTTACAGTTTTCGATATTTATGATATTTATATAATACCTTTCCCCCTGACATTTCAAAGTGTTTTCCTTATATTAAGTTTCACAGAATCTTTCTGCAATGATATTATCCTCATCTAGGCAATGAAAATGCAAAGGTAACAGTAACTGACACCTAGAGTGAGTGCCACACTCAGAATACAACTAACTCCTACCTTCTTGCACCAGCTCTTATATACATACTCACTTCTGGAAGTGTCTATTCAAACATGGGGGGTTTTCACTTTATTCTGAATTGGTTTAAATATATTATGCTTCTGGAAAAAAAGAAAAAATATATGACGAAGTTTTCTCTGTCAACTCCAGTATGCAGCAGTGTGTCTCTTCCACACCTACATTAGGACACTTAAATATACAGGAAAATTGTTTTCTATTTGGCAAAGTATGCCAGGTTCATTTATTTTGGTTGTTGTAACACATGGTATGTTTTATGGCACAATAATTTGGGGTCTTGGTGATCTGTACAGAGATATCACCACAAGCCCAGTATGAAAGTCATGATATGATCATTTTCTCTCTTGGAAAATTCACAGCAAGGTGGAGGTACTGAGCATACTGAAAGCATAGCCTTATGCAGTACTCACTGAAGAATTTGCATGCTCTACAATCCCCTGTGGCATCTAAAATTTCCTTGGAAACCTCTCCTGAAGTTACTCTGAAGTATTGTTTCTGTTTGCAAGATCACAGCTCGCAGATAAACAAGTAATAGAAGCTTTCGGCATTGATCCTGTTACCCTGGTACTTTATAAGAAGACACGATATAATTACTTCTGAAACGCTGGGCTAAAGTGTTATTACTACTAATATACCCTAGAATGCTGGAAGTAACTATAAAAAAATGCTGAAAAAATATTAGAGTACAGAGCACAATTTCACTTGCAGATTGTGTTTATGTTTTCTGTCACTAGATATCTAATTAGCAACTCATGACATCACCAGACCTTAACCATTTTGGCTGACATTTTCTACACTATTTGCCACAGGCAGATATTGCTGTGGCTCACTTTCCCATTGTAAATAGAAAGCCATTAAGCCATTTAGCTCATGACAGTGTTAGGAACTAGTTTAACTAACATTGGTTATGCACTTAGATATCGTAATCTAAGTAGAAAAGTCCTTGTGGAAATGAAAAAAATTTGTTTTCAGAATGTGGTTCGAATCTATGTGAGGCCTGGGGCTGCACACTGAACCAGATGTTGAAAATACTTAGGCAACAAGCATCATCCATTCTGTGCATGACTGAGTGTGGAATCTAAAGAAAAAATTAGTATGTGATCCTGTAATTAAACTGTAGAATAATTAATATACACAAGGGAAGGATAACTTCAAATACAAGTAATCTTAATTCAATTTTTTTTCTGTAGTTAATTTTGCACCCTTTATTTTCTTTCACTGTAGGTCTTCTCTAAGCGATATATGGTACAAGGGAAAGCAGAAGTGCAGTATTATTAGCTGATTTTATTCCCCTTTATTAAATGTTAATGTAAAATCTGCAACAAAGAATGCAATTGCCCATTTACTATTCTACAACAGTTCAGCTGTCTTTCAAAGATAACTTCTCGGTCACTTAACCAAAAAAACCCTAAGTCAGAATCTTTCACCTTATCTGTCAGGCTTCTAACCTTCTTAAGCATATGCTTGAACTTTGAAATTCCTAACACTGTGTGCAGAAGTCATGAATTATTTCTAGTTCACCAGGAAGGACACATCTCTATTGCAAATGTTGCTATTGCCTTACAACACTGGTATGCCTTAACTTGATTTCAACAGAATTAAAATCTATAGAGTGCTAGGAGATGGCACCAGAGGATAATCTTTTAGATTTATTATTATTTATATTGACCTCCCATCTGAAAGTCCCATCAAAGCTGAGAACTTCAGTTATGATATGAGAGTACAATTCAGCTTTCAAATACCATTCATAGTTCACCTTTCCTAGGATATACTGCAATATATAGCTCATCCCATTGAGCAAGTAGTCATGAATATGTCTTTGCAGATAAAATAAGCAAGCACACACATACAAGTATAGTCATAGTCTGTACCTATATTAGTATCAAAAATTAGTACATTTTTCTTATTTTTGTGTAGGCTTTTGTTCAACTGCATTGTGAAATACCCCAGAGCTATCTATTCAGTAAGCAACAAGCACTTGTCTCTTCTCAATCATTAACTCTCATTTTATGCCTATTTCTCAGACAGTTTCATGCCTCCTTGTGTTTCCTAGAGCTCTGATCCTGGTGTTCCTGCCCCATACACAAGCCTCGTTAACATTCCTCTTCAAAGGCTGCTGGGACAGAGCATCTGTGCAGATACTACATAGTGTAAATTCAACGAACAGGCTTGACAGTAAATGTTCCAAAATACCCAAAGTATTGTCATAACGTCAACAGAATATGTAGAGTTATTCTGGGGGAGCGCAGTGGGGAATACAATTCTACCTTCTCAGAAGTGAAATGCAGAGCATGTAAAAAGATGCTTGTTCACGTGTATCATTATTACAGGCAAAGATAACTCATTAGTTTTAAAGATTTTTTTTTCTTTTTTTTTTTTGCTGATGGCTTTAAGTATAGCGATTCGTGATTATGGCTGCTCTCATTTTCCTGGTTGCCTTTTTATCTTCTTACAGGACTGGAAATATGACTCCACTGAAGCTGTAATTTCAGCTTTCAGTCCTGGCTAACCCAGCTAAGAAAGAACAATTTGGGGTTGACTTTTCATTAAAGACATCAACACATCTCTCAGAAGTCAACAGCAAATCTCTCATTGAATTCTGTTATGCAAGATCAAGTTCTAAATGGGAAAATTCAGCAGATATATACCAGTAACTAACAGAAGAATCAGACTACTTAGGCAGACCACTTTGAGGCTCTTCTTTCTGTTCCTCCACGCTCAAAAGTAAGCACTGTGGTAATTTATTTAACTGGCTGAGAAAGCATTTGTTTCATAGCCTCAAAAATTTTGAAATTATCCTCTTAAAAAAGGTGAAATCCAAGACCTAGAATGTACTATTATAAAAAGAGCGAGAAATAGTCTTAATGATTTTGAAGGGATTTGCTTTCTAACAAGTGAAAACTTCGATAAACACAGAGAATACTTTTTAAAATTCCAGTTCTTTGTTCAATAAGTGAATGTTTTTTACCCAGATTTAAACTTTAACTATGTAGAAACCAAGGGATATGACTCAACCACAAAGTTAAATAAATGCCTTACTGTTCTTTTGATACTGGCATTACAGTAAGAGCTAACAAACCAGGTTAACTTCTTTGTCTAATCCCATGCTTTTCACATTAGAAATTTTATATGGCTGGCTAACTTTTCTCTTGAAAGTCATTTTACAGCAGTTTTTTCAAATATTTATTCTGAGTAGTTGTTAATATTTGGTTGTTACTGTACACAAAGATTACCTAGAAGGATCCTCCTTCTGCTCCTTCTTCTTAATTTTGCATGAGCTTCCTGAACTACAAACTAAAGAATTGCTGTAACGTCAAAAAGTGAAGTCATTCTTTAAGGATTAAGGTCAGAAAAGTGTATGTGCATGTAACATAACTGTTCATGTTCTTAGTGTCATTTTGCCTCATGATCCTCGCCATTTGCATAATTTGCTTCAGCAGATCTTTGTACTTGTGTTTTGCTGCAGACTACAATGTCATTTTAAATAAGACCTACAGGATTCTTAAACATAGACATAATCATTGGGAGAATACAACTGTTGAGAAGTCTCATAAAAAATTAAGATAAATATTGATAGAAAAAGTATCGTGGTATCTGCCAAGCTGTCACTGTGCTGTAAAATCAGCATTCTGTAATGCCAACACAATTGATCAGCCAAATATTTCTCTATATGTAATGCAAGCTCTATACTTCACCCAAACCTCCTTGAAGATTCTGGCTAAACTTATGAAAATGAACATGGTTTTAATTTGGGGATTGTAACAAAATCTGAACCCAAGTAAGTTTCATATTGTTTAGGAATTTATAAGAAAATAATGGAACAGAACTGAACAGGATTCAATTTTTATCTAGAGTATAAAGGTAAAAAACTTGGAAACTTGCACTGACAGTGGGTAAAATAATCTTTCTTATCATGGAATGCTATGGAAGAATACCTGACCAAAGAAGAGACTGAGACTGTTCTCAGCCTCATTTAGAATTACAAATGTTTACTGTCATTATTTATTACCATGAAATTACTGAAAGAAATCTGATGTGATATGGCCACAGTCTGTGTTAGGACTACAGTCTATGTTAGTCCCTGATGCTGTTGTCCTAGATGCATAGTAAGTAATGCATCTCATTGGACACACTCAGTTTTTCTGGTGAAATTTACAGTTCTAAATGTGATAGCAACAAATCATCAGGGAAGTATTTAGCAGTTTGAAAGAAACACCTAATTCATCCAACAGATAGTTAGCAAAGGTTTATTCCTATTCTCAGCTGTATGACTGGATTTGCAATTAAGGTCTTTGTTTAATTTCTTCAAAACGTCGTTCCTGTTTATGCATCTTCTGCAATTCCATTTTTAAATGTAATTGTTTCTAAATCTCAGAGGATATTAACAGCTGCCTGAACTAATATGTTTTAATACTAAGAACTGTGATTTAAACTACTAAAGCAAAAACCAAACAAAGCAAACTAGATACAATTCTAATCATATTCTGGTAGCTGATTCTTTTTATTTTCTATCTGTAGGTCTTATATTAGTGTCGGAGATTCAGCTGTAGGTTTACAGTATCATACACTGCCAGTGTTTACAGGGATGATGTGAAAATGTAAACAAGCCATTCCTGCATTAGAAACAACCATTCCTTCACCTTTACTTAGGGTGAGGACACTTTCTGTTGAGCCTTACTATTGGAAATTGGATTGCATATTCCTGGTCATCTCACATGTTTTTCTGGAGTACCCTTCTGACTGGCAAAGCTATCATTGAGCTTGTAGCTGTATCTGCAGACAACTCTGTTCAATAGAAATGTAAGCAATAGATTTTTCAATGGCTGTTAAAAGACACCTCTGTTGTGCAGATAGCCTAAAATGGCAATGGAAGGCTCTTTCCTCCTTCACTGAGAAGTCAAATTTTCTGTTTTCTTCACAGCTGGATGGTGGAAATGACAGTCTTTTAACTTAGAGAATGCCTGTAATGTGTTTCAGAAACTGATGAGAACAATTTCTATTTACAGAGAAACAGAGAAATTACATCCTCTCTAGATTTTTTTTTCACATTTTCTTTCTAGCTGAATTTAGTGTATGTGTTTATTGTCTCCACCCACAACATTTCTTAGAGCATAGTTTCTGCTCTATTTGAAGACACCCATCACATTTACAATTTGTACAGATATACTAGCATAATCTTTAGAGAATGATTCTTGATACAGGTAAAGATATCTTGTCAATGCTGCTTTAATAGCAGCATGATTCAACCAATCTTTACCATACTCTAGCTACTGAAACTTCTAGATTATGAGGAGTTTTAACAACGCATCTCATTACATCGTCTCCTCAGGGTCTTGCAGTCAGCAAGCACAAAACTCTGGGGGTTTTATGTCTTATAGAGAGTCCTGGTCTTTCTGATCAATTTTTTTTTCCCCTCCTTTTACTGTTCCATATAAAATACTGCTGTCATTCTCATATATAGATTTGTGTGTGTGTATTACATGATTGTGATTATTTTAATAGGTGTGCTCTTCAGAGTTTCTAATGAAGTGTTCTGACACCGGTAACTTTTTTACAATGCAAGTAATCTGAAAAGCATTTTGTAAATTCATTCCACCTGTCCTACCATTGAAGACCTTGCTGGTGTCTGAATGACCACATGAAAAAGCATTTCTGTGTTTTCTGCTTTAATTAAATTCCCCTAAAGAGTAGTTCAATTTTTTTCTCTTTCAGAGAGCATCTTATGCTTGCTGAGGAACAAAACTATGTCAAACAAGAACTGTATATAGAATGTCTTAAGAGAAAGTGGAGAGGTAGCAATAAACAGGCTGAACACTCCCTGGTCACAAATTAGAGCAGTCTCAGTTACCCCAATTATGTGTAGCTGCCTATGGCTTGAATGAGTCATTTCAGCAACTGGGGATCAACACTGGAGTACTTCGCCTGCTGCCCTTTCCATGAGACAAATCTTTTTCAGATTCCAAAAAAAGCCTGGTATAAAATGCTTTCATCATCTCTCCAGCACCTGTGAGTTTAGGCAAAGAGTTTGTGCAACAGCTGAGTCACAAGTTCTATTCTTTCAATACAATTTTTTAATTTTATCATTCCTTCTCTTTCAGTCTACAGCTACTTTCCGTCTCGTAACTGTCCTATCACTGTTGTTTCACTTGTCATCTAATCTGTTTTCAATGGCATTGCATTTTTGTGCTTCCTGCTCTTTCAGAAACATATTCCATACAGCCCTTGAGAGAACTGTCTCTTCCAGTTCCATCATGACAATCTGCTCACTTCCTTTTTCCTTGAGTGATGCTTTTCTTTTGCATGGTCATTTTCTGATCTGCTCTGCCTTACTGCATCCTGACTGTGCTTTCAGAACACAAATGCATTTTCCTTGTAGTACTCTTTTCTTTCCTTGTTACATTTCCACATTGTTCATAGTTTTCCATGCTTGAGGACCTGACTCAGCGACTTACATCACATACCTATTGTCCAGCAGCCCTTCTAATTATGTCAACTGGGAACTGTGTTATGAAACCTAGACTAATTAACGAAGTTTTGTAAGCTGTGTCTATGTAGGCTAAGTGGAGCCGCTCCAGTGAATTGCACCAGTCAGTCTTCCCAGGGTGGAGACACCCTCACCTCCTCCGCATAAGAGCTCAGGCACAAAACTATGTGACAAATGCTGTAATTCTCAGGTCAGTAAGATCCTTCATTAGCCACACAGGGATGTGTTTAAGACATTCCTGGTTTTCCTTTGATTATGTCTACCCCGGAGATTTTGCCTGGGCCAGCTGTAAAGAAGTTAGCTCAAGAATAGAAACAGTCCAGCTATGACAGAACAGAGTTACATTTAGACCGATTTTCCCACTTGCTATTCACAGCTACAAGGGGTGTTTGCAACCAACGGTGTAAATAAACCACTTTCATTTCCAGGACTGATAATTAAGATAATCAAGACAGTCATGCTAATAGAGTTCTAAATCCTGAGTGGCTATAACCACCCAGGTTATATACCCACCTCCCTTTTTCAAAGATCCATTATTCCCTTCACTGGATTTCACTTATTGCAGCTAGTCTTACTGGATCAGTTAGAAATGTGAATTAACAACATCTGCATTAGCAGAAGCTTTGGTTGGAAAAGAGAAACAGGAGAGACAAACTAAGTTTTGCAAAACTGGGGGCATATTACATATAATTAGTGTGTAACAATGATAACAGTTCTGAAAACCTACAGTAGTTTATGAAATAATATAAATTTAGTTTAATTAGTTCACTAGTACTTACACAGATGATTTGGGGATTATGGTTAGAAAAGTCTTATTTCCCAGTATGAATAACATTTTGAGTGTAAGAAAAAAATATCTTTTAACAAAACCCCAACTTTCTTCCTTTTATTATAGCAGAAATAATAAGGTTTTAGGTATTCTGTATGATTTATTTGCACAAAAAATTACCTTTGATAGAAGCCAGTTTAGCTTTACATTAAATACCCTAAACATATCTCAGCATGATGACAAATGAAAATTAATTGAATTGTGGGTAAAAATGGGCAAGTTAGTAAGTAGTCCAGTGGTTTTGAACATCACTTTGAGTAGAAAAAAGCCACAAACAACTGACTTCTGTGTTTCTGATAGTATTCACCAATATCCTCAGTGGTTCAGGAGCTGCTATATCTTGAATAGCTAGTGATCCTTTTGGTTTGGACAAAAATCCTATACATATACCAGGAAAGCTAAGATGCTCTCAGCAGTTCAGGTATTTTTTTTTTCTGTTTTCTTCCTTTTCAGTCTTCACTCCCAACTCCCTTTTCAGTGTATATTTTTTTTTTACATACTAGTGTAGGATTACTTGGAAAATTTAGAAAGAAAACACTTCTCCAGTGTCTTTTCTTCTGAGTAATGTAGTGCTAGGAATGATGGCCAAAGCAACATTTAAATTTAGAACAGCTGAGCAAAGTGTTGTAGGGTGGGAAAAAAACCCTAAATCAAAACAAACAAGCAAAAAACCTGTGGCATAGAAAGAAACAGAGAAACAGAAAGTATTATGAAAGCATATAGGTTACCGAAATAGTAAATACATCTTTGATATATCACTTCAAACCAGTTGTATTCTTTCCTTTTCTTAACTGTTTTCTTTTTCTGTTTAGAAACTCCTTTTCTGTAAATAGACATTGCTATTTTCTGATTCCCTTTCAGCTGAAAAACACACCGCAACCTTCAATCCAGCAGACTGCTAATTTATTCTGTGGAATCCATTTTATTTCAAGTGTTCTAATTCAGCAAGTATACTTTCACAGCAAGCAAAAAAAAAAAAAATAAATTCATTCTCTCCAGCCTAACTCTCCTAATTTCATCTGGGGTTGTTCACAGAATTAATTTAGCAATAATTTAAGTGCATTTGACATCTTCAGACAGAATTCACATTTGTTACAATCTCAAGAGCTGGAGACTAGAAAATTATTTTCTTTTCCTATAAGCTCATGATTTCAGTAGGAAATGTTGTTTCTTCCTGTACTATACAAATCTGCCCCATTTGAGCAAACCTTAGTCACTCTGTCCCCTATCTACAGCCTCTCCCCAAAGCTATCATGATGATACTTCTCCTTCCAATCATTTTCCTCCTGAGGCAGTTCCTTCTTCATGAGAGTGGTCAGAGCACTAACTTGGAACTTTTTGAAAAAAGATGTCATGATTTCCGAGATAACTACCTCAGAGTGTATCATACTTTATATGTGACTTAGTATCCGATACTGACTGGAAACCACTCAGTTTCTCCACTCTCAGGCTGAGCCATGTGCAATACATCCCGGGTACTAGAGGGATAATTTCTGCAGTCTAATTCAGAGCATTTGCTGGCCATACAAGAAGAGAGACCCCCCAAGGCTTCTGGAAATGGAAATCAGACAGAATTCAATGTTGAAATCAGAAAACTCATTTGATTCCTGGCCTCTTTCCCGGAGCCACTTGTGCATGTGTGGAGACCAGTATCTCACATATAGCCTGTCCGTTATTTAGGGAAGCACCAGGACTCCTGCTTATGTCCTGTGGCCAGCTGGATCTCACAGGGAGGTAGGAGGAGGCTTAGCACATACAGTGCTTACCCCACCTCTTGTAGTAGCTTGAGCAGCCTAACTTGGAGGGCTTGGCATCGCTGATGCAGCGCATGAAACAGTTACTGCACATCAGCGGTAAAGGTGCCACACAGAGGGAACCACTGGCAAATGTTCAACCAGACCAAGGTACAATTGCCTCTAAAAAAATACAAGGCATTTCAATAGCTGAAGAGCTGAGACATCAGCAACATAGAGGGATATGATACTTGTTTCCATCAGCTTCTCAATCATCCTGTAGAACTGCACATTTCCAATTTTTCATCTCTCCTCCTTTTCTGACCCATATATCCTTTAATTATTTGTTAGGGGATCATCTTTTGTCCACATGGCCTCTTGTTTGTTTTCCTTGCCTGACCTCCAGAGGGATCTGTCAGAAAGGGATTCTTATCTTCAGCACATAATCACTTGAAAATCTTTCCCAGTTCATGTCACTCTAGTGTACTCTGTTCAAAAGAAGCCAAAAGCTGTATTAGATTAGTTGGCTTTATTATATTTATATGGCTATTCATTAACTTCGGATGAGATTTTTTTAAACACCATGGGAAAAAAGGAAAGGGAAAAAAAACACGTACAAAATTACACAGGTCCTCTGTTCTCTGCAAACCAAATTTTGCCCTATTATATGCTTATAATAAAAAGTTTTAAGTATGCATCAAAGAAAACACTATGAATAGCTCTATATTTCAGAGTCTGTTTGCAATCTTCTGTTAGTGCAAACTACTTTGTCACTTTTATTCTAGATAAGGATCTTCAGAAAGACCTGAATGTGTATGTACATTTTTGAGTTTAGACTCAATTTTATATGAGATCATAAATAATGATGACTTTTAGCTTTATGATGACTTGAAAATCAGGTCAGTATTTAAATCTTGGAGAGAATGCTGTCTCCTATGAGTGGATTCTGCATATATATGGTCTATCTGTGAGACTTCCATTTTGCAAGCCAATGTTCTTTCTCAAGCATATTTATGTCTAAATAAGTTAGGCTAAAGCTATAACAATCTTTGCCAACACACTGCCCTTGCAAAGGGGGAAAAATCCACTCCTAGAAGGCAATCAATTGAGTGCTTTAACATGCCTGAACACAACTATACAGAACAGTGAATAGTTCAACTTTGTTGCTGCATTAGGCTTGCAAACATAAGCCAAGAACAACAATAAAAAACAGAAGTAGATGTTAGTTGATGCTACTATTGCAACTGTGCAGTTCGCTAAGTCAGAAATATTCTATAGCTTATAAATAGAATTTCATCCTACTTCCACCACTAATAAATAAATATCTGTTACTTTGATCTGCAAACCCAATTGTGGGCAAAATACCATAATACAGAGATGCTTGCCAAATGCATTTTGGACACTGACCATACTTCATGCAATTGTTCTGAAATTTTTTGTTCAATGAGAACTGACACATAGTTATTAAAACCAATCAAATATTTGCCAAGCAATAAAGAGAATACACAACGGCAACATTCCTCTTTGACACAGGAGGACAGTCACACACAGTCCTAAAGAACTTTGTGTCTCTCTCAGACTGTACTGCAATATGTGTATGCTTTGTCATGTGCCCTTCTTTCACAGGGCTTGTGTCAATGGATGAAGGTGCTAGACAATGTGTGATTTCTACTGAGCATCTTTTGAAGGTGGGTTTCCAAATGAAAATTGCAAGAACTCCAGACACTCTTGTAGGGAAATAGAGCTAATGAATTAGCTTATTTTTGTATTGTATCAAGTATAAATGTGAAAACATAACAGAAGTAACACACCGTGGTGTCATGGTAATGATACATGTGCATATAGAAAGATAGGAAGTTCAGCTTTATTGGGTTCATCACCTTTCATTCCTTTAAGAATGGGTGATGGAAGTGGGAAAAAAGGATTGGAGTAGCTTGTTCCAGTAAAGCGTTTCTTTGCTGCATCAAACCATATTCATGAAAGTTTAAGAATCCTTACATCTCTTTAATAAATAAACAAATGATGTATATAATGGTATAGTAATAAAAATGCTAATTATTTCATATAGGGAAATAATAGATTTGCTTGCAGTAGCCCCATGTTAATTAGTAGGCTTAGGTTTTTTTCCAGCGCAGTTTTATTTTCATGAATAATACTACGCTGTTTCAACAGAGAATGCTTCCTCCTTTGGATTTCACAGCTCTCCAGGGCACACTAGAGAGTGAATCAGTTATGCCCAACATGCAAACATTAAGCAAACAGGAGACTCATTGAAGTTATTTTGGTACCTTCTCTTTAATTTATGTGGAGTAATTTCAGCAAAACATCCTATAGGAGGAGTGCAAAACTTTTCTGTACATTATGTTCTAAATTAGACTTAGGGAAAACATATATGTCATGCTCAGTATTACTGTGGAGTATTAATTTGTTTTGGGAAACTATGTAAAAGATTTTATGACTAAAAATGTATAAAGGAAAGAAAGGAAAATCATTATAGCATTTGGTATATATTCTCTAAGGTTTTGATTGCATGTTAGTAAAGCTTTGTAATACCTCTGTTATGTAGATATTTTTGCCAACATCTATATATCTTGTTCACAGTGTAAACAAAGCCTCTAAATTCCTTCATACTGGGAAACTCTCCCCTAAATTGTAAGAAATATTGAAAATTATCTACATTAATATCCTGGATTTCACATTAAACATTTTTCTGGTCAGTCCCTCAAAAACATAAAGCCATGAGATGGTGAATAACAGTTGCAAACTGTTTTCCTCTACTAATATCTGTTTGACTTGGAAAGGGGAGGGACAGAGAGAGGAGATGTTGGTTGAAACAGAAGAACTTTTAAGAACGTAATGAAGATCTTTAAACAGAGATATGGCATACAGCTGTAATAAGTCTCTCGGTGGTAGACCAGATCTGCTTGTTTCATTGTAATCTTTCTGGCCTTGAAAGACAAACTACATGATCTTTTCTGTTGTGTAGATTCTGTCCCATTGCATGATCTGAATAAAAGCAGCCTTTAAAAATGTACTATCACAGTGCTATTCTCAAATCATAAATTGTCGTGTCAATTATAATGTGCTCATAGAGAGAAAAAATAATATAATTTAAAAAAAATATTACAGAGATATCTTCCATAACATTCAAGTAAAATATATATATTATGAGTGATTGCTGGTGATGATATTATTGTTAGTAAAGTTATTATGCTTATTACTGACTGCCAGACACTATTCATTATAACATGGGTTGGTTTTAATCTTGCAACTTTTACTGAAAGGGCTAAAATTTGCTATACTAGATATCTGCCTTGGTCCAAATGTTAAGTACAGCCTGAGCCACATGATCCAACTGAGTGAAGAAGGATTTTTTTTTTTTTTTTTTTCAAGTTATGCTCATTGGGAAAGTGAAAGGTATTAGTGTAAGTGACAGCAATGGGTAGTTCTGCCATGAGGGAAGATTCACTGGATGAGGAGACTGAAAATAGATGCAGGGAAAGGGACCTGCATTGAGTTATCTCACCATGATGTAGCACTGGGACCCAGACGTACAGCAGAGCACAAGGAAGAAAACTCCCCAGCAAGACCAAAGAGAGGGTCTGTGTGACTGGGAGTGTGGAGAGCATGGGAACAAGGGAGAAACAAGCTGGACGAGAAGCAGGGGGCAATGGACTGGAGGCTGCCTCAGTAAGCAGTCCAGCAGAAGTGCTGGGAAAGAGCTGGGTGCAGTTAGGGTCGTTTCTGAGTCATCATTTTTTCTGCCATTAGCAGGTAAAACCTAACATGACCCATCGTTCTACAGATCGGGTCTGTGGAAAGTGCTGAAGTGCATTACTGTTTGTTGACTGTGATGCCAGTATTCAGTTAATTGGAAGTCCCCTTTTTCAGTTTATTTAAATTAAAAAAAGGATAGGAGGGAGAGTTTCTTTCCCTTCCTTGACATTCATTTAGGTAGTGTGTCCTTCATTCATGAACAGAAGCAGAAATAAAGAATTAAAAAATTAGGGTGACAGGAAACATGTTGCCAAATATGAGAGGCAGAGAGGTTGGAGTCAGTGAGGTTCAGACAGGGACTCAGAGAGGCTCAGAAGATCAGAGAGATCACAAAGAAGTTGAAAGGCCAAGAGCATCAAAGGAAAATCAAGGCAAAAGAATGACCAGTTATGTGCATGAGTCATCTGAAATGGCATTTGACAGTCCATGCTCAGCACTGCCTGAAGGTATAATAGTATAAAAATGGCATTGCTGTACTACTTACTAAATCTGGTAACATGGAAATATAAACACCTTCTCATGTCTCATTAAAACCAATGGCATTAAAGAAGGATTAATTATGTGAAAGGAAGAGATTTACTAAGGTGTTGTGGTGGGTTGACCTTCTCTAGACACCAGGTGCCCACCAAATTTGCTCTATCACTTCCCCTCCTCAGCTGGGCAGAGGAGAGAAAACATAATGAAAGTTTTGTGCATGGAGATAAGGACAGGGAGAGATCACTCACCAATTACTGCCATTGGCAAACCAGACTTGACTTGGGGAAAATTAATCTAATTTATTACCAATCAAATCAGAGTAGGATAGTGAACAATAAAACCAGATCTTAAAACACCTTCCTCCCACTCCTCTCTTCTTCCTAGACTCAACTTTTACTCATGATTTACTCTTTCCCCTCACAACAGCATAGGGGGACAGGGACTGACAGTTGTGGTCAGTTCATCACACATTGTCTCTGACATCCTTCCTCCGCAGGAAAAGCACTCCTCACACTCTTCCTCTGTGCCAGTGTGTGATGCCTTGCACAGGACAGTGCTCCACAGACTTCTCCAATGCGAGTCCTTCCCATGGGCTTCTTCATGAACTGCTCCAGTGTGGGTCCCACAGTGTGGAGTCCTTCAGGAACAGGCTGCTCCAGCGTGGGTACCCCGTGGGGTCACAAGTCCTGTCAGCAGACCTGCTCCAGCCGGGGGTCCTCTCTTCATAGGGCCACAGTTTCTGCCAGAAGCCTGCTCCAGTATAGGATTCCCATGGGGTCACAGGCTCCTTCCAGCATCCACCTGCTCAGGCGTGGGGTCCCTGCCTGGGCTGCAGGTGGAAATCTGCTCCACCATCAACCTCCATGTGCTGCAGGGCACAGCTGCCTCACCATGAGCTGCATGGGAATCTCTGCCCCAGGGCCTGGAGCACCACCTCCCCTTCCATATTCACTGACCTTGGTGTCTGCAGGGTTGTTGCTCTCACATAGTCTCACTCCACTCTCTGGCTGCTGTTGCCATTCTGCAGTTTTTTTCCTCCCTTCTTAAGTAAGTTATCACAGAGGTGCTATGACTGTCACTGATGTCTCAGCCTTGGCCAAGCAGCAGGTCCATCTTGGAGCTGGCTGGCATTGGCTCTGTCAGATAAAGGAGAAGTTTCTAGAAGCTTCTCACAGAAGCCACCCCTGTAGCCTCCCAACTATCAAAACCTCATCACACAAACCCAATACAGGTGTCTTGGTGCCTAGCTCAAACTAAATAGGTGGTTTAAAGTGCTAGACAACTTCGAGTATCTTACCCTACATGCTCTGTTTAAAATAGGGAGATGGAAGGACAATCTGCAGCCTTTACAATGGATATTTTAATTGTATTTTCACATTTTTAAGCCCAAATGCAATCATACAAATAATTGTCACATTTCAACTGACTAGATATTTTTTAATGAAATTATTTACACAATGGGAATGCAACTGATTCATACAAAAGACTTTGAACAGTTCCTTTAGAAACATTATTCTAGTGAAGTGCAGCTTTTTTGAAGGGAAATTTTAACACAATGGCTTTCAGCAGCTGCTCTCAAGCCTCTGTGGTGCATTGTATGAACTCTGCCTGCAGTACTTCATGCCTCATTTCCTCTAACTTGATATTGCGTATATTTGTTGAATAATCGGTGAAAACATATCATCGTTAAAAATGTTTACCATTCTATTCTAATGGGAATAGCAACAAAAGGGTAAGAGCAAAAATATCTCATTTTACACAAAAAGCAGCACAACTGCACCCTTCAGAGAGGCCTCGCAAGGAACTATGAAAATTATGCTGTTGAGAAACTATTTGGCTTCTTTCAGATTTTCTTACTGCTTCTTTCTGTTTTTTCATGTTGTGGATGTTTGCATGAAAACAAGAGGTCAAGTTCTGCTCTCAAATCATCATAAATTTTAAATTCAACAGTTACGGTAAACAAATAGCAGTGTAAGCAAGAGAAATCCCACACTGGCTTTCTAAGTGTGTTTTATGGCCAATGACCTAGATGTTGGAACGAATTTTTACCCAAACTGCATTGCACTCAGACCTCTGGAATTATACTTCAGCCTGATTTTTAAAGGACAACCTCTCAGTTTTCTTTTCTTTTCTTTTTCTTTCTTTCTTTCTTTCTTTCTTTCTTTCTTTCTTTCTTTCTTTCTTTCTTTCTTTCTTTCTTTCTTTCTTTCTTTCTTTCTTTCTTTCT
>NW_020799092.1:8895405-8961595 GCF_003259725.1 Athene cunicularia | reverse complement strand
CTTTCCTTCTTTCCTTCCTTCTTTCTTTCCTTCTTTCTTTTTTATGTTTTTCACTACGGATCCAGAGGATCTCATTGCTTAATTAATGAACAGTGACTGTTGTGCCTGTTGGTGTAGAAAATGTTGTGCTGATGCCTCCTTTTGCCCATACGTTCTGTCTCACAGCTTATATACCAGTGCCTTAGTTTCCTCATCTCAGTAGGAATGCAGACAAGCTTTTGAGGACCACTAAATGACACCTGAAAAGTGCTTTGGTTGCAAGGTTCTACTGAGCTGCAGAGTATCATTATTGGAGCAACAGCAGAATAGGTTCAGTCATTTTTTATCCAATGCATCAGAGTAAACAATAGAAGTTGGAACAATGTGCTGTTTCCAGAATGTGGTTTTAAAGAATGTGTTATGAGATTATGATGTTGTTACCATGGTTACAGATCCATATAAAGGAGTGAATGCACTAAATACTATTATGAAAATTAACTAAATATTAAGCAACAGTTTAAAAAACAGGTATGTAGGAGTCAATGTTTTTTATTTTTGTCATTTTAATTGCTCTTAATATTTGTGGAAGTGGCAGGCTGAAAGAGCTATCCAGAAAAAGGTGTGATGCCTGGTTAGTGCTTGAAAAGCAGATCTCTAGGGACCACCTAGATGTTGATAGACACTTGTGGAGATCCAGTACTCTTCACCACTTATCTCCATTTTCTCTTGAACTTATTTAATATGAAATGGAAAATCATGCTATAGGAAGAAATGTGAACACAATGTCCTTCAAACGGAATTGTTGCATTAAACCCAGGAACTTACACAATAGGTGACTAAAAGCTTGCTTTTTACAACTTGCAGATGAAGATAAAAAGCTCTGCAAGCTCAGATAGTCATGGAAATTGTGGTGTGGGTGGTATTTAGTTATCTATCTGACTGTGGTAGCACTTAGAGCCCTTAGGATAGCAAGACCACATGATATCCTAAGGGGCTTCTATGCTGTTAAACTCCCCAGTCTTGGTTGCCCCTATTCATAGGCCAGGTCTGCCAGGGCCTTTCCAGGCTCCTTTCTGAATGAGTAAACTTGTTTCCCGAAGGAAGAAACCAAGGCAGGTTATCACAGTGGTTTGCTTCATGGTTCACTCCAGGCAGGAAACATGAAAGAGATGGTGCCAAAATGGGCTCCTTAAGCCTGGGACAGACTTCTGACATGATGCCAGCAGTCCCTGTGCCTGCAATGATCAGCACATACCCTCAGGACAGGCTGCAGGGCAAGCAACGTGCTTACTGCTCTGGTAGGCTGCACTGCAGATTTCACCTTTTTTTTCAGATTATCTCACTTTATTATCACTTTGAAAATACAAAATATTCTAGTTATGTCTCAGGACTGCAGAGCCAGGAATTGCTTCCTAAAACAGATGAATTTAGTAATATAGGTGTAGCCAGACATACTTTGCACCTCTGATCATCATCATGAATGTATTCCCTTCTATCTGAATACCAAAATTTCAGGAAAAGATGGAGCTATTGTTTATTAACAAACCTGGAATGTTTAATATAAGTGTCCACTTTATTTAATCATAAGAGGGACATGCAAAATGCATACATTCAAATACATGACAGGTGGTTGTCTGTCAGAGACTTACACATTCTCTAAGAATTTGTACCTAAATGAGTTGAGCTTTGGGAGAGACGGCATATGGTAGTTAAAGAAAAGCTGTTTTTAAAATTGTACTGCCGCTATATCTAAATATAATCCTAAAAAGAGAGAAAAAAAATATCAAAAACCAGAACAGTAATTATGCTTACCAACCTACTTCATTTATCAAAGTACATTATAAAATGAGAAGAGAATTTAACTCAGGGAACCTGTACCACTTTGAATTATCAGCTCTATAAATTACACCACCAGTGAAATGCAATGAGATCAACGACTCTGAACTATTTGATTTTCTTACATACAAGTGAGTAGCTATTGGGCACATCGATTACTCACCAGTGCTGAATAACTAGGACAATACTGAACTCTATACATGTGGCACTGCTGACAATGGTGGAGAAATGAACCAGTGGATACTCTGGAGGTTTGTTCAGCAACAGAAGGCTGGTGTACAGATAAGCAAATGTCTTATGAATGTGCTAATGAGTTTGCCTTCTAACCCCATCAACTACAAACACTGAGGTTAATTTATTTTTCTTTGTCTCTCTAGAATATGTATCATCTCTATAAACTGAAATGCAGTCTCTCGAGTGTATTAAGAACAATTTCTAATTTCTAATCTCTTCAAGGCATCCTCCAAAATCTGGATTATACTAGTATTGGGTGCCCTATATTATTTCAGTATACATTTCTTACATACTATTCAGCTTTGCTTTCATCATCTGTCTGAACAGAGAAGGTAGATGATTTACTAATATTTATTAAATGGACAGAATTTTTAGGAGAAATGATAGAAAATACTGCCTTTAATTATGAGGCTGATCCAAGCCTATTAGTCTTTATGTTTTCTTCCAATATCTTTTACTCAGGTCTTAGATGTACAATTCTGATTTTGTTTTTTCACATACACTCCTGAATATCTTCTATATATACAGTGGGAAAGGAGGCAGGGAGAAGGGAACCAGAAAAAAGGCCATGTGAAGCCCTTTTCTCTCCTGTCCCCCTGAAGTGTTTTGACACATAATTCATGTGCTAAATAATTTGTAAATATTTCCAGCAATGTTGGAGGTGCTTCTTCCTATGCAGGAATGAAGACAAGCACTGTAGGGCGCACAGGCTCTGCACCAGCCAGCTCCACTGAGTCAGCTGTCGGGGCTTCAGCTGGTACCAACTCAGCAGACAAATCCTTCCCTCTCCTCCTCCTCCTAGTAATAAGGAAGTAACTGAGAAATCAAAAGTCCATCCATCGGCTTGTCACAACAACTGGGCATCATTCCTAATTTATGGTGTACTATAAACTGACAAGCTAGCCTTGTGTTTTTACCTCAGACTTTAACCTTGTTTATTTTTATGTATGTGCTTTTACACATGAAGATGGAGAATTTGCTAGTCACACGGCCTGCCTGTGTGAAGATCTGTGTGTGCCAAACCAAGTTTTTTACTAAGAAGAATATTAAAACAAAGAGTAGACAAGAAGAGGCAGTTCAACATAATTAATGTCAGTTTGTACAGTCTACTGAATGTATAAAGCGCTACATAATTGCTAGGTATTATCACTAGTCTTGAGTGAGTAATTCATGTTGAATTCTGTTTGCCAAATGTCATCTCTCTGTTTGTGAGCTGTCGTTGAAAGAGCATGGGTTTTTTTCCCCAGATTTGTGCAAAACTCCTCCTGAATAGCTTCTACCAGTAATTCTTAGCCTGCTGCCTATTCATGAGCAATTCATTGCAAGTGTCTGATAGTTGCAATTTGAGCTGTTTTGACTGCCCAGTTAGGCATTTGATATACTTCCTTTCAGACATTTGATTACTGTAACTTTGAACTGGGTAGTGTAGATACTCATCCAAGCTAGTAATAAATTTGCTTTCCATGCGTACTGACTAATATCTGCCTTAATATGAAATGTAGCCCTGTTTTAACATTTATATTGTGGTAGTGACTAGGAGTCAATCAATTTGAGAATACATTATTTTGAGAATGATACAAATATTGAGTAAATGATAGTGCCTGTTCCAAATTATTTACTGTATAGAAGGACTGAGCTGTCTAACATTCTTGTCTGCAGGAGAATAAATAAGAGTTCCAGTACAGTGATCTGAAATTGGAAATGAAAGTGAAATGCTTTCACAGAAAAGTATTCAGACATTTATCAAATACCTACAGATTTCTGTATTTCAGCAAAGTCTCTGTACATATGAAACACACCCTAGCACATTATGGTAATTGGACAAAAACACAGGGAAATACATTTAACACTTTCTGAAGGGAAAGGAAATTAAGATGTAACTCTGGAATGCCAAAGGGATGTGCACTAATTTCTAAACCATTTGCCTAATCATATCTCAATGCTGTTCCATGCTGAGAGTGCACACAAGGTTGTGTCAACTATTGTTGTCTGCAAATTAGTTGAAAACTCTGAACAAGTCTAATATAAAAAGTTATTTAATCTCTGAAGTCCCTAAAAATCCAAAATTAATATCTCTGTGAAGAACACATTTATTATTAAAGGGTTTTCTTTAAGAAAAAATTATATAACTGTTTACTATTTGCTGATGTCTAAGCAGATAACAGACAAGGGTATTATGAGAGATCCAGAAGAACTGGATGCACTAGGTTCCCTTCACTCCAGCTAAAGTATGGTCGATTTATTTCAAAACAGAAAATGCCCAGAAATTCTCTGTAGGAAAGAGATTCCTCTTCAAGGAAAATAAACTATTAAAGTGAAGGTTAAAACCACTTTGTCGATACAGCAGAGCATGTTTATAGAACAGAACAGTCTCATCAGTCTTTGTAGTTGGGCTTCTTTCCACCTAATATTTTTCAAAATAGTGCACATTCTTCACTCTTTTTAATTAATTATTTTTTGAATAATTTCATTTTTCTGTTTCTTGAATTTGAAGTAACAGAGCATTTTGGAAAATTGGTGTGCTTATCTCATGTTGGAAAAGAATACATTTTGCTCACGTAGAAGGTACCAGGGAAGGTGGAGAGAATAAGCTGTTATAATTCATCCCTGGTGTTATCATGCACCACCTCTACTAAGTATAGTTCACTGCAGTTCTTTGTACAAAAGAGGCACAGAAGGCAGACAATCTCTTACTGTATATGACCATGAAAAAACAAATGCTAATGTCATCGAGAACAAGGAAAATTTACTGCTTTAATTTACTGAGAAGATTATTTGCAAGAGCAGCCATTTGAATGGAAGAACTGGAAGGACTTTGTGTGGTGGCAGAACTTTCAGATTATGGAGGAACTCCATGTTTCTGAGTATGGTTTACTCACAGGTAATGGAATGTCAAGATTTCTGGAGTATTTGTGTAAAAAAAGGAGATAGGACTGATATGATTTCTAGCTACTTGGACCTGATCCTGCACTCTTGGAAAAGAGTGACAAAACACCTACTGACTTCAGTGGAAATAAAACCAGGAGCCATTGAAAGCACATATTGATCCATATTCTACTCTGCTGGATGTCTTATTTTATTCCTCTTGAATAAGTATGTAAAGAAGGCGTTTATAAGTATTATGCCATCTGCTTCAAAGAATTAATAGATTTTTCATTTTAAAAATCCATTTCTCTTAAGTATCTGGAGTTTCAAGAAAGTGAAATAATATAAAATACCAAACTAAAAGAGTTCATGGCCTTATTCTGTCATGATTTATATCCAGTGCATATTACTTGACTTTACTGGGGTTGCCCAGACATATGTTAGGATAATTATGGGGGAAAAAATCTAATTGTAGTGTACAGTGCTGGTTTAAGCTGACAGATAACAGATTGTTATGTATAAAACATGCATACATACAGTAACAACATGTTAAATATCTTATTACATCTTGATAGATAGATAGTGTTGGGAGGATGTAAATTAGAGTACAATTATTCTGTTGCAGTGGTAATGAGCCTTAGTGTCTTTATTCACATGCATCTCTATTTGTGCAGCTAACAATGACTCTCCTTAGGGAAGCAGATTGAATGGCTTCATATTGACCTCCAAGCTATTGCTCCCACTTTTAAAAATTTGTGTGTTAAAGATGCATATGTGTGGGAGGGAGGACACTAGTGACAGCATAAGAAAACAGAGCAGAACAGTATAAGCAATATATTTTAGAGTGCTTTATTACATAAGAAAACTAGGGAAGAGGGGACTTGAGGTAAAGGAAAATAAGCTATGGGAAATGACATGCAGAACAGTGTTTCAGACAGGAGAAATACCACAGAGAGCCAAGAAATTGTCATCATATGCAACATCAGTCTCAAATACTGATTCACTGCTCTCTTTAAAAAGGTTTCTTTATGGATCTGCATTCCAGTTATTTCTCAGTCTAACAAATACGAAAACAAAGATAAAATGTCAGTAAATATATCAAGCTCTTGCCTTCTTCTGTATGTTGTGCTTTCACAAACTGCCAATCCAATCTACCAATTTTCCAGCTTGAAAGATATAGCTTATTTCAGATATTGTAGGAGCAGGTATTGCCAGTAGCAGGGAAGGGATTGTATTGTGGTAAAAGCATGTTCAGGTTAGATGGAAGGACCAGATTCACTCTTTCTAAAATTTCCTTTGAGAGTTGGATTGCTCTTTCCCACAGATTTTAATTTATTTTTTTTTACCTCTTATCTAAATAACTGTTAAACCATGCAAATTAATCCCCCTTCATAGTGTAATAAATAGCTCAGATAACATTTTGAAACAGCAGAAAATACTTCATGCCTTCAGAGATGTCAGGAGACAGTCTCACAGGCTACAAAGCCTAGTGAAAGCTGGAAAGTATCTGGAGGAGTGCAACGGACATCTATTGGATTTACATCACGAATGACAGAGGCCTACAAGAGAGGAAGGACAAGAAGAAAGATTACTAGAGGAATCTAAAGGAGAAAAAGGAAACTTTTTCAACAGAATTACCTGAAACACCAGACAAAAAGTATACACTGTCCACTTAGGTCAGGGACCCAGACAGGCCAAGGGAAGGGGCCACCCAGAGCCCAGTGACACTGAGCGGGGCTGAAGGCAGAGCCCTGCCCTGGGAAGGACGGGCCCCGGCAGCCACACAGGCTGGGGCTGCCTCCCTGGGGAGCAGCTCTGCCCAAAGGCCCAGGGGCTGGTGGGCAGCGAGCTGGGCACGAGCCAGCAGTGTCCTGGCAGCAGAGATGGCCAGTGGCCTCTCAGACTATGCCAACAGGGACACAGACAAGAGCTCGTGGGCAGGGAGAGATTGTTCCCTCTGTTCAGCACTTGCTAGATCATACCCAGAATGCCATGTCCCTTTTCAGATCCCCAGTACAAGAAAGCCATTGACAAACTGCCACGGGTTCAGTGGAGGGCTGTCGCAATGGGCTGAAGCACCTGTCCTGTGGGGAGAGGCTGAGAGCTTGGAGAAGAAATGGCTTCAGGGGTCCTAACAGCAGCCTGCTCAACCCTGCAGGGAGGATAGCAAGAAACCAAGGCAAGCTCTTCACAGTGGTGAGAGTAAGAGAGACATCAGACTTAAACTGAAACAAAAGAGGATCGGACTGGCCATGAGGAAAATCCTTTTCCCCATGAGGAAGCCAGGTAGTGGCTGCCCAGGAGTCTGTGAACTCTCCATCCTTGGGGGCAGACAAAATGCAACTGCACTCAGAACTCAACTCTGAGCAGCCTGGTCTGATCCAAAAGCTGACCCTGCTTTGAGCAGGAGGTTGGAAACATGACATCCTGTGGTCCCTTCCAACATGAATTATCCTTTGATCCTTCAATCTATGTATCTCCCATTTGAATAAGAAATTCTTATTTTTAAGACTTTTTAAACATCCCTGCATAATTCACCCTGCACTTGGAAAACTATGGCAGAGAGGATGCAATTTGTCTGACTGAACTTACTCTACTATCTAACTTCTGGGTAATATATGTTAATTGCCAACACTCTCCCCTTATGCTGGGCACATTTCAGGGGATACCATACACCAGAGACTGTTCAGAACAGGATTGTGGAGGTGACCATCCTATTTTGGGCAGAAGAAAGCTTGGGCATGTCAATGCAAATTGGCCACATCGCCTGATGTGGAGTCAGGCAGTGGCCTCTGTCCTCTGTTACTAACTAGAACAGATTTAGCCTGTTAGAGCCTCACAATGGGATCCATAAAGGATCTTCTCTAGTAACATTTGCTTCTCTAAATTATATAGATATAGAATTCTTATCTAAATTATATGAAGCTACACAACTTTAAGAACCTACCAACAACTTGCTGTAGCAGCCTTGTTCCCTGAACAAAAGGAGAGATTAGGGAGGGTAATGAGGCGCCCTCTGAATCCGTGGGGTTTCCGCAGGAATCAATTTCCATTCCAGACAGACATTGTGTGTCTCCTCTGAATTTGGTTCCCTCTCAGCTTACTCACTGCTTATAGAACATGAGATCTATCTCATTACTTGGCCATAGTTTGGTGAAGGAAATAAAAACATTTCAAGTTCAGCTGTAATACATGCTGACGGCCTTTCTGAAGGATGAAGTTTGATACACTATTGTGGAGCCCACTGTCACAGAGAACAAGGAGAGGTAGGAGATAGTTCTCAAATACATGGTAAATTCTGACATTGATAAGGAAGCCAACAACTTGAAAGACTCTGTAGGATATGCTGAGAATTTCAACAAAACTAAGGAAATAACAGGGATTTCAAGGAAAGTAGGACATTCAGATTCCTGCCTTGCTGTTTCATTTCATTTGAAAATCAGACCTAGAGAGTATATCAATCAAGTATTAAAGAGATGAGCACTGGGAAAGGAGTTATACATCCTGGATGTATCTCTTCTTTCTTTAAATTAACATTTTAAACCCAAAAATATTCAGTGTTTAAAATATATCCAGCAATATGAAGAAATTACACCATAAAATAATAAAATTTGACACCATTTGATGTTTCAGAGTTCTTGTATGACATTCAAACAGGGAGGTTTATAATAAACACCTAGGTATAATAGTATAATATTACAGATACATTGCACACTTGCTCTTAAACTTTCTTTTTTTAAATAATCTTTAGCATCATTTTGTCTATAATTATCAAGTGGGAGACAAAAAAAAAATAGTGTATTACAGTGGATTTGTCTGGTCTTCCTTAGTTATTAAAAAAAAAAAAAAAAAAAAAAAGGAAATCATAGATCATTAAAAGAATAACAAAGCAATGGAAAAGATAAAGGGAAGACATCTGTTTCGTACAGGATTTATATTTAGTGCTGAACAGTGGGGATTTTTCCCCTGTAGTTTGGTCACTGGAGAGGAAAGGATTATAGGAACATTTGCAGTGGGATACAGTATTATTTAGGTTTGAAACTGATGAATTGTGAAACACTGATGAAAATGAAGAGTGCTACAAATCATTGCTGTTGAACCCTTTTAATCATAGTGAGAAGCTGACAATTGCAGAGAAACTAGCTACTTTCTAGAAATATATTGCTACAGTTTGGCTTGAAAGGCCTTTTTGTGAATCACTCCATCTCTTCTGTAAATAGTCATTATTAGAATGGCTTGAACTAAAACTGTTGATTCTGACAACCCTGAACTTTGTGAAAGTCCTTATTTGAAATCAAAACTTCTTTGCCACTTGGGATCATTTCAAATAATAAATAAGATAAAGATTTCTTTGTGCATTAATGTTTTAAAAATTAAGCCTTTAATTAAAAGCTAGCATGGTTTTATGAAATGCACAGAAATAAAGGTACTCTGGAGTAAAACAAAATATTCAGTATTATATTATGTGTTTTATTTCAGAGTAGGTTACTCCCGGGTAGTTTAATCTCTGGTTAGGAACAAAGCAGAAAAAAATCTTAAATATTTAATCCATAATCAGTTAATTCCAGTCAATCCCATGTGTAGCCTTGTGTCAGTTGCCAGGGCCAGGCTTCTTGAATATGTATCCACTTGGGGTGTGTGTTTGCTATGATTAGTCTGTACAGTGACAGGGCAGTGTCCTCTCTGGGACATTAGCTGGTTCCTCTGTGGATAACATCCCCAGTGCTACTCTTTTCTCAGCCCAAATTGCCATATGGGACTGTCAGCCAAGATAACAAGTCACCCTTACCCAAGGCAGAGAGGTTGGTATGAATGTGAACAGTTAGGTAGCATGGTTATCACTGTATGTGGTGAAAACTAGATGCTGACCCAACTACAAAAGCAAGAGGCAAGCAAGAAGTAATACTGTTTACCATATGATCAGTACATTGAACCTAATGCATTTTAAAAAGAAGCTTCTTAAACACTATCACTCTTCATTCAATACGTGCATTAAAAGTCAACATGTATTTTTAACTTTATTTTGATTAATGACTTAAGGTGTATGTATTTAGTAAAATTGTCTTTCATGTGCTTATTGACTACATGAATTTTACAAGGATCTTCTGGATCTACTACACCTACTAATATCTCCTTCAGCAAAGCAAACATCCAGCTTTTTGTAGTCATATTGGTGAATTAAATGCTAATAGGATTGATATTGGCAAAGATAGCAAAAAAAATATACGTGGAGTTCAGAAGTCATCACATTTGTTTAAAATAACACATCTTTAATGGGATATTCAGACAAACTGGAAACTGTGATTAATCTATTTACATTTTAGAAGTTTTCTAGTTTATGTAATTACCTAAACGATTTATTACTGGATAAGAACAAGGCTTAGAAGAGAAGGTGATACCTTTATACACAGTGATATAGCTGGATATACCAGCTCTGAGAGACCCAAGTTATCATTCAGAAGCCATTGACCTCAATCTAAGCACAGTTCAAGAACTGTTGCTGTGAGTTAAAATGACTCTATTAGTCAGATTGGGACTTGAGTCTAACTTGAGAGAAGAAGGTGGTAGGAATATAAGGAGCAAGAGGAAATGCTACAAGGCAACAGGTGAGAAGGTTTGTTGCTGATGAGGATTTTGAAGGAGGTGAGGACCATATGTGCCATCTGACTTATAACACTAAAAAATTCATTAGTTTTGGACCAGGCACCTCTTCCTGTCTTACTAAATGAGATTTCCTAATATACTCATTGATAGAAAATAACAATGAGCAACACAAATGCTTTATATATCTTAATTTAATTGCTTTCTTAATATTTTCTATGATAGCATACAGATAGAGATTAGAAGTAGAGATGAATAGACAGATACAGATATAGATGTACGAGTCTATACCTATCGAGGTAGCTGTGCTATATTTAAAAAAAAAGCTTTGCCAGTGTGACATTTCAAAGGCTTTGAGTTTCTTTCTGTAACTAAATTGTCTGCAATTAATTTCTATAAACTTCTGCAGAAAAACACTCAGCTTTCTATCAGACTGAACCTTGATCTGAGGTGCTGCAGATTTTCAAACTCTGTAAAACAAATGGTAAGCAATACATTCTAACTTTCTGATTTTTTACAGTAAATTTCCTTGCAACTTCAAGGTTTTTCATCAAGTAGCTGAGACAATGTATAAACTAAGATACTATGGAGGTACCTCCTGGACAGAAAATACAACAACTGCTTATTGTAAGAAGTATTGCTAGAAAAAAGGAGAAGAAACCTGTTAGAAGCCCATAGTCACAAACAATGCATACTGGTCCATAAAAGCAAAGAGGGGAGTGACCTTAAGAACATAGTGACAGAAGGAAAGCTGGCTGTTCACAGGGGCAATGGGGTTTGCCTCAGAGGACCAAGAGCTCCATTGCTCAAGATTTGAAAGGGGCAATACATTAAGAATGTTTCCAAAAACGCTATGTGACCCCTTTCAACAGCCAAACATGAATTTGGATTCTGCTTACTTTAATAAATTAGAAGATCTTGAATTACAGTGGTGGATAGTGAGAGAATATTCTGGAGGTATAAACTTGTATTTACCATGTCTTTACATCTTCCCTGGGCATCTGTTAATATCAGGTAGCTGCGGTCAGAGCGCAGCCACTTGCTGAGAGCTGCTGTGTGGCTCTCCTTATGATCCTACACACTTGTCTGTCTGATTTTGCAGGTTGAGTTGATAGAGGACACAGATTTAGAGGGTGAGAGGTTAATAGACGCACATGGGAATGGATTTTTTAACCGAGAAAAGTATAGTGTTGGTTTCCGAATACTGTGACTCGCAGTATAACCGTTATGGAGCCCCCTGATTTATACAAGGTTTCTGACAGATGAAACAGCTACAGCATTGTAAATTCATGGCTTGCTGCGCTATGTGAACTGCATCACAGAATCACTTGTTAAGGATGTGAAGGAGCTAGTGGTATGTTAACTAATATTATCAAGCAATCTAATGCTAATTAAAATTGTTCATAATTGTTTCACAGTATTAAATTTTAATTAGAGTGCATAGATCTCTCTACTACTGTAAAGTTAAATTAAATAATAAAATTTTAATTTCAAATATTAGCTGTCATCTCACTGCATTTTCAATAACTTCAGCAAGCTTTGAAGTGCAATGTAGAATGGTACCAAAACAAAACCTAAACATAAAGATAATAGCATTTATGTTAGAGTGAATTCCTCTCTGACATTCTTTGAATTTAAGCTTGCTTTTGTAATCTATCCTGTTCAATTATTTTTGAGTTCCTAATCAGGGTTACCTATCTCCTGTGATATATTGAATCACCCAGGAAACTGCCCATTGTTTAAAAATTAACCAAGTTCATTTCTACTTCTAGCAATAAACATTTCAGACCTTTGAACTGATGTTTGCCTCTGAGCTTTTAAAAATGTACATCAGTATAGCAATTAAGCTAGCTACCAGAAAATTCAGGTTTCTTCCAGATATCTAGACAAAAGTGAAGAAACCACTTTCTTTCACAGGTGTCTTAAAAAAAGCAAGGTATTGCTTAGCCTTAAGGGCTTGTCACTCTAAATCTACTCTAAAAATGAAATAATGTTTTATTCAAAATGGAGGATTTATCAACATGGAAATTTACTAAAAGCTTCCAACTGTGGCAAGTTGGCAAAGCAACACATTTTGGCATTTTATTCTCTCTGTACATATGTTTCACTCCCTTAAATGTCATTGAGAATTAGGGTACATATTCATCAAGAGAGTCTACCACTTTACGACCAGGTTTGTCACCCTTTATCTAACAAGTAGTCCCATTGACACTAGTGGGTGTAATCCTAATTCTGAAATAGTTAAGCACACATTTTCAATAAGGACTGTAGGTTTGTAACACACACTGTTTCCTAAGGAAAGAGTCTAAGTATAGTAAGCTGGTGTGGCTTCATCCTGATTTCTTGAATTAATTTAGTTACCTAAATTCCTTTGGACTTTCACTTGGACAGCCCTGTAGTTCTCTTTGTTGCTCCCTTAGCCCAAGTAGTTTCTACCATCCCCTCTGAGAACCCACTGATTACTTGGGCTTATTTTCAATTATGAGAGGGAAGAGAACCACAGGCTGCTTTTTTTTTTTTTTTTCCTGTTGTTTATAGCATTTTAATTAACCCCATACAGAAATGTCTCAATTTGCAGCTGATCTGCATGCTTTCTGCTGCTAAAAAAGCAAAAATAATTTGTCTTTAGTGTGACAATGCAAATACTAAAATAATAAAAGAATTTATCTCCTTAAAAAATAATTTTGCCAACTTTTTTCATGAATAGGGATACTTTAGCTCCCCATATTTGAATAGGAGAGTTTGTTCAAAGCCAGGCAGTATAATACGGGCTCTCAGCTTGACTGCTGCTCTGTTAGCACACATTACGCTGCAGCATACATACTGCTAGCAGCTACTAAAGACTGATCTACTGCTTTGTTCTACAGCAGCAGGCCAGTCCTTTAAACTGTATGAAATACTGATACAGTGCAAGAGCCTCACATTTAGGAACTTCTCAAATAGAAAATATGCCTGCATATGACTCATTGGGCCTTATTCTTAGTTGCTGACAATGAATGTGAGTGTAGGATGCTATTTTAAACTCCCTCAGGAAAATTTAATAATCTGGCCAAAATGCATTAGATTATATTTGTCAAGTCTTCTTTGCATCTTTATAATGAAGTGTTATAAACCTATGCTATGGAAAATAACATGTGTAAAATTGAGATTACAAGAAATTTTACAGGCACCCTTTTTTAATGCAATTAAATATTCCCATTTTTTCAGCATCATTTATTGATCCGTTTTAATCCACCAAGTTAATAAAATCTTTTGTTTTGCTCTGTTGCAAACAGGTAAATGGAAATTAGAACTCACTATTTGCCATTGGATTATCAAAGAAAAAAACCTGAGCAGTTGCTACAAATGAAGTAATATTACTTACACTAGTCTGTGCACTTGTACAGACTATTTCCAATTTTACTTGTGAATATTTTATCCATGGCCTAGTAAATGTTTTTTCAATGATACAGTGGTGTGATGATCATTGGTGTGGTGATCTCTATTCAGTGGAAATGACTCACTTCTAAACTAGTTAGTCTGAACTGCTATACAGGTTTATCATTATTCACCCAGCATAAGGTTCCCAGGTAAGCAGTGAACTTCACAGCTTCCGTATTTTGGATTCCTCACCTTATACAATGTAAAACTGACCTAACTGACAGAAAACACTGAGTGCCTTTATTTATGGTGCTTCAAGGGTAGGCAGACATCAGAAACAAAAATGTTAAGAATCTAGGTGATTTTGATACTGCAATGTACATGTGCTATGAAGGTAGTCTGAATGCTATGATCGCAGTTCTGTTCTTTGGTAACCCCAAAGCAAAGAGGTCCTGTAAGAACCAAGAGGGACTCCACATAGTCACACAATACCCACGGGATCACAGTCCTTCACAAAAACACATTTATAAAAATATTTTCATAAGGTGGTAAATTGGTATTTTTTGATTTGTAGAATGATAATGTTGGTGAAACTTTTTTTCAATTGACAGAAATAATTCTGACTTTAAGGTCCTTCTCCTTCAGATATTACTGGAAGCAAGTGTGTGACCTTTTAGGATATTTATGATGTGAACTAAACTGCCTTTAAAATTATAATCCTTCAACTGTCAGCACATCCTTGCAAAGTTCAATAGATTCATAAATAATGGAAGTTAATATTTTACTACAATACTTCTGTAAATTATAAAGGCAGATATATATGGGCTGGAAATAAAACACAATACTTTTTTCCATTAGTATTACTCCAGGTTCAGAAGGGAAAAAATTCAAAGAATCATATTCAGAATAAAATTTTTACTCCTAATGCTAGTAATTTATCTTTTTATTTTAAGAAAGTTCATTCTTGCATTTTCCAGTGTGCTGATTTAGTCCTTTTGGCACTTACCCAAATTCAAAAGTAAAATAAAGCCTTGATGCTGCAGTAACATTTCCAGCCTCCTCTTTATCTCCATTGTATTGCAAATATTTATCCTTTGCTCTCATGCAGCCTCCCACTCAGAACAGTCTGCCAATCTTTTTAAAAGCTTAGGTCAGGAGATTCTTCTCAGCACAGCAAAGCTTTCTTGGAAACACAGGAAAGGTCAAACAACAATAAGAGTAGCATCAACATTTTGGCTACAGGCCTTCAGACCTAAATGGTTATGACTACTACTGGAATAATCATTGGTTCAGTAATAGATGCTTACAGTGAGGGCTGTAATTTAACCTTCCAAAGCCAGTAGTGATTTTTCTAGGGGAGCTTTGTCTCAAATAGGATTCAGAAAGGTACTGTTTGCATATATTAGTGAGCATGTATTAACATGCTAGTTTTATCCTTTCTTTACAGAGTTGGGAGGTCCCATTAGACTAAGGATCCCTATCAAATAAAGGACTTGTTATCCAAAAGTAAAGGTCTGTAACTTCTAAGCATCTGTCCCTCCCTAAACTGTGTTAGGCATACTAGTTGCCAATATGTTGCACAGAGAACATGCGATATTTCATAATAGGGTTTAGAACAACTAGTATGCAAAAAATCAGCAGCATGTCTAAAACCAGCACATTAACAAGCCACAAGCTTGTGTCAAGAAGTAGGAAAACAGTAGTCATCAGTCTTGCCACTTGGAGGTGCTGGGAAGTAGATTCTTTCAAGAACTACCTTTTTTCTTTTTCTTTTTTTAAGAGAAGGGGGCAGTTTTGGTCCAGTTTTCAGATCTTACTGTGGATTTTCAAGGTAGGCTTCACCTCACAGTTGCTATTCTGCAGTCTTCCCATAGTTCAATAAGAGAACAGAGAGGCAGTTATCTCTGTCAGCAGATTCATCCTACCGCATGATAGAAGACTAAGACAGACAGAAAACAGTCACCAGAGGCATCTGTTTCATCTGGTGCAGCAGAGAATATAAACCAAAGCTGAAGGAAGGTGTTTGATGCACCTGAGAAAAAGCTACACACAGGTCTTGGCCTGTCAGAAGTGGACAAGCTGTATTTATCCATGCCCAACTTTGTCCACAACATTTACTCCTCTGTCCATTTTCTCAGGAGGGAGCAGTAGCTGGGATTTATCTGTCTCTGATGCAGGTAATAGCAATTCAGCAGAGGTTTGATTAGGAAACACATACATGTCAAAATGGTTTCAGATTTCACTTGGCACAACAGAATCCTGCTGTACTGCCAAAAATTGTAAGCCAGCAAGTCACACTGGCAACATGACTTCCCTCTAAACTCTCGAATATGTTGTGAGAACCGTTCAGCCCTTTATGATTGCCCCAGTATCTTAAACACTGCATACTCATTTTCTTTTCTGTTGTTATTAAAATAAGGTGGAAGCTCAAGCAAAAGAAAGAAAGGTCCAAAGGAAAATAAATAAACATAACTGAATGTAGGTCAGAGTAGGCAGAGGAAATTATTTAGCTATTATGTCCTGTTTATCAGAGGGCCACAGCATTCAGACTATTTCACCAGTGGTTATAGCTAGCCTTAGTTTGGGGGTGGACTGGGAGGCTTGAGGAATCCTCTTTCAAGGACTAGCTAGACACGTGTTATTTTTAGATTTACATTCTAAAACACTCAGCATGGATAGTTTTAACTAAGCTTAGAGTAGTTTGAGCATCACTCAGAAAAGCTTTTAGACAATGACTTCATAACTCAGTTATATTCTCGGGCACTGCCTATTTCAGACAAATAACATCTCAAAAAAACCCACCGTTTCTTATGCTAGACTCAACCAAGTGCAATTGAAAAATGTCTTTAGACTTTAAATATCCAATTTATACACAATGAAAATCTCTTCTCCTTTCACACTATTCAGACAGGGGTAAGATTTCCTGCTTGAAGATTTTCAAAAAAATTGCCATACCTTTTCACCCCCAAAAGTTTAACTAGTGCCTGTTTACTGTATGTTAAAGAAATTTTCTGTTGTCTGAATTTAGTCACCACTCTGGACCCTGTTCCATAAGGACAACCATTTAAAAATCAAGGTTTTAACATTTGCAAAAAAAAAACAAGACTGGCAAAACTTAAAAAAACCCAAACAAACAAACAAACAAAAACCCAAACCCCCAAAAAAACCCACAAAACCAGAACAGGATACATCTGTGTATTTTCCTTTCAAAGTGAATATAAACCTGGTTAGCCCTGTATTCTACCACATAACACTAAAACTATCAGGATTGTCCTTTTATGCAGCAGATATGCATCCCAGTCTCATAGCTCACATTTGAGAAGATTTACTATTCAAGGAGGTTAAAAAAAACCCTATAAAGTTAAAAATATGTCCATTAGGAACAAAAGCAAAAAGATGTGATGAATACAAAATATTACGAGCCTTTATCCCAAGTAGAATATAATGCTTACCTTTCGTTTTATTAGACTTTTCACTTTTTCATTTACGTACTAGTCACTGCTTCATGTTTGCTAAGGCCAGAAAACAGAAAACCTTTTTGGTGCAACTGAAATTTTAAAAAGCTATTGGACTTCTGTTAACGCAGAATTATTAGCTCTATTTCTTACTACCACACTTTCTAAGAACTGTGACAAAACAGAGCTTTCTATTTTCTATCTTTGATGTCTTCTAGCAGTTTATACATAAGCATATATTTTTACTGCAATTTTTTGGGTGTCCCTGACATATTTTGTGCTCACTCCCCCTGAAAATACAGCCTTTTGGATACATCTGCACTGGTGTGGGTAATGCCACAGGAATTATGTCAAAGCCAGAATTGGTACCTGGCCACAGGAGATGAGATTTAGAGTACTCCCAGGGCCAGCTCGGGAGAAGATTTCCCATTACATAAAATCTTGACATATAGATCACTCTTCAGCATTATCCAAAAGATAAAGCAGCTGCATGCAGTGTGAAAGGTCTCTGGACCTCGAGCTGTCCCATCTACCCTCTGAACTCCAGTTTTCTTTGTAAAAGAGCCCTAATGACACCTGACACAAAGATAAGATTCCTGAGTCCTGGGAAAGGCAGGTTCCCAGGCAAGCCTCCCAGAACTTTGACAGGACTAGTATAGACACAGGCAGAGTGTCACAAGTTCAAACCATTCCACAATTTAACCTGAAAGAGCATGCCACAGTTTTCCTATACACTTTGTATAATACTGCCTGCCTCCATTGAATCTTGTGTAAGTTAACTATTGTAAAGCTCTTTGGAGCTTTAGCAACTTAAAAATCTTCACTTTTTCACTTTTTGAAGGGTGTATGGATGGACACATCTCTTGAAGCAGATGTACTGGAACTAATACATTCAACCTGCAACTCTTCAGTGCTAGTTAGCCTAGATTTCCCAAGCTTTTGATTTCACCTAACTCTGGGCATAACTGCATGAATTGCACAAGCTTTTGTTTTGTTTTTAACAATGGTTTGTGATTTTTTTTTTTTATTTGTTCTTCCAATGTGACCAGAGTGTTATATTTTCAAGTTCATTGTACAATAAAAAGATTTGTCAGTCTACCTCACACTTCCTTTCATTGGCTTCTGGGTGCTTTTTTCTTTTTGGCTTCACTGTTTTATTAGTCCCATAAATGTTCTTATTTGGTTCACCAAACTCTTCACAGCTAAAGCCTAAACTGAAGCAGAAACATTGTGAAAAGATAATCAGTCTGAACAACTTAAAATGCATGAGCTTCTATGGGTTAAGTAGATATCTTACACACATTGCACTCACTTTTCAAATCCAAACAGCATGAGCACTTTGTTGGGATTTTATTGGGTTTTGGTTAGAGTATTTTAAGGTATAGAAGAAGGACAAAGATTAACCAAGAATACCAAAAAAAACAAAAAAACAAAAAAACAACAAAACCAAACAACCAAAAAACATTAACTGGACATGGAATGTTTTCTCAAATTTCTTCAACAATTCTTTTCTCCCTTCTTGCTCTGGTGAAGGATAAATCAGGAACCCATTATTGCTGACAGCTAAAACAAGGCATAGTGTTATCTACCACTTGCTGTTATGCTTTAGTACAAGAAGGAGAGCCTGTTTCTTTTGTTCTTCATTACATTAATTCTGCATCATTTTCAGGTGCAGTTTAACTGTCATAAAACTCTGATGCAAACAGCAGAATTATTGTCTCAACATCGGTGCTGGACACTTTTTACACAGAGCCTGCCCTGCATGGCCCTACTCACTGCACAATAGCAAAGTTGTGATTTATATTCTTCTACGAGCTAATCTGAGGGGAGAAGCTTAAAATGGTCACTGTCCAAAACACTACAGCTCCAGAATATGCATCTGTCCATGGATAGCAATTATAGTGACTTAGATATACACCTATTCATCTTTGCTATTTGTAATCCAATATGGTATATCAAAACCTCCTTTACAGAGTGAAAAATTAGGTTCAAAAGCCACTTTGATGTGAAGACAAAAAGCCTGATTCTTCTTTTGGACTAGTTTGAAGTAAGTCAGTTGAAGACTGCACCAGAATTCCAAAAAATAAACTCTGTCTTAATTTCACACCCATTTTCTATCATTTACTTTTACTTAGTGTCACAATTTAAAATACATTCTCAGGCAAACAGTAGAAACAATCAAAGAAACAACTGCCTCAGTACTTCCCTCAAGAAATTACTTCCATCTAGAAACTATTAGTTTGCATTAATTTGCTACAATTATTTATTCTTAACCCACATATTTAAATATAATTATCTGTTGAGAACCTTACAGTACAATCAACATAGCTACCAAGGGTGCTTTTTTTTTTTTTTCCAATGTTACAGAATTTACAAAGTTACAGAAATTGGTATTTTAAGTGAAGGCAAAGATGACTAAATTCATTTAAATAATTTCATATTAGGAAGAAATTCTTCATCCTGCACAGGCTTATGTAAAACCCAAACCGTTTAGTTTCTCTGCAAATTGATAGATCATCTGATAACATCTAGAGAAACATAGTTAGAGGTAGGGTCTATTCCTCCTGTGCTATGATTGACACAAGACTAGAGTGCTAAATGAGCAAAGTGGCTTCAAACCAGTGCTATGACTTTGACATACTTACTGCTCCCCATTGCTTAGTAACTCCTGAAATGGCAGAGTCTGCACTACAGCAACCCAGCCATAGTTTCCTGGGCAGGAGCCTGCAATGACTTTGTCCAGCGCAAGAGCTGGCCTAACACTTTTCCTTTAAAAAGTAAGAGTTTTCTGTGCTCTGTGTGTAACCCTCCACCTTACACTGCGATTTCCCAGCTCAACCCAATATTTGCTTTACAGACCTGACCTACCAAGTATCTCTCCTGTCTAGAACAAAATATATTTTTGTAATTAGAAGGAAATAAAATTATAACAAAGAAAGAAAAGCAGGAAGATCTAAGAAAAGATAATACAAAAAGTAGAAACTTTCATTAGAGTGTAAGAATCACATATGCAAAGCAAACTGTTCAGCAAGTGTATCAACAGGCACCATCTGTGGGTACTGACTTGCAAATCATTTGTAAATGAAAAGAGATAATTCTGCACAAAGACAGGAGAAAGGCAGGTGTGGGCTGTGGAGAAGTTGTTGGTATGTCCCAAATCTTCTGGACCTTCCATAACACATTTGTCTCATAAAAACAGGACCATTTAGGATACACCTACAAAGTTTACATGGAAGTCCCATAAAACAGAGAACCTGCCCTATAAAATTAGGGGATTTTCCAACTGTGTTTCTTTAAGCAAAACCAAAAGAACAACAAAATTTACTTAATAAAATAACCTACAAGCATATGCAAAACCAAACAGGCTGCCACAAAGCTTGAACAATGCCTTTCTTTGCTTACCAAGGATCACACACTTTCTGTGAAACACACAGAGATTCTGAATACCTGAAAACTACAGTAAAAGCAAACCTACCATTACAAAATCAGATGACAGTCCTGTTTGGTGGGGGATGGGAAATCCAAATTTTCCTCTCAGGATGCACATACATTTAAGTGAAGAGAATGCTATTCTTATAAACTCAAGTTGAAATTTGGGGTGGTTTGTTTGTTTGGTTTTTTTTTTCCAAAAAGAAACAGAACACTTGTGTAACATCAACAGAAAACCAGGATAGACTGAAAATCTATCCAGATTCCTATTCTCTATTCCAGAGAGATTCTCCAGTTTCAGTGACTCACTATCGTCCATACTATGAAATGAAAAGATGTAACTATAAAAGCTGATGTATAACACATCTTCAAACAAAGCAATGTTTAGGAGTAGCTGAAAATGCTATCTGTTTTTTAGTTTAATCAAAACAGAAATAAGAAGGAATAACTTTAAAATTCCTACCTGAAGTCACAGGGTGTTAAGAAACAAAAGCAAATCTGAGCATAAAATCACTGTTTTCTGCATACTCACACAATCTTTAAAACTAAGAAAATGCAGCAAACGAAGGGAAAAAATAATGATGGCTACAAGCAGCTCAAGTTCAAACCTATGTGTGCCACTGGACGTGCTTAGATTGTACAATAAAATTATTTGTTCAGCATTTCTAATTTAGAAATTAGGATCTAGCATTTTAACACCAACTTGTATCAGATTCTTTGAGCCATTATTTACAAGATACACTGCAAACAATGTTTAAAAACCGGAAGACAGACCATTAGCAGACCACAGCAGAATCTAATGCATTTCCTTTCTCAGTATCATTATTGACACAATCATCCAAAATGTCTACACATAGCAAAAGTTCCTCTATGACTACTATGTGGAAAGGACTTTGCAAACTATGAAATACAAATAAACATTTTTATGAGTACCAGTGATGTTTTATCCCAAGTGTCCTGTACATGTTAAGCAGCAACCTGTCTTAGGGAATAACTGTTATAAAGGATGGCTATGTAATTAAGGCTAAATTGAGATCATGTGACTGTTACTTTTTTCCTTTTTGTTTTTGCTGAGCTATACAATAGCTTATAAATATTCAATCTTGATAAAATACCTGAATGAAAGCGATGACTAAGAGTACTCTACCTCTTAGATAACAAAAAAGTCTTGTTACAACATGCCTGAACATTTTGTTTCTCTGACAGCCTTAGAGAATCTATTGCAAAATCCAGAAAGAACAGGAGTAAATTGTATTAATACTTAAAATGAAATTAATTTTTTCTGATGTGTCTTAGAAAACCAATTATTGCCACTGTCAAGCTGAGAAGGAGTACATGTACAGCCTGGTTCCAGTGGCTAAGTAGCAAAATGTGTTTTTCTTTTACACAAGATAAGACTTGATTATTTTGAAGTCCTGTATTTCTCAGAAGTACCTGAATTACAGTCCAGAGGTTCTCTAGGAGTATAAAACTGCAGTCTTTCACAAAAAAGTTTAACCTTCACTGACTAGCAATAGAGTTACATCAGTAAGCAGCTGAGGTTGCCAAGACTGGTTAGACTCGTTAGGTTGACACAGCCTACCATTTTCTGCTACAGGAAACTCACTAATGCCAAGGACAGACAAAATGATGCTTTAGCATCTAGTGACATCAGCCTGAAATGGCACTTGTTTTCTGCTCAGAAAAAACGACAGTAATTTGAAGCAGTTTAGAACTGCTATGTAGTGCAGGGAGCTTTTACTGCATTTGAACAGGTGTTTAAAAAGGCAGAAGAGCCACCAGTACCTCATGTAGTACATCAGCTAACATTATTACCTCCATCTTACATCTGAGGCTTTGAGTGAAGAGGAAAAACTTGGTTGTGGCTCATAAGTAGGAATATTTACTGTGATTAAATACGTTTTTAATAATTAAATGCCTACCCCTAATATTAATATTATATTGGACGAAGTGCCTTGGTACTCCCATAACTTGACTACTGTATACAACTTGATTAGACAAGGTCCTGAATTGAAAGATCTATAATATTGTGCTGTATCAGATGACTTGCATCTGCAAAATTAGAGTTAGATTTCAGTATGACTACTGAATTGATCAGAGGTATTGGTTCTGGATGCTAACTACAAGAGGTGGTACTCAAACTTTTTCTAAACTCACCAGGCCATTTTTATTTTGCTCTTTGTAATGCCCAAGATATTTGTAATACAGCCAGGCCTCAAAACTGTAACTTCGTAAACAGTAGACACAAAAAAATAACAAGGAACATGATGTAGGCAACTGGTTAATTCTAGAAAGAGTGAATGGAAAGTGGAAGAGATAAAGGTATTTAGACTTAATTAAAAATCATCTACACTTCTAAGTCAAGAATTTGAAAGCCAATTCATTTGTCATTCATCTGCAAATCTTGGGGATTTTTTTTTCTTCTGAACCAGTAGATAGCATTGTACTCCCAGAATAGTACCAGATGAAAAATAGTGACATTAAAGAGTAAACAGAGAGAAATGAGTCAGTACTTATACAATTACATTTGGGCACCAGTGGCAATGTTACAGAAGTAAAAAAAAAAAAAAAAGACTGGAAAAGCAAAAAACAATTTTGCAAAACATCTGAAAATGTTAAAGGTTCTATATTATACAGGGCTTTGCATCTTTAAAGCTTATACTAGGCTTCAGTCTGTCACAAGGATTCCTCATGTTACATACGTTTTCTTTGTTAAAAACTTTGCAGCACAGCCACAGTCTCATGTTGCAGTGATTCTGTAAGCAGTGCCTGGTCTGCTTACCACGAACCCATGAACGTATCAATAAACCAGATAAAAGGCCCTACCCAGATGGAGATGGGAGGTAGTTATGGGTTCAGCAAGCTAAAAACAGAGCTGAAGCTTTTCAGCTTTCACACTCAGTAACACTTTGTACAACCTGTGTCTGTCCAGATGATTATGTCAGAGAGGAAATCGCTGTTCAGTACCCCAGAGGGTTGGTAAGCCTCCTCCAGAGAACTGGCAGGAATAACCACATTTACACCTGAAATTGAAACTCCAAAGATATTCCAGTAGAGCACAAAGAAAGTCTTTCAGATTGCACAGTCTCTGGGTAGCGTTAGCAGATATCCTAAACCTCCAGTTCTAAAGGTCAGAGAGCCTTTAGTTACTGTTAGGTATTCTAGCTAAGAGACACTGGGCAATTAGAAAGGTATCTGATCGTCAAGTGAACATAGGATTGCATTTATGTTTGCTCTGCTTGATCAGCTGATTTTAGTAGTCTGGCTGATATCCTGGCATCAAATCTTGCTCAATAAATGCAGATGTGTGTATTTGTGTGAATGTGAGGGGGGAGTTATTCTAACTACTACCCTGGCCTAGTATTTTGAGTGCAAAATGCAGTGAGGTGAAATGCAAACCCAGGTTACTCCACTTCCATGAAGGTAGCAAATACTAATAAAGCCAAATACGTGAAGACTTTTGAAGGTTCTGTGTTTGCAGAAATATCACAGACATAAGCTGGTAGTATCTCTGCCAAGATGCTTAGGGCCAATGTGAGTGCTGGCACACACAAACATTGGGTGTTAGAGATATTTCCTCTCTGGCAAACAAGCCGAAGCAACAAGCAGAGGAGTTATTTACTCATCCTGCTTTGAGCAAGTCCAAACAAAACTCCCAATTTGTTGAACTGAGTGCAGAAAGTGAAACTAAAATGTATTTCCATGCTTCTTCAGTGAAAGACTTATTATTTTCACTGTATTTCCTTATACAAACATCACTCCTAGAAATCGAGCCAATGTAAAACAGAGCAACACTTGTGTCTTGGCGTCCAGTTCTCTGGCCAAGATAAAGCTGAAAGTTTTGGTAGTCTTCCAGGATATAAAATGCAATGCAGTGCTCAATATTATGTGTGCTAATAAAACTGAGTAGAAGCTTACATAACCACAAGCAGTAATAACAGCTTTCCGAAGCTGTTCACTGAGGGTCAGTATGCCAGGTGTGAGTGTTGAACAGGAACAACTGGGTGAAATGTCTGGTTTTGCTAGACAGCAGGAACAAACTACATTTGCACTAACCCTAATTAAAAGACTCAGAGGCACTACACGCCAGTGACAAAGCTGGTGACAGCCACATGTAGTCTTATATAGTCAGACTGCTGCACTCTATTTTGCACAAAATAACCCTCTGTACAATGGGTTACATGGGAAAGGTGCACGGGAAGACAAGATGTCAAAAACAAGGAGGCCTGCTTAAGGGCCACAGTTTTCTTTATGTTGTCACTTAGTGGCACTTCGCACTTCAGCATTAGGCACAAGCATCTGAGTCACACAAGGAGCTGTCAGAGCAATGCAACAACTCACCTGCAGCAGCAATAGCAGTTTTGCACTTGTTTGTGGTAAATGTTAGTGGTGGATAATGAAAAAGGAATGCATTAGGAACCAATGGCAGTAGAATACTTTCAATGTACTCATGTATGTGAAATGGGTGGTATAATCGTTTTAAGTGGACAGTTAGGAGTTTGGGGGAAAGGCAAAAATCCTCAAATGTGTACACTCAAGACTTTCAGTTACAATGGGAATATTGTCTGGCTACAAACTGTAGGAACAAGAATCCTTTGCCTAATTTATTAGCATGAAGTTTTCCTGTTCAGTGTGGAATAAGCCTTAAATTATGATATTAAACCTTTGAAATGGTCCTGAAAACACAGGGATTCAACAGTACACACAGGGCAAAATACATCTGCCAAACTTTCTATTCTTACCTCTTTTAAACTATTTTAATACCACTTGGGAAAGAAAAGGGTCCCTTTTACTGTTAATAATATATTATTCTGCTCTTTTGATCCTTATCTTTTGCGTTCTAATTACCTAAATGTCATGCAGGCCTAATAAATTGGATAAAGGGTATTGATTTCGCCTCTGTTTCTTGTAGTTAAACCATCGAGTCAATTAATCTGCATTGTATATTTAGGAAGATCATCAGTTATTAAAATTGTAAGAAGGCAGACAAAATTAAACTGAAGAGTATTTCAGCAAATGAGTCCATACCTACTATATATTCACAAGATTTTCACATGGTTGTGTTTCTAAATAGTAAGCACTGGAAATTATTGGAGACTTTGAGGAGATGTTTCATGTTTTATCTGCCTTGAAAATCAGGCAAATAAATTGCTTCGAATCATAGAATGGTTTTGGGTTGGAAGAGACCGTAAAGATCATCTAGTTCCACGCCGCTGCCATGGGCAGGGACACCTTCCACTAGCCAGGTTGCTCAAAGCCCCGTCCAGCCTGGCCTTGAACACTTCCAGGGAGGGGACAGCCACAGCTTCTCTGGGAAGCCTGTTCCAGTTTCTCTCCACCTTCACAATAAAGAATTTCTTCTTAATACTTAATCTAAATCTACCCTCTTTCAGTTTAAAATCCATGTGCAGGACCTTGCACTTGGCCTTGTTGAACTTCATGAGGTTTGCATGGGCCCACCTCTCAAGCCTGTCAAAGTCCCTCTGGATGGCATCCCTTCCCTCCAGTGTGTCGGCCACACCACACAGCTTGATGTCATTGGCAAACTTGCTGAGGGTGCACTCAATCCCACTTTCCATGTCACCGACAAAGATGTTAAACAGCACCATTCCCAACACCGACCCCTGAGGAACATCACTTGTGCCTGCTCTCCACCTGGATCTCAAGCTGCTGACCACAACTCTTTGAGTGTGACCATCCAGCCAATTTCTTATCCACTGAGTGGTCCATCTGTCAAATCCATGTCTCTCCATTTCTGAGACAAGGATGTCATGTGGGACTGTGTCAAATTCTTTGTACAAGTCCAGGTAGATAACATCCTTTGCTATTCCCTTATCCACTGTGCTGTGTTTGTGTGTATGGTGGGATTTTCTGTAACAGGGGAGGAGGCTACAGCAGTGACCCCTATGAGAAGCTTCTCAAAGCTCCACCAGCTCCAAGTCAGACCCACCTCTGAGTCAAGGCCAAGCCTATCAGCAACAGTGCCTCCGCCTCTGTGATAACGTATTTAAGAAGGGAAACTGGGAGGAGTTGTTGGAGTTGTGAGAAGGAGTTCCAAGGAGGACACATAGGCAAACACCAAGTGGAAAAAAGGAAGAGGAATGGGGGGAGGTGCACTAGTGCAGAGACTCCCCTGCAGCCCGTGGTGAGAGGGCAGGGCTACCCCCAGCACCACCCATGGCGGTCCACTGTGGAGCAGATGCACACCTGCAGCCCACCCCTAGCCAGAGCAGGCGGCTGCACATGAAGAAGGCCAGGACTCTGTGGGAAGCCTCCCTGCTGGTGTAGTTTAGCACTGGGAGGATTGCAACACATGGGATGGACCCACTCCAGAGCAGCTCAGGAATGGCTGTGGCCCGTGAGAGGGACTCACGTTGGAGAAAGTTCATGGAGGACTGCTTCCTGTGAGAGGGACCCCATGCTGGAGCAGGAGAAGCTGGCGAGGAATTACCTCCTTCCCTGAGGAAGAAGCAGCAGCAGACTGACCATAACTCCATTCCCTGACCCCTGCACCACTGAGGAAGAGGAGGTAGAGAAATCAAGAACAAAGCTGGAGCCTGGAAAGAAGGGAGGGGTGGGGGAAGGTGTTTTAAAGATGTGGTAATGATCCTCACCGTCCCACTCCCTCTGTTAAGTGTTGTTGTTAGTGTCTGAATTAAACTGATTTAAATTGATGTTCTTTTTTACTTACCCTAACTAGTCCATCTTTTGTCCCTGACCATAATAGGTCAATTATGCCTCTCTGTCCTTATCTCAACTCCCAAGCGTTTTGTTTTATTTTTCTCCTTTGCATTCCTGAGGGGAAAGGGGTGAGTGTATGGCAACGTGGTGCTGTTGCCCTCTGAGTTCAAACCACAACATCCACCAGTGCTCTAACCCTGTCACAAAAATCCACCAAATTTGGCAGGCATAGTCTACCCTCAGCAGAGCCATGTTGGCTATCACCAGCCACCTCCTTATTTTCTATGTGCCCTAGTATAGTTTCCAGGAGGATCTGCTCCATGATCTTGACAGGCACAGAGGAGTGACTGACTGACCTGTAGTTCCTTGATGTCTTCCTTTTTTCCCCTTTTTAAAAATGGGGGTTATGTTTCCCCTTTTCCAGTCAGCAGGAACTTCACTGGACTGCCATGACTTCTCAAAATGATGGATAGTGGTTTAGCCACTTCACTGGCCAGTTCCCTCAGGACCCACGGATTCATCTAATTGGGTTCCATGGACTCGTGCACCTTCAGGTTTCTCAGATGGTCTTGAACATGATCTTCTCCTATAGTGGGAGGTTCTTCATTCTCCCAGTCCCATCCTTTGCCTTCTGCGATTTGGGCCATGTGGCTTGAGCACTTGCCAGTGAAGACTGAGGCAAAAAAGTTGTTGAGTACCTCAGCCTTCATATCCCAGGTAATCAGTTCTTCCATTTCCTTCTGGAGAGGGCCCACATTTTCCTTAGTTTTCCTTTTATTGCCAATGGACATTTATCAAACTTCCCAGGGTTTTGACATTTATTTAAAGAAAAAAAAAAAAAAAAAAAAAAAAAAAAAGCACAAGACTTAGAATTGTTGATACGAAAGTATATATATTTAATTTTTCTCAAATGCATTTTGAGATAGAACAAGGGAAGGGGAAGTTATAGCTGGTCATAATGTTTTACCACTGCCTTTGATATCTAAATACCACATGATTGTGATAATGTGCAAATAGATGGTGTTAGTCCAGCTGATGGTGAGCCGTCAGCACTGCTGCGGGTGTTACGGCTGCCCTAGCACTGGCCAGAGCCAGAGCACCACAGCCAAGATCCTAGTAGGGTGCCTCTTCCTCAACCCAGGGGGAAAGGTGCTGATGGGGTAGGGAGATCTGGGGTTCAAACACGGGCATGTGGTGTCATGCAGAGTCTTCCCCCTCCGACAGGTGGGCTGGGAGCTCCCAGGCAGCCCCAGAGACCTGTGGGACCAGGACAAAGGGAAGAGGGAGGGAATCTGCCTGTGGTGCTCCTCCAAGGGTGGAATGCCCCAACCAAGCTAAGCATGTGAACACGGTTAAATGAGGCTAATGCTTTCCTATAACAGGGAGGGAGAGTGAAGTTAAACATATCAGAGATGTTCATTTACTGCAGTGCTGGTGGCTATATAAGGCAAGTTGACTGCACAGATTAAATGCCAAAAAGCCCTTCAGCAATGATTAGTTTGCGGCTGCACTGACTGCTGCTTCAGCTGTGATCATAATCACCTTCCTCACCAGCCCCTGTCTGCTCTTCAGTTGTTTCTCATATTCTGCTTAGCTATTGCTTTAGAAGAGTTTTACAATGAGCTCTTCAATGTGTTTGTACAGCACATACACAATAGGGCCCAGTCCCTGACTGAGACCTCCCAGCACTAGCGGAGTGCAAATAGCAGTAGTAATTGCATACTCAAGTCTCTCACTGGAGAAAATGTGAGTCATGGCAGGCAAAGAATGCCAAAGAATTGGGCTTGTTTTCTGCCTTTGTTTTTAACTTTTCTTTAATGGTAACATTTGCTTCCTTTCCAAGGAATATGACTGTTAGTGCACCACTGCATTTCTAGTTTTCTTTTCACTCTCATGTTTTCTGATTCTCTAAAATAATTTGAAGGAAACTGAAAATCTTTAATCTTGAAAAGAAAAATTTCAGTAATTTCAGGCATAATTTAAATGTGTATTTTCAGAGGCAAATAGCATTCTCAACTTTCAGTCATTTCAGCATTTGGTAGGACATACAGAAAATATTTGCATTGTTCTCATCTTTAATATATGCAATGGTTCTGAGGGAAATGTTCCTTCTGGTCTTAAGGATTTCTAAAATAATATCAGGTACTAGAAAAGGAATTTTTCTCCAGAATAGTTTAAAAACTGTAATTTTTTTTCTTCAGTTAAGGGACTATGTCTAGAATCCTTTTAAATAATAGCAAATTTTACTGCATTTATTTGCAGTTTTATTGCATTTTCTAATTGAAAGCAAATGATAAACAGAAGTAAATGTAATTTTTTTTCTTCACATTTTATTTAAGCAAATAGGTAAAAGGGCAAGGTGATTAGGAAACTGTGAAGTTTTGTTTCAAACTTTTTGGTTTCCTGATTCAAGCATAAACACAGCCAATTCTGTCCCCATTAATATGAAATGCTGCCTAAGGGATTCCACTTCCCTTAGGAGGAACTGAATCCAGATTCAGGGTATACACAGCAGCACCAGTTCCACAGAGTAAACCCACTGAACAACACATGTTGGAGCGGTCCTCTGGAGGTTTCTATTCCCACCTCCCACTCAAAGCAGGGTCAGCTTTGAAATTAAGTCAGGTTGCTGGAGGCCTCATTCAGCTGCATTTTTGAAAGCCTCCAAGGATGGAGACTCCACAGCCTCACTGGGCCCCTACTTCACTCCGGCACCATCCTCCTGATACACTCTTCATACACTAGACAATCTAAACCAGTATTTTATTATGTGGCGTAAATTTTACTATCCAGCTAGTACATAGCTATGCAAAATCAGTACAATCAACAATTTGAGCTGGTAAAGAAAGGTTTGTAGAAGATCACTACTCTCCTTTGTCATATCAGTAGTGTATTTTTTTTCTATAATATTCTTTTTTACATTTGGACTATGTTAAACAAAAGAAAAAAATCCCAGCCGCATTGATGCAATTCATACTCTTTATTACTCCTTTCTGTGATTAGTCTTTTTCTGTATCATCCAAAATGTCTTGTTTTTAATCACTGTTGCAATCATATTTCCATTGTAAATATGAATGGGAGTGCTGAAAGGGTAAGAGTCAATAAATCCTGAAGGGTAGCACCTTGGGATTAGGCATCAGAATAACTGTATCTTATTCCTGCCTCTCCCGCCTACTGTGTGAAGTACACCCAAGCTGTTTCATCTCCTAATGCTTTTCACCATTTCTGTTTTTCTAGGCCCTGAGTCTGCAAAAAACAGAGAAGGCTTGCAAGATTGGCGACTTCTTTGAAAACTCTCTTAAGGAAGTATTGTCTCTCTCCACAGTTCTCCACAACTCTGACAGTACCAAGAATGTCACTGAACTTTTGGAGGCTCTCCCCTAAAACTATTAATTAAAGATAAAATTGAAAGTTTCAAACCTGATACTTAAAAAAATCTGTTTCATTTCATTAACACACTCCACACCCCTCTTACTTCAATTAGGATTTTTGTCACATATGTTAAAGTTCATTAATTATCATACTTTGGGATCTTGGCAAGGAGTTTGAAAGTAATCACAGCGTCTTTGGAGATTCAGTTTCAGAAGATTAGTTCATTATACTCCAAGACTGTAGCATAAGTATCATGCTTGTGTTGTTTGACAACAGAAAAAAAAAAAAAAAGGGGGGGTGTGGAACATTTAAAGCATTTTTTTTTCTTCTTTTTTTTTTGTTTAAACGTATTTTCATTGTCACTCTGCTGTGAAGTCACGCAGTCAAACATCAAAACATTGCCAGCTGAAAAATCCAGATGTCATGGAAGCTTAACTAGCCATATTAGTTGCTTCACAATATATACACATACAATTAAAATCAAGATTCTGAAAGGCATTACTCTATTTCTCACCTAATTGATGTGCTATTGATATTAGAAAAAAAAAAATCATGCTTCCTACACATATAGGAATACTGTAAGAATCTGGAGGAAAAGAAAACATAGCAAATACAATACGAGTTTTTCTCTTCTGAGAATGAACAATTACAGACAATTCAGGCTGCTTCTAAAAAATACAGCTGACCCTCTTGAAGTGGCATTAGTGGACTACATCTCCCATTACCAGTCAGGATGGATTCTGACATCATTAATTTCTATCTGTAGATTACAGGTGATACATTATAAAGGTAAAATGTAACAAAGGAGGTCATGATAGTTGGGGATATGAAGAGAAGAAGGGAAGCATATGTGAAGCTAGTGGGTGAAAGCAAAACTGAGCTGCAAAACTGTATTTTTTTGTTGGTTTTTGTTTGGTATGGGGTATTTGGTTTAAAAATAGAAGGCAGACATTTTGTCAAAGTTCAGTACACAGAGATCCCTGTGAGAGCAGTTGTTGTTCTTTTGTCAGAATATCAGACACTTCTGTGTAGCTCTTCTTCCTTCTCTCCATTAGTCCCTGTGATCTGTGATTCATCCTCCAGGGGAGAAACAGCGGAAAGGGTACAGCAAAGCTTGGTAACTAGTATGGACTACACCAGAAAAGAGATGCAATGTCAGCAGTACACCCAGGAAAAAAACCCTCTGCTAACTCACATAGCTCTAAAGGAAGTATATTGCCAGAAGATGGGAAAATACTGTAGGTTGTCTGCCTTCTAGCAGGTCTCCAGGATACCCATCAGGCAGAGAAGGAGCCCATGGCCCACGGCTCTCTCTGCAAGGAGTTAAGAGCAACTCTAAGAATTTTCCTTCCCATACTTTTTATCGAAAAAGTAACAATCTGGACATTAAATCAAAATTTAAATCACATATTTCCTCCCATCAGGACTGTCCTGGCTTCTAAGCTGCCTTTATAAACAAACAACAGGGAGATATTGTAGCATAGGAATAGAGAGATGTTGGTATCTGTCTGATGTTAGCTAGATACAAGAATCTAGTGTTCTTTTGGAAGTACTACCCTTCTTTATCTTGCACTGTTTACAAAGTCATCTGGGGGAAAAAGGGCTGCCCCATTTAGTTGAGTGAGGATTTGGAATGCAAAACTTCACAAATAAAAATCCTGTAGACAAGAATGAACTCGATCATTATAAAAAGTCACTTTTGAAGGGCATATCATAGGATGTCATAGGAGCATATTTAACACTCAAATCCTCATCTGGAACAGGTCTCAAGCTCAGTATCTGGCTCATGATATTACATTAGATTACAAATTACTTTATATATACAGCCTGCCTAACCACTTAAAAGTGCTGATGGGGACAAGCCCAACCAGTGTGAAGAGCCGGAAGAAGAAATGTATCTGGTAGAAAACTGAGGCTATATATTGAGTCACCATGGTTCAGTTTGCTACTATATGTAATACTGACAGGTGCCTCCCAAAAAGCAGTTATTGCTGCATGGTGTGATCCAATAAACAATGTAGAGGTAATCGGATAAAATTATGATTGTAACTTTTAAGGATCCTTTTGTATGTAGCTAAAAAGGCGAAATTTTTACCCCCAAATTACCACAACGTTCATTATTTTGTTTTCAAGATCTTATGTGAAAAGAAAACATACCAAGTAAATTGTATGAAACTCAGCATATGCATCTCAGAATAGTGAATGGCTTGGTGAATGTTGCAAGACTCAAAAGTGTCTGGGCATTTCAAATGTGATGCTTATATGACTAAATGATCCCCTCTGGGAAATGAGTTAATGTTTCAATTCCAATTCAGTTAAAATACGTCTTACTGGCATGACAAGCTAGAGGAGTGTTGCCAGAGTCTGAGGAAGGTATTCCAAGTGTTTGTCCGGGCAGATAATGCCCTAAACTGCTGTTATTTCATGTTTCAACATCAAAAAGGAAGCATCTCTTCCAAACCTACTCCTACAGCCACTGGACACCACAGAAACAGTCAGATGGTTTCTCAGCTCTTGGTGTGGGACCAGGATGACCACTGTAAGATGGCTGTAAACTGACTCTACAGTCAGATACAGGACCTTTGAGGCTGAGCAAACTGGAAGATAAACCAGAGGAGTTTAGTAAACAGGATATAGATTATAGAGCTGTAAAAGACTATGAAGGAGAAATGGTCTTGGATAAAATCAGCTACTAGTGTTCTAAAGGGGAGCAAACAATTGAGGGACTGAAATACTGTTGTAATAGTGGGGACTTCTTTCAAATTCATCTATTATCGCTTAGGGGAAAAATCAGAATGTTGAATTCTGAAAAATCAGAATTTTCTCCAAGAGAAAATAAAGTTGTTTTCTGAGAGAGAGAGGAAAAGGGGGGCTGTGTTTCAAAGCTTTTTCCTAATGAACAAAATGTACTGTGGTCCCTGTGTCTTACTTACTCATACCAGCCAAAGGGGCTTTTTCCTCTAGGTGACCAGTGCAGAACTGGAACCTGGTTTTTGCTCTGGGAAAGTCTTAAGTGACTACCACATTTGTCTGAAAATACTAATTACAACCCCTTAGTTAAAATTAGAGATATGTAAATTCGTCCTTTAAAAATTAGCAGTTTCATGCAAATTAAAACCAGACATCTGCGTCTTCAGTCAATGGTACTTAGTTTATGCACTTCACACAGCCTGTTTTACCATCTCCTCAGAGCCACAACCTCCTAAAACACAGCTCCACCACTGATCACAGGGTGTCCAGCACAGCTCACCTCATCGCAAGTGCCTTATGCACACCTCTTCTGTGCTAGGGAACTCTACAGCTTGGCAGTGACCATTTCTATCATTTTGTTTTCTTTAGCAGGGTGTCAACCTCTGATGATTTGAAATTCTGGGCCTGGAGCCAATCCTCTAGGCTTTTTGAAATTTGCTTGTCACCAGTGTAAACCTCAGTCCATTATTGTGGACAGGTGACAAATTCTCCCTATTTAAGGCTGTAACCAGCTCTCGGTGTATGTGTTGCTAGTACAGTGTACACACGTAAATCATACTGCTAGCATTGAGGATAAACACTGACACTGTTTGAAAATGTTTGATGGTGTGGGGTCAATGATGCAGACAGAACAAATATTTTCTTGAGTTACGTTATCACTGAAAATCCACAACCCACGCATCTTTGTTTTAATTCTTTTCTAAAGTGTTACACTGTGTTTAGGTCACAAATTTTAAATGGTTTTACAAAGATTCTTGCTTAACAGTATCTGCAGTGCTGCTTCATTATTGTCCACAATATTCCAGTGAATCACAGTACCTGCAGAAAACTGACAACTGTTCTGCCTTTGTAGGGGGGGGGGGGCGGCAGGGAAATAAGCTTAGTGGAAATATAAAGAATAGATTCTAATAGTCAGAATTGTACTTAAATAAGGAGATATATACAGACCAGTATGGTCTAGTGAAGCAGGCACATTTTTCTCTAAGACTGACTTGCTGGATGAAGGAATCACTTTGACATTTTTTGGCTCAGTATCCAACTATGAAATATAAACTGATATGATTCTTATCACTCAATGTAAATAAAATTATTCGAGAATATGAATAAAAATTAGTGTAGAAATGCTAATATATTATTTTCTAGCTACATGCACATTCTGCACATGCAACCAGAGAGTGAAGCTGGATTTTTGCTTTTTGCACATCTGTGCCACTAGTGGAAGTTTTGCAAGCCAAATTAGGTCCTTGGGGACATAAGTGCATTCCTACTGCTCACAATGTGTTTGTACAGTTGCAAAGTGGCTAAAACTACTAAGCAATTCTGCTCATGTGTGTACAAAAAATAACAGCCATCATCTTATCCTGCTAACTGCACTGGTCCTTCAGTGCTAAGCAAAGGAAAAATTGTACCCATAATATGAGAAATTGGGAGATACATGATCCATAAAACACAGAAGTTTACAGCCTTATCAGGATGGGAAGCGACCAGCTCTGCCTGGAGAAGCTACTGGCTTCTACCAGCAGAATATTTCTGCTAATTCTGCTTGATAAAAAACTGTTCTCAAAATAGCATGAGGCTTCATTTAATTAAATGTTAGCCTGTTCCTGCATAATTTATATTTCATTTTGGTCAAAAGTCATCTGAGAACCCCAAAATACTGTGGCAGAGCTGCATGCTAAATTCTACCTTCATTTATATGACTGCAGTTCCACTGAGTTCTGCAGAATACTGTGTGATGATTAGGTCTTGTTAAATTCATTTAACATAGAAGATGAAATATTGGAAAGCTGAATAACTTGCCCAAGGTCAAAGACAGAACAGGGAGCTGAATTACCAGGAAATGACAAGTTATATTTGCTTGCCGAATTCACTAGACTCATTGAAAATTTAATTTCTGATCTGCTGACTCATATGTAGCCACGTAGGTGTGCCCTCAATATAGGTCATAAAAGTCTTTCTAGGGACGCTGCTGAATTACATCTTCTTGTTTGGGCCTATTCTGTGTGTACATTCAAAAAGGATTGCCAGGTCTGGTCATGGCAATAGCAGCTGTTCAAACTGAAATATGATGCTGTTCCTGCTGCCATCAAGCACTACAGTTTTTCTTTTAGTTAATATTCTCCTTTAAACAGATATTCTCCTTTAAGGTTAACCACAAAAATGTCTTTAACTTAAGGAACAATACTTTTCAATAAAGATAGAAAAACAAAGTTAGAGGTGTATATTTACACATACGCTATTAAATAAACTGAAGGTTTTAATGCACTCTTTAATTTTGAAGTGTACAGCTTTTAAAATGTTTTTAGAGTGTGTATGACTCAGGACAATAGTAACAGCATCTATATACTTTTTTTTTTTCCCCTAGTATTCCAATCCAGCCCAGGGTCATTCTCCTGCCAAGAGTTAAGACAGCTCTCACTAAGATTTTACACATGCTTATGCCCAATGACTAGTCCTATCAAAGCTAACAGAAATGTTCATATGGTAAAAACTTAACCATATGTTAAATCTCTAACAGATCAGGGACTACATCAGTACTGGTTACTGCTGACTAAATACAGGAAAACCACATAAGTATTAGAAGCAATCTGACAATTTGCAAACAACTTTGCAAATAAAATTAGACTCTATTTTTGTAGTGTTGTAACCCCTTGTAAATAACTAATCCATATTTATATAAATGAGCGAAATATGTTATTCACAAACAAATGACCTATTCACAACCATGTTAATAAGAGATATATACATAGCTACATGGTTTTCTATCCACACATTAACAATTCTCTGGCATTTTATTGTGGGACTGAAATTAAATGTTCGAATTAGGAAGAACTGCTTTAAGATCTTATCTTTTTTTCATTAAAGAGAACTAAATTACCTCCACCTGTAAAATCAAACTTCCACCTACAAATCAAATGACAGCTAAATATACTAAAGGGGATCCTTTTGCTTACTCCAGAGGACATAAATTACTCACTTTAAAATACTTTACTTTTTTAGGTGCTATCTAAGCATGGTTGTTACACCATGCCCCTTTTCCCATATCCGCTCTTGGAGTGCAGACACTGAATCGGAGCCAGGTTCTTTCCACCCATCACACATTTCAGGAAGGGAGCACATTGCAGAGGCTATGTCATCAGGTTAAAAGAAGTTGCTGGTGAAAGTCTTTGCATGTCTCTGAAGAAGCTGTCTACATAATGAATGAAAGTCCCCATAGAGAATGTATTGAGGAATAAAAACAGCTTTAAGAAATCTTTCTTCTTCCTTATCTGGGATGGGCAAGGCTGCAGCATAGCCTAGGTGAGGACCTGGGCTTAGATGTAGCTCCTGTGCAAACAGAGGAATCCCCCAGGCAGGTTTCTCCCCGCTCTTGTTCACCCAGGTCTTTGGCCAGCAGTGTCACCCAAAGTCAGTGCTGCATAGTACAAGCTCAGGCTTTGAATGTGGGCACCCAAAGCCCTCGTGAGGTGCAAGTGGAAGAGGTGATGAACCCTCTGCACTTCACTCAGAGACGTGATGGCAAAGATGTTAGAAGGCTTATAGCAATTTTTTGTTTGAAATTCCTGTTCAATCTTAACACAGTTTTGGATAGGGATTGTCTCCAAAATGTTTAGAATATAGGGTAGCCAATGGCTTGATGAGATTGCACCCCCTTTTTGTTACAGGATGGTTTTGAACATGGTAAGATGAAAATCTGTGCTTTCTGGGGAACTTCTGTCATTTTTACTTTTGGATTTATACCTTAGAGACATAGTGCAGATAAATTTATTAAAGGCTATCAGGAGGTTAAGTAAAAAAATTATGAGGGCATATTGCAGCCTGTGTGAGAGCATTCTGTTAGATACCACTACTTTAGTGTGCAGTATGTCTTTGTGAAAAGGACTGGCATCCCAACAGTAATCTTGACTAAGAGTGGGTAGCCACACTTTCTTCTAGGCTGGCCTGAAGAAAGCATCTGCTTATGCTATCTAGGAAGAGAGAAGTGTGCAACTGCTTTCAGGATTGCAGAGCAGCAGTCTTTCTCACATGAATCTCACTTCACTTGAGAGCAAAATCATATTTTCTACAAACCTGAAAACAGTGTTAGGAAAGGTCATTCTTTGCAAAACAGCATTCTTTGTAAAGATGACCTATACATGAAAAAAAACCCTAACAATTTATTAAATTGTGAGCATCACAGCAAAACCAAAAGCTGAACATGTACATAAACACAGGGTTGGCAGCTGTAATTGTTTTAATTTCTGTGGTTATTTAGCATTTTGGAGAAAAGGCTGTCATGAGAATAGAAAACCCCTTCACAAAGTGTCAGTGTAAACACTGCTTGTAACTCCTAAGGAAAAATCTTTATACTACTAATATGTTTTCAATGTTCAAAAGTACCAGAAAAAAAACAATTCTGTAAGACCTTTCTATTTTTATGTTTCATGAATCAGAAAGGTCACAAGCCCAACGTAAAAAAAACATGTCTTGCAGGCGTGAAGGGTAAAATGCTGACCATGAGATGTAGTTTATTAGAAAATATTGCAAATTATTTGTCACAGGGATGTATTCTTAACATAATAAAGCAAATTCAGGGGAGATTTGCCATCTGATTTTGCCCTCTTTTACTTGACCATTAGATGCTCATTCTTCCATTTCTTACTGGACAATTTTAAAAGCATCTCCTTGTCACTGCCATGATACTTTCCTGAGCTTCCATGCTGAGCCGATCCATTTACTGTACTTGCAAAAGCAGAATTGCCTCCTCTAAGTTACTGACTACATGTACCGGTGCCAGGAGAACAGTAGGGTTTTAAAAGATGGTGGGGATGAGGTTTGACAGTAGTAAAGGACAGAAAGGAGAATGTTTGACAAGCTTTTGACATCTAGTAAATTTAAGAGAGTTAATAAACAGAGAGCAAACAGGGGGAAAAAAATGTGGATAGAGAAGGTTGTTGGGTAGACATTAAGATCTGAACATGTTGGGGTCAAGTAGAAAAAGGAACTGGAGACAACAGGCATGAATGGAGATTTGAGTACAAAAACTAGAGTTGAAGTATTACCAGCTGTGCACTAAACGTCAAATCCTACAGAGTTTATTTAGAGTCTGGTTCTTCTTTCAATTATAATTGCTTAACATTGATGCAACTCTACTGAATCTTGATTATTTTTTTTTAATAGAGCCAGTGATTCCTATTTCAAACCATCAGATCTGCTGATATTTTGAATGGAATTTTAGCCATAAACAGGAAGTCAGAAAGTGCAAAAGACCTCTCTTTTTTGTTTTTGTTTTTGGGGGGGGTTTTTTGGTTTTGTGTTTAAAAAAATGCTGTCTAGGGCAAAAAGATATTGGATGTTGTTGTGGTTTGATCTCAGAGGGCAAGTGAGAAGCACTCAGCCACTCACTCCCTCCTTCCCCCCCAGAGCTGGGAAGAAGGAAAGCAGAAGACCCAGGAACTTGAGGCAAGGACAGGCATAGGCAAACCCAGACTTGTTAGGGGAAGAAAAAAAACCCATAAATTTAATCGACACTAACAACAACACTTAACAGACAGAGTAAGACCATGAGAAGCATTACCGTACCCTGAAAACAGCTTCCCCCACCCCTCCCTCCTTCCCAGGCTCAGCTTTGCTCGCGGTAACTCTACCTCCTCGCCGCCCGCGGCTCCGGGGCTGGGGGTGAGGTCAGTCCTGCCGCTTCTTCCCCTCGGGGAGGTGGGGGTGCAACTTCTGGCATTCCCCCCTCTTCCTGTCCCACGGGGGACAGTCCTCCACAAACCAACTCCGACATGAGTCTCTCCCACGGGCATGCGGGTCGTCTCCCAGCACTGAGCTACAACAGTGGGCCCTTCTTCCCGCAGGGTCCCGGCCTCCCTCGGACACGGCCACCTGGGTCGGCATCAGGCCCCCCGCAGGCCACAAATCGGCACCTGCTCCACCGCCGACCTCCATGGGGCGGCCCTGCCGTCTCACCACAGGCTACGAGGCAGTCTCTGCTCCCGCGCACTTGCCCCCTTCTCCTCCTTTCTTCCCCTGACCTTGGTGTCCACACAGATGTTCTCCTCCCAGGTTCCCCTTCTTAAGTACGTTATTGCAGAGGCGCAGCTAGCTGGCCCAGCCTTGGCGCAAAGGTGGCTCTGACTTGGAGCCGGGCGGTGGCTTCTCGCAGGGGGCACTGCTGTAGCCCCCTCCCCTGCCACTCACTCGAACCAAATATCTGTTTACCTCGATCGCTCTGACTAAAGACAGGGGGAGGTTTGAATGCCTTCATAAATTCCTATCCGGTTAGTTTCATACCGTTTTCTCAAGACTAATGTGAAAGGGATAGCTGAGCATATTTGTATGTGGACAGAGCCTGTAAACACTGATTTCCCCTTACAGATAATGATTAAACCCCATTTTCAGTGAAACCGGAGTAAAATGTCAATAGTTCTACTGGATCAAGGAGGTGACCTGATTCCAATTAATTATAAAGACAGCAGACTCTACCCAATTGCATATAAAAAAAGTAGAAAATTAGCAGCCTAATAAGTAACCAAGCAACAGCGGCAATACATTATTGCTATGAAAACCTTAGCTTTAATATCCACTGATTTTTATCCTAAATGTACAGAGCTAAGATTACATTATCCCAGGCTTTTGCCAAGAAAGGTCCTGTATCGCTATAATCTTTTGTGGGTTTTATGCCAGTCAGCACCTTTTTTTACAAGGGCTCCACCAGAGCCCCTTAGTCTTTCCTTTCTTAGTTACCTAACAGAGCTGAGCTCATTTAACATCTGTCACAGATACCATGCTTACACATCTTAGCACAATGTAAAGATACTCAAGTTAGCTTCTTTACAGAGCACATTATTCTGTGCAGAGCACACCAGCAGATGCTGCTTCTGGCACCCTACCTAATATATGTTAGAAGTATCTTGAGTATCTCAGCTTAGTACTGCACTGAATGGTTGGAGAAATATTATTACTCGCTTAACAACTTATGCAAATGCCTTGGTTTCTATTATACTTCCAGTATCTTAAAATGGGCTTATTCTGCTTCCTTACAGGAGTGCTATAGTGATGAAGTCATACATAATACTGAAGTACTCAGCATAGTGAAAGAAGCCATGTAACACTCCAGGGGCGTCCTTCTGTGGGTGGTGCAAGCTGAGCCAGCCCCTCGCAAACGTATGCATTCCTCTGGCCTCCCAATGCCCTGCCTGCCTTTATCCCTTCCTTCTGAGCACAAGACAAGCAGTGAATCAAACATGGAGAAAAAAAGAAAGAAGGATTTTTCCCTATCCCTAGTCAGATTAACAGCCATTCAAGCATACAGTTTTAAAGGAATATGTAAAGTAAGAAAAGAGAGAAATTACTAGATTGTGAAAGGGAAAGAATGGAGAGTAGCTTATTTAAATTAACCGAGGGAATATTTACACTTCCCATTTCTGAGATTTGCAATTCTGTAGAATAATGTCCCAGAGGAAGTAATGAAAACCTCATCACTGAGCCATTTTAAATGAGTTGGAATAGCTCTAGAGTGAACAACAGTGTGGGGGCTGTGGACTGGCTTATGGTTCCTCTCTCTCTTTTTCTAATCAAGCACGCTCCCCTTATATCTGTGGCATGAACAGTGGGATAATCCATATCAACACATTAATGTATTTTACTTTTAAAACCTGTATAGATACTTATCCCAAATAAATTAATAAGATTACCAACAGGATTAATGTACTGTTGTTTGTTATTCTTCTGTTTCCTGTGATCATATAATAAAAATGTTAGTTTAAAACTTTTGGCTCATTCTTGAAGGCATTTCATGATGTGGATTCCCCATGCACACACGTATCTATTGAAAGCTTTTCCCATAACTTTGCATAGTACTAAATGTTTCCTCTCTTGTCTAACCCTAGGAAATTTTAGGGAAACATGATCTCTGTGGGTCAAAATCCTTTGTATTCTTATTGTGCACAGGCATTTCTAAGTTCAACACTGAATATTTCAGAGTATTTGAGTTGGCATTGCACAGCCCTAGAGACAGAACCCATCTTGGGAATACCCCAAAGAGATCCTCTGCAGAAGTGAGGAGAACAGCTGCATCAGAGGTCACAATTTCCAGTGCCTCTTTTGGCATTTCCTTATCTTTACCAACTGTGGAGTTTTATATTTGATAATTACCTAAATTGTGCACCGTTCTTCTGCCTCTAATACATTGTGCTGAAATTGTGGAGTAGCTTTTTCAAGTGTTTGTTCTCCCATCTATGTACCAGCTGAGGTAAGTAACAAGGTCTAAATATGTAGTCTTTGCATTGTACACAAGCTTACTCACCTCAGACTAGTTAATTCTGCTCTACAGAATTAATTCCACTTTATCTTACTATGATTGTTTATTCATAAGTATCTTGATTCTTTAGCAGAAAAGTTATTTAAATTGAAATGAGAAAGAAGGCTGTAAAGGATATTACTAGGAGGAATACAGTAGTTACTGGACCCACTGAAGTTTTTCCTACTATTTCAGTTAGAGACAATATTATGCTTCACTTTCTGTTGGAAAATTATGTTTAAATTTTCCATGGAAAACATCTGCTGTATTCCAAGCCAGCACTGGCAGTCATTCAACAATAGATTAAATCACTCATTCCATATATGCTAGTAAATATAGTCTCCCTTCTGCTAAAGTTGTTATTGACCATGGCTTATTGAAGGACTCGTTTTGAAAAAGTCAATTTCTAACTTTTTCTAATTTGACTACTCTTTGCAAGTAAATACCTTACTTTTATCATTTGTACCTTGAATGCAAAGGTTGCTTCCAGACACCCAGTGGTTTGGAAAATCAGGTCATCAAACCTTCCCAAACGTAATTGAACATTTATTTTAATCTTGGCTTTGGACAATGATGCAGACACTATTGTTCAGAACCTTTTGTTTTATCACAAAGATCTTATTATAACATGGGCAAGGCTAATCAAGATTCCAACTCATTACTTTTTACATTTTCTGTCTTGAACTTTGACAACAGTTCATTAGAGCAGGGTTGCAATATAACAAGCACCAGTCCCTGAGCAATGGGGCACATTAGTGCAGCTCACACAGCAGGAGTGTTTTACATATTTGAGCATTTTGATAAAAATGGGTTAGATATTTAGCTATCTTAAATATTGCTTTTGCATGTGAATTTCATTATTCCTTTTTTGCAATAAGATAAACAGAGTTTTAAGGATCCCTAGCAAAGACAATATAGCTAAATGTCACCAGAAACAAAGCTAAAAAAAACCCCTGAGATCTGCGGTTTCCTTATTCCAGCCGCGAGCAAATGAATTTCAAGGGGAATCAGAGCAGTACCTAAGTCTTAATGACACTGTGTAGACCTTGGGGTAGCTATGCTTCATGACATGTTTTTGCACTCCTGGTCCACCAGTTAACCTTGAAATTTTCCAGAGTACTGCAGATGTCTTTTAGACCATCCATCCATCTCTCATAGGTGCACACCCAGGTCTCATCCTGGAGAGGATTTGCACATGGCTGGACATGCACTTGGACCAGAGATCTGAGGAATGTTCATTGAGCCACAGAACCAACATAAACTGTTTAAGGGAGTTGTGACAGTGCCTCAGAAGTTGGGATTTATGACTTTTGAATTCTGCTTCCATATTTCTGTATTCTGAATTATGACTTAGCCAGAGCCAGAAAGAAGTTTCTAAAATATTGGCAACATTTTTGATAGTTTTCTTGTACTTACCTCAATGTTCCGCTTTAAACTTAGTCCAAGTGGACTCCAATATTTAAAACCACATTAAGTTCTTAAACGAAAAATGGATTAATCCTATTTTGTGTTTGACTGGGTCAGGATCCTGAATTTGCTACAATGTTGATTTTCATGCAATGTATTTTGAATTTCCAAGACAGACATACAGGAGTGTGTGAAAATGTTTACATGCATACTTGAGCCTTGTACAATAACTACCATTATTGCTTAAAGACCTCTCTTCACTTTAGTGTACAAAGAATAAGTTGCAGAACACTGCATGGATCATAAATTGTAAGTCATTAGTATCTCTAGGCAAATTTTGTATCTGTTAAATTTTACACTGCAGAAATTGCCCCTTACATGTAGATTACAGTCCTTCTGCTGGTACTTAAAGATTCTTATGTTTGAGAAATTGAATGATAACTTCTTTCTTATGATAATTCATGTAGTTTTATAGATTTTTATACAGAATAGATATATTAATATGCAGGGTTGTAATTCTTCTAATGTATCCAGTGCAAGCAGAGCGCTGTGAAAAAAAATGTCTATTTACAACCTTTATTACATAAAACCTTGTCTAAACTTCAAGAAACTGTCTGTCTATACTTAATGATGATTAAAAAACCCCACACTGTGAGTGAGGCCAAACAGTATCTTTCTGAAACAACTAGGAAACTCCTAAGAGTTGTCAACAAATGTGTCTTATGAATGATGTCATGTACGAACAGAAAGTAATGGGACTTGGATATGCTATGTATGCAAAAAGAACCTGACTGGAAAGTATAATCCTTGTGCCTTTCTTTTGCTTCTAATGCAAACGGTAGCTGAGTAAAGGTAAAAAAAAAAGAAGTCTGATTAGAATGAAACCTCTGCAGCACACAGACTGAGGCTTTCAGTCACCAAAAATGAAAGTAATGAAAATCAGGACATGAACACTCACTGTGTCAGGCTTTGGGGAAATAAAAGCTGATAGAGAGTGAACAGCAGCAACCTGCATAACTCTGCCCTCATGGTAGAGAGCCCAAAACACAATTCCACCAGCGGTGCTGCATGCAGTCTTCACAAATATTTGATTATATCTCCTCTAAGAGCCTAACAAAATCTAAATGAATATTTGGGAAGATGACTAATAGCTTAGCATGAATATTCCAAACAAGCCTTCCTAGGTATTTGTATAAAGCCACTCAAATTAACCTGATCTTCTGTGTGTGTCTGTACATCTAGATTAGTGCATTTTCATTCCTTTTATTTGTTTCATAACATGCATATATACCTGTGTGCAGGACAAATGTGAATTAAACAAAGAATAAGCAATTAATTTACAGCATATAGCATTAATATCCAGTAAAACATTATACCTAAGAGTAATTTGTTCCTCTTCAGATTTTTTAATTAGCTGGTCCCTTTATCAAGCTTAAACCATCACACAGGTTACTCTTCCATTTGCTTAACTTTAATCTCACATGTCTCATTAAGCATATGGTAGACAGTTTGAGGCCTTATAACATGCCAGTCTTGGATATATCATTCTCTTCACCCCCTGAGAGTAGAGATAACTGAAAGATCACAAAAAACAGCTCCAGTGGAAAAAGCTATTAAATTTTATTAATCAGGGCCCTGAACCAGGAATCATTACTATAACAATACAAAGTGGAGGTAAAATATCACCTCATCAGTGTGATAGTGTTTTACAACCATTTCATACTTATGCAAATGATTGCATATGTGAAAGGCAAAAATGAATTAATGGACCAACCACATAGTAACATCAAGGGTAGAAATGCAAATTTATTTAGGATTCACTAGAGTGATAGAGCTGTGGTGCTACGGAGAGAGTCTTCTTCACGGAAAAGTTCTTCCTCGCATCCACATCACACGGCTATCTTCAAATTCTAGTATGCCTTCAGATGGATGTGAAAAATGTTATGATACAGAAAATTTGTGATTGCTACAGAAAGAATTAGTTGCTGGTTGGATAGGAAGATGAAACGCCAATGAGTTGACAATCTTTCAAATAAAAGGTTAAATTTCTTTCCTTAGACTGTAGGAAAGGTAGGGTTTTGATGAGAATCTCTCCTGGATGACTGCTAATCTTTTTGTTCCGCACACAGATACACTGTTGCTTATTGTCATGGTAACAGGCAGCTCTACTCCTCTCTGCTTCTGCTTTTTCTGAGGCTATGGACACCCATGCACTTCTCCCCAGGCATAATCCTGTCATTCTTCCAGTCTTATCCTGAAAGTTTTGCATTGGCCCTTGCCTTTCACACTTGATAATCCACCCCTTCCCAAGGAAGAGTCCTTTCTTTGTTCTCAGGGACAGGACATAGTGATGCGAGTTATTTTTTACCATCCTTCCATGGGAGGTACAGACACCAGCTCAGGTACATGCTCTACTTCACTGTTTGTACAGGTGCAATTGGATCACATTGCTTGGCTCCCAAAACTCAAGCTGACATTGGAGCACATATAATGTGACATAGGCATACACGTACTGATTAACACATTATTGTAATGAATAATTTGTATTAAGTAGCTGTAATAATGCACTAGAGGATGAAAGATTCAAAATGAGCAGCCACATTTCAAGCATGTTCAAAGTCATTTAGTCTTTCACTTGCCTGCAAACCCTGCCCACCTGGCTTTCTGAGCAAAGTGCAGGGATGGATCCATCCCACTAAACAGCCTTCTTGCACCTGCCTGCTGTGGCTCCCTCCCCTGCATTCCTTTCTCTGTTTGCTCTGCTCTGCACCGTAAAGACCCTTCTTGTATTCAAAGAAAAGGACAATTTGTTTCTGCCTAGATGCATAGTTCTGCTAACTAGACAGACCTCTCAGAGTGAAATATTTATTCTGTTCATAATGCAAACACACCATGCAAGTGACAGCCTTTTCCAAACTATTACTAGTCACCCAGGATCACCCCCACGCTTGTCACACATACCTATTCTCAAAATGGAACCACATATTGGCAGATTTTTCAGTCGGTTCAGTGAAAGGAAAGTGGCCGATAAGAAGCCCGAGGGCTGTTCTAACCTACAACTATTGGCAATGCTCCCAGAGGGAAAGTACACCAGCTGGGGAGAGGCTTGAGTGCTCCACTGGCAAGCCTCATCCCTCCCTCCTTTGGGAGCTAAAAGGGGGAACAGTGCAGGACACAGAGACGGGAATGCTGTGACTGCTGAAACCAGTTATCTACAAGGAGAATTGCCACCTTGTCAGATCCAGGTACTTTTTAAGATCCTTTGGATAACTTAAACAGCATTGTTAAATAAACATTAAAATTATTAAACATTATTAGATAAACTTATTCCATCAAGTCTGGAATAGACAAGGGTATATGGCAAAAAGATTTAAATATAATATTGACTGAGAACCTTGGCCCTCCGTTCTAGGCCTTTTATTATCATCTTGTCATTTTTTTTCACTGGTCTGGCAGTGTAAAAAGAATCTGAATTTCTGATGTAAAAAGCACAGCAGAAAAAGAAATTTTAAAAAGTTTCAGGCCCTCCTTACTTTTCATTAAGGGATAAAACATGGTGAGGAGGGTGCTATTTATATTCCTTTTCTGACCACCTTTGTAATGAACAGGCCAGCGCAGCCAAGAAGCATCTCTTGACTCATTCAGTTAGCATTATTAGCCATTTTTGCCTACCTTGCTTTTTACCTAGGGCTAGTCTCAGAAAAAATTAGGTTAAAACCTGGATGGAGATCTCAGGCTTTGGTCCAGTATGTTTTCTGGGTGAATACAGAATGAATGTATGTATGTATGAATGCATATTTAGTGCTACAGGCAATACCTGTCGTATTTAATAATAATGTTGTGTCCTTACCTAAACTGTTCATGTGAGGCTCCCAAAGCAGTTAATATTTGCAATAGTCATATAGTATTGTTATTAATTATTATTGTGTTCACAAATACAAGTTGAGATATACAACTAAGCATCTTCTCAAAGCCATACAACACAATCTAAATCTAAATCTGTGAGTTCTTGAGAAAAAGATAAGCTTAGCAGTGACCTCGTTTTCATCTTGTCATGATCTAGACAGTTGACCTTTCACTTGTTATGGGCCATATAATTTGTCCATAATTACTGATAGCAGTAAGAATTATAAAAAGCTAGAAATGCTCAAAGGACTTGTTGCCCATGTACAAAACTAAAAACAATAGAGAAAGCCACTGCTGCAGTGGAATGTTAAGGAAACAGTCTTTCTCAACCATGATAATCCTACAAAGAAATTGTAAGTGACATTGGGCTTTACATGCTGAATAGATAATACTAAAAAAAACATTATATGAGTAGATTTTACTTTATTTGTATTTTCTACTATAATCTTTCCTTTCTCTCCACTTTTTCTAGCCTGTCTACATATCTCCCTTATGTGCTTACACACAGAGCCTTTCTCAATACACAAGGAATCTATTAAATGTTCTTTGGAGAAAGTAAACATGCATGAGAAGAGATGCTGGTATTATTTTGCACTGTCTCACCCAGCTCTCTGAATGCAAGTACAAAAGGTGAGCAGAAGTGAATAACAGCTAGGGGCAGGTCTATATAAGATGGACCCCACATTTACCCCAAAGCACTTGTATCTCCAGCACAGCACAGTTTCTATGTTAGTGCACCAGTTGGCTCATATATGAAAAGCCTGTTATGTCTACTGTAGATGCAATGACAGCTGATGGCATCAGAAGCAGGAAGACAGCACAGTTGTAAAATAAATGACTAATAGGAAAATAACATAGGATGTAAAATAAATGACTAATAGGAAAATAACATAGGATGTCAAGAGTGAGGACTCCAGACTGTTGATGGTGTACAGAAGGAAAAGAGAGGTGTATAGAAACAGAAAAAAGAAATATCAATGCACTGGCCAACACAGAGGCAGAGCTTAGTGTAGAAACTCTTCAGGAGGATAAATAGAGAAAGAGGAAATTCTTTTTTAAATGCAGCAGCTGTAGAGGAGGGAGTTGTATGCCACACACCCCTTTTATTTTCACTGGTGCTTCACAGGCTGCCCTGTTATATATGATCTTCAATAATCTCACTCACATAAACAAATGCACTAAACCAGAGGATTGATTGTAACTTGTTCCCAGATAAAACATTAAGCATTTGGGCACATGGTCTGCAGTCAATTTCCAGACTCTGCAAAGGTGAAGACAGACCTGAATATTTTTTCTCATTCCTAAATTATTACTGGCTCAAATGTCCTGAATACAGATTAGAAGAATTACCTGGTTATATTAACCTAGGGAAAGAGTTGAATAAAAAAAACATGATTGTATTTCAGGAAAATAGTCTCCATTAGAGAGTAAAATCTCTCTCCCTCTCCCCCACTCTTGAGTACTTATATGCAGCATGTAGTGCTTTTTATAACCCATTTTTGGAGTACTTGAATCCAGTTAAATATTGTCTACTCTGTTTGAAAGATTATGAAGTCATCCAGGACTCATCTCCTAGGACAGCAATAAACCAACCCTCCTGCCAGTCATAAACACATAACATGCCTGCATTTAATGTTTGCTCTGTTCCATTTGAAATGTTAATCATCTCTATGTAAATTCTAGTATACTGAAAGTCAGTTCATATTAACTTCAAGTTACCTGATTTAGATACAGTAGAGGACAACCATTTATCGGCCTTTTTTTAAAGATCAGAGAAGCTTGTCCCTAAAATATGTTCCATAACATGGAAATGAATCTTAATGTCTCTAATTAGATTATAACTTGAGGGTGCTTTCTGCTGTTAAAATAAAGTGTTACTGTCTCATAGACTTAATACACTCCAAGGATCTGATTTCAGCATGTCACAACCACACTTCCTACCCTGGTCTATGACTTGCCTACCCTCATGGGTTTTGTTACAAAAAAATTCAGATCTTTTTTCCGATACCTTCCTCTTCAGCTCCAACACTGATGACATTGTGGAAATGCTTGCAGGGACAAGACTCCCTCATGATAGGTGTACGAGTTACAGTGGCTCTGTTGTGCAACACGTTCAGCAACTGCTTATGACAAGGTCTAGAAGCTCTACATACTTGCTGATGAGTAAGAAATTAATTCACACTTCAAGCTTATTCTCCATTGCTGTATCTCATATAGGGAGATAAGTGTGTCATGGTGGTTATCTTGTGTTAAAATCCCAGGGGTGAGAAACCATTATACTTCCACTGAGAGGTAGCAAAGTGAGGTCAACACTACATCATATGCCTGCAAGTGACTCCACCTTCTATGTTTCACAGTAAAATGAAAATTTGCTGTCTCTGTGAAGCTTTAAAGTGGGAAACAAAAATACAAGGTAGTCATCATGTAGGAAAACATTTTGTTTAAGCTGGAAATAAAAGCCTTAGTCACCTGGTGCAAATAGATGTATTTAAAAATAAAAAGGTATGGTTAGCAACTGGACTAGCACTTCCATTTCCACAGGGAATACTGCAGACTCTTGAACAGAAGCTGCTTGGTAAGCAGGAGGTGAGAGCGGAAAACATGCAGAGATGGCTGAATATTTGTTACAAATGCAGCCCTTCTTCATGCTCATGTATCATTTCTTAACTGATCCTGATTTCTTCTACACTTGTTGATATGCTACAGGGTATATCTTTAAAGCAACAGTACTAAGAAGCAAATATCATTATGAGTTATGTGCACAGAAAATAGGAAATCTGACCCATCTCTCTCTACTGTCTTATATCAAAATATTATACTGTGAGTTTGCTGGGGGCTTTGTCTGCTTGTTTCTGTGCTTCTGGTGGTGTTTTTTTAAATCATGATCTCTTAAGCTACTCCTCAGTAAGCACTGGAGTTTTTATTTGGGCATCTCTAGGTTAATATTAAAATAAATAGAAATGTTTTCCAACTCATTCATGATAATTAAGTGTTTGGATTTTCTGGAAACACTGAAGTTGAAAGTCACTCTTTTTTTGCACAAACACGGGATGGCACAAGAGCAGAGAAAGAAGTTGTATGTAACAAAATTAGAAAATTGTGCTAATGAATAAGAATTGGGGGAAAAAAATAAGAACCTTAAGATGTGTGATTATTTTCAAGTATATCCAACTCATGCTCACAGATATTTGGGCAACAAATACTGGGGATGCGCAAATAGCAAAATAAACTCATAATTCCTATTTTTCAGCATGTTAAAAACTCAGTTGTTCATTAAAATAAAACAGAAAGATGTTTTAGACTCAAATGGGTTGTTTCATTGTGTATTTTGCCAAGTATGTTAGAATACTCAATTTGCATGTTCAGCACAGATTTCTAAGAAGAAAAAAATGTGCAGAATGTATTAGAGGACTTTCACTGGCAATCTGCAAGTTTCAAGCTGAAATCTGTGAAGTGCAAATGCTAATACTCCTGAGTAATCAGATAAGAACCTAGTCATTAGTAAAATATAGATCTTTGGTGTAGGATTTGTCCACAGTTTTTTTTAATAGTTGGACAAGATGAGAATGGGCATCAGGTGGCTAGTCCAAAAGTGATAGGCCCAGGGCAAGGAGAAGGGTCTTCAGATGGGGCTCAGATAGATCTACTCAGTCTGTAGGGACATGGACAAGGACTTGGGCACTGATGAGCTTTAAGAATGCTGCCTGTGCTCTGAACAAGCAAATGGAAGAGGGTGGTAGCAGAGTCCCTAAACAAAATAAAAGTTGTGAGTCTAGGAATTAGAGAGAGAAGCAGAAGTCTGTGGCTGAGGCTTCCTGGAGGAACTATAAGGCTAGTCTCCCTCATGAGAAGGATCTGGCAGAGAATTAGAGCTGAAGTCTTTCAACAAAGGTATCCTAATATTTGATCTGGAATGGTCAGGAGAGACTGGCTCATACAAGACTTAACGAAGTGGAGCTTCCAAAAGGAAACTTTCCATATGAGTCATGTTTTTGAAAGAGCTGAGAACCTTACAGTGTCAACAGTGTGCAAGCAATGGGAGAGCAGACAGATGAGACTACACCTGAGCCCTACATACAGATATGCAAATTTAAAGAGAACCACCCAAAAAATTCACAAGCTTATGGTAATATAGAAATAGATTTACATGTAAAAATTCTCGGTCATTCTTCAACAACAGCAAATCTCTCACTAGAGAAACGTTGCATGTTCCTCACTGCTAATTTAAACCAAAAATATAGTCGAGTCATGCCAGATATAGACAGTATTACAAGATCTACAGGTCTAATCCACTTTCCTGTAATATAAGTTGAACAGCATTTAACCTGTATGTTGCAAGTTAGTATAGGCCCATTTGAGACTAAGCATTTTAACTTCTTGTCTTCCTAAAATCAGTCATACTTGTTTCAAGATGAAAAATTATAATGGAACAGGAGAACTAAGCTTAGTACTTAACAAAACCAGGATATAATGAGAATTCTTTTTGTTCATCTACCGAAACAGATTTACTTTGTAATTTTCTTATGAATAACCTTCCATGACTCTATCTGACTAGCACACAGTTCATTCTAAAATGCTATGCATGAGCTTCTAACCCTACTTTAAAGCAATGTTGGATCAGATGTAGCTGAAACCAGCAACAATATTTTGTTTATAATATGACAGAATAAACATAGAATACTAGGTTTATTATCCTGAGGTTAGATTGCTTTTTGGTTTTAGTGTGGTAAATATTACTGAAATTATTTTTATTCTAGTAGCATCCATAGCATCTAATGACACTGGGCCCTCACTGACCTCATTATGGTTACAGTCCATATATGTGTTGTCCATTTATGTAGGTGGTGATGCGTGATAAAGATGAAACATTTGAGTTTTGCTTTCTGGATGTTCACTAACTCATTTCCAACTGGATTTCTCTGAGCCAAACTGAAAAACTTATTCTGCAACAAACAGGCCTGAATTTATTAGCCACTCTTTTTCTCATTTATGTCTAGAAACATGAAATATTTGTAGTCCACAGAAGCCTGAAGCTTTACTTATGAATAAATTATTTGTAATATCCTGATTTATTGTGGTGTTTTGGGGCCATTTTCTTCTGCCTGAGTAACACCAATTAGGGTCAATAGCATCTGCCCAAGGTAATCTGATTTCACTCTGGCCACTTGGAGCTATAAGAAGTAAAATGAAGCTCTGACAATATCAGACACGTTCTGAAGACAGACCTTTAATTTTATGCTTGTATCAAGCAGGAAACATTGCAGATAATACATGAATATAAAAAATTTATGCTCTCTTTCACAGAAAGCTGATCTAAATGAGTTTAAGGTCTCTTAAACTATTCTATGTTAGACATGTGGAAACAGTGATTTAGAATTCATTACATTATCCTGGATTAGAAGATACTTGAAAATGTAAGTGATCCAGCACAGCTTTAGAAACCTGTCCTAAAATGTCAGGTGAAAGCTCCCTCAGTTGTTCTCCAGTTTGTCAAATTTGGTCACCAACAAATGATTCTGGAGTTAGTAGCTTTCTTAGTGGGTCACAAACTGGAGACCTGGAACTGACAAGCAAGAAGAGATAAAATATGTTCCAATTGGTACTAAAGGGTTGGTTTCCTCTCTAATTTAGCGGACTGGTTAGTCTGCTTCAGCTTTGATCTGCTATGTAATTGTTCCTTCTCTATCACACATGTGCTTCTGGGAGCTTCTGGTTCTTGGCAAGCTTGAAAATCAGGCAATTTATTTTGGTAACTAAGTATGGACATAGGAGCCCAGCTTCATATATTTATTTACCTTGCTGATAAATCACAGCTGGGCAGCTTCCTGTCAGCAGCACAAATGCAGTGAAGGGCTATACTGGAAATTAAGAGCTTTTAGCCAAACCGGGACTTCATGACTATTGTGTATTGCAATATTGATTTCTATTTCTTTATGGATGAGATTCTTTAAACATTATTGCCTGCTCTGTATATTTAGAGAAGGAAATAACTGCAACATTTCCATTCCAGAAAAACAGCTTTGTGGCCTACTCTCTGCTGAAATCCATTAAGTGACTCTGCAGGGTGGGAAAAGAGGTTGTTTTTTTCTCTTTAGGTTATATATTTTACAGCTGTGTGATAGAGTATAAGTCTGTCTGTGGTCAAGGCCATCCACCTGACTGCTGTATTTTTGTCCTACATTTGTTTATATCAGCATCCCTTGTGGATGTCATAAAGCACTTATTTTCAGAGCACTGAAATTGTAAAAATATGCTATTCTTTCAGAAACACTTTGTCAGTGATAGGGAGGTCATTGCCAAGATGAGAGCAAATGTGGCAGAGGCTTGTGCCTTCAACTCCACCCAGCTTTGCGCAAGTTTCCACAAACTTTTCAACTGTGCATCTCTAAGTGGCTCAAGTCAGATGGCTGATGCTGAAATTGCTGTTGTTGTAAGGTCAGCAGAGGCCTCAGGTTTTCTTTGTTGTTTTTTTTTTTTGTTTTGTTTTTTTCTTTCCTTGATTCTAAGCTCTTTCCTTTTGTGTTATTGCATAACTGGAGCTCTTCACAAAACACCTGTCCCTAAGACTGTGCTCTCTGGGAAGTGCTCAGTTTGAACAGAAAGTTGCCAAGTTGCAGTAACAGCATTTGTATTCTGGGCAAAAATTCATTTAACTATTTTGGATTCAACCGTGCCTAAAGGCTTAAAGAAGCATTTTTACAACAGAAACAAACCATACCAAATATTCAGTAAGCTGTTCAAATATCTGTGTCATTAATAGGACTTTCATTTCCACTGGGACATAATGCTGGGTTGGGTTTGTTTGTGTGTTTGCAATGCTTGAAATACGTGACAGGCTTCTGGTTTTCCTCTTCTTTTGTTCTTACTTCTTAAACACAGTTGCTAAATGTTACAAAGACACACTGTTTCCTACAGATGCTGAAACACACATTGAACGGTCCTTTTTGGTGAGCAAATTAGATTCTATGCATTACCTTCATTTGAGATTCCCTACAGATTTTGGTACATACAGAATCTGTTAAAAATAAATTTTTAAAAAATTAAAAGTAATTCTTATAATCCTGCTTAAAAGTTATGTATGTTAAGGCTTGAAACACTTCTCATTTCCTCTTCAGATTTTCTACAGTTTTATGTTTCTTTCTATGCAAGGCAAGGTTGTTGTCGTGCTAGACCTACATGTGGTATACATTTTGTTTAGCTTTGTGTTCTCTGTCAACTTTACCATTCAGATATTACACTAGTAATCTGGTCCCCATAAGGCTGATTTTTTCTGAAGACTAACAGAGCACTGAATAAATGTTTAAGGGATGAAACTGTAAACACAGGGGCTGTAGTTAGCATTGATTCTTTCACAGGAAAGCTTTTGCCAAAAGCTCCTTGCGTCACTTCTTTCTAATCATATTTCTGCTTTGGATAACCTAACAAATATCTGACTCGAAGAATGAAGCAAGTATCATTCCAAAACCATACTTGCCTGTGGAAGTAATTCGGTTTTTACTTTAAAAGTACTTATCCAATACTTCCTGCCTTGCAAATAACTACAGTGCCTTGATACTGAAAAGCACTGAAGAGCTATGACACCAAAGGAAGTGGCAAATTATCTCAATCTTATTTTGTTACTTTTTTTCTAATCCTGTGAAGACCTGTGAAATGCATTTATTTATAGATTCCTTTCTATCACCAGTGTAACCAAGCTCTTCTACAACTAACTCTTTCATTCCTGGCAATCACAGTAAAAGTAGCTGATAATTTCTCATATTTTTCATGGAACATTTTCCTTCCTTTCTCTAGTTTCCTTAGGAACTGGCTCTAAACATTTTATATATATATATATATATATATATATATATATATATGCAGTATAGTAATACTGCACATGTCCAGAATTGAATCAGGTCTCTTTCAGGTCTGCAACTGAACAGGCTTTTTTCCCCAGTGGCAATTCCTTCAAAACCAATTTTATGTTTCTTCCACTTACATTCATTCTTCTGTTTTGCGGTTCTAGCAGATCCCTAGGAACTGTCAATCAACACCAAACATAGCTTTACTAGGTGAACATAGAAACTATAATCTTTTCAGATATATGGCTGAAACACCTGTACTCTTTTGGCACAATTGTCCCTTGCACAACCATTTCAGAATCAATGTGAATTCTCATCCATTTAAATTTATCTAATATGGTGTTGTCTATCCCGTTATGTTATGTCCCATGGGAATGTGGAAGCATCTTCTGATTTGGGTGGTTTCCAGTATTTTTAGCTATTTGCATGCTGGTGAGATGTAGTTATATACTGTTGCCTTTCTTCGTTCTTGTTAGCTGCAGCCTACAACCATGTCTTCTTCCACAGTTTATTGTTATGCTTCTCTTTTATAAAGGTGTTCTGGTGCGAGCATTTCTATGGTACTAAAATTATTACACTGAAAATCTGGCTTTCTCATTTCTCTCATAGAACTTTTGTTTGACACCATAGTGTTACAGGAAATTATGTATATTCTGCTGGTGCCATAAACTGTGGTTTAAACCAGTGCTGCTGGTTTACATGATCTTTCCACTAGTGGTCAACAAAATTTCAGAAACTGTTCTCTGGGATAGCTGAACTGGTAAAACATGTTTTTTTCACAATCATGTAAACAGCACTGAACAACTTGTTAAAAAAACCCATATTCTTTCTCTGCTTGTTTTTTGTTACAACAGGCAATCTTTATAAGTGGTGGTAGAAACAAAATCTGTCTATCATCAAGCATGTCCTTTTCTCTGCAAACTTTCTCCTTTCCTGTCGACATTAGTAAAGGAACACATAGATGATAACAACTGCATTGTCCCATCTCCTACCACAAATATGAGGACATTTGTCTGATACTCTTGTGGCTTCTTTGAATGCAGTTTAATACACCCACTTGGGTTTACATAACTTCTCTAGCATGGTGGCCTTGTGGCAAGGACCTCTGGTGTTGCAGCTTGCTGTGAAACACCATCAGTCTTCAGGGCATCTGGCATATTGCTGCTTACTCCTGTTTTCTGTTGAGCAGGGTTGCTTCATTTTTCTGTGCTTTTGCAATCCCCTCTGCAGTTGTCTTTGTTATAGGATCTATTTAAATGCCCTTCCCCCTACCCTTACTCAAGAATCCTGATTTTCTTTTTCTGTCATTTTCTAAGATTTTTTTTCTCACGATTTTTAAGGAATAATAATGCATAGTGGCAAAGCATCGAGAAGTTCATCTCTTCAGTTTGCAAGTTTTTCATATGCCTTCTTGCCCTCTAAAACCTGAAATATTAAAAAGTTACAGTAAAGTTTAATGTTCTCGGTAGGTTGGTTGATGGAAGGAACAAGAGCACACTGAAGTGGCATGAGGAAAGCAAAACAAACATAGTGCTTATGTGGAGAAATAAAGCAGCTGATCTAGACTTACAGAGGAGCATAGATCCCAGTGTAGAAAAAGAAATCATTGGCTACAGAAAGAGCAAAATGGAAAGCTAGAAGCCAGTTGTAAGGGAAGGCTTAATACAGGAGAGAGAGAAGAATAGTGTCACATGGACATTAAACATAGAAAATGAGGGGGCAGGTAGAAAAAAGAAGTGATAGCCTGAACAGACTGGAGGGAGGGAAGCCTCGTTATTCACAGCACCAATCTGACTTCTCTGTGGACCAGATGGAGGTGCAAAGTTTTGCAGAATTTATCACAGGAGAGGACAGGTGCACAGCCGGTGTTGAAGAGAAGATGCAGCCTTCGGAAAAAAACAAAGAGCAGAGGCGAGGTCACTCTGTCACAGCTTTTACATGTTTCTGTGCTATGCTGGTCCCCTTTAGAAAGAGTAGAAGTAAATGGAGGGAGAGAGCAGTTGAACTGAAGGAGAATCCTGGGAGAGGCAAAGACGATGATGAGGAAATAGGGTTCAATGCAGAATGAGCATCAGTCTTCAGAGGTAGAAAAAGGAAGTTGAGAAAGGGAAGGGAAAAGTGAAAATAAAAGCTAGTGGGAGCCGCAGAGCAGGAAGGCAGAAACAAAATAGAGGGAAAGAAAACTGATGTGTTAGTGAAAAGCAGTATTTGAAATACTGAGCAAACAGAATACAGTGCTATTTTTTCTGTAAGATTCTTCTGGTGGTAAGGAATGTGGCATGAGGCTGGTGAGGTAACTGAAGTAAAAAGTTTAGGGAAGATGATGCATGAGACAACAGTAATTCTTAAGTATTCTTTTGGGTATTTAATGCCAAATAATGAAAGGGGAGGAGGGGGCAAGCTACAGGGACAGCAGGGATGCTAATTCTAAGTGAATAAATACTTAAGATATTTTAAATATGCAGAAATCTATAGGAAAAAAAATGAGATTAATATTGCTCACTAAAGAAAACTTAATTTCAGAAAACTGGAAGTATAAGCATAAAAGGAAACGACTACAAATCAAGCTGGGTTAACCTTTGCTACAAGCTGGGACAAATGAAAATAACTGGAGAAAAAGAGATGTATTAACAGCACTCTTTAACCAGGGAGCTACAGACTGTGTGTGATCCATGAACTACTAAATGTTTAATGAAAGATAAGCCTGCTTTCTGTGAATACAATTCTGCCACACAGGGCCCCTGCCTCCCCTGGAAAAGAAAGCTCCACAAATCAAAAAAATGTTGAATTACAATAGTATATGATAATATCCAGAGCATGACAGAACAATACAAGCATAAAACTTAATATACAGACTAGCAACTGAGATTATGCAAGAACTAGTGAGACAATTGACAGTGGGTTTCTGGTTGTAACTGAGTGACCGAGTCTTAGAGAATGGAACGCTCTCCAATACAGGAACTGTTGTCAGTAATACTTGGTGCCAGCAACTGTCTTAGTGGAACATTTTTTTGTTTCTCCTTTACAAATTCGTCCCTCACTTGTATCTTTATCACTTTTACATATATGCATGTTACTTTTTTTTTTTTTTTGCATTAAATGCTCCTTTTTTATCACTATTCTTGAATTTTCTTTAATGCAACTTAAAAGCCTTTCATGTGGGCACTAGCAGAGGTAAAAACAAAAGATGGCACAGAGAAATAACCGACTAAAAGAAGTAAGTGGAGACACCATGGAACAGAAACTAAAAAAGTTCAAAGCAGATTAAATTGTCCAGAAATGGAAGATATGATTGGAGGAGATTCAATCAAATAACACAATTTTTCTTTAAAAAGGAGATAGGACTGATGAAAAGGAAGATGAATTAAGGTAACTCTCTTTCTGAGTACTGCAAGACCAGAAGCACCAGATTGCAAATGAGAAAACCTGTGCTACAGAGATTTGAGAAAATTTTGTGCTCTTGGAAAGCTTGCAATATTTAAGACACAGCAGTTGTATAACTAAAACCAAAAAGGAAATCTTTCAAGATACTTATAATGTTTGAAAGTACTGTCAATCGTGTAATTTTCAAAATCAGATCTGAGATCAGAATACTACAGGGATCAAGAGACACAAATTCAGAAAAAGGCTTCTAGAAGAACAGTTCTAGCTTAATAAAGACTGTGAGAATTAACTTGACTGCAGAACAGAGCTAGATCTGATTACAAGTTTTGAAAAAGAAGCCAGTTGATGCTACAGAAGCACATCACAAAATGAAGCAGCAGAACAGATCTGAAGATTCAGAGGCGAAGTCTAAATATGCAGTCAACTAGAGCAAATTTCAAGAAATAATGGAAGAGACTGATAGGAAGAAAATGGACAGCTATATTCATAAGAAGCAAAAACATTCTGCAAAAGCTTCCCAAGAGTGACTATGAGTGTCTTTAAAAGAAATGTTCTGTATGGGGGGTTCTTTGTGGACACTGTTCAAATGATGAAGCCATGTTTCAGATCGGATTTGTCTCCTCGGACTACAGACAGCAATTTATGATATAGGTCTCTACTTCTGCCTGGGGAAGAATCCCATTGTTGTTAACAGAGTGCTAGTCAATGTAGTTGGAACAGTTCAAGGTGTAATTCAGCTGAGCAGATATAGGTACCTACATCAGGTTAAGAACCACTGCATCATATTGATTACATTGACTAGCCCACAGTCACTGTAAACGACACCTTGGGAGATGCCTTCCTTTTGTTAGAAAAACCCAGTTCCAGTACCTGAAATACAATGAATGTTGGCTACAATTTTGCAAGTAAAGTTTTGTTGGGATTCAAGAGGACTTTCTGTGAGAGAATGGACATGTGAGCAATCCTGCGGGAGAACAAGACTGATAAGAGCCTCAGCCAAGCAAGAATGCGATAAGGATGTGACTCTGAATGAGGAGGGAGAAACTTGATGAGACAAACAATCCCCAGAAGGGGTTGGGATGGAAGAGGAAGTTACAAAGGCAGGAAGCCTGGCAAGGCTGATGTGGCACCTTTTATCCAATCATAAGAAGGTTTAAAGCGCGGGCTAAGTTAACTGTCCAATCTTGAGGACTTGTACTGCATGTTACTCACGTGTGCGGGAGAACATTATAAAAGAGCTTTCTTAGTTGTAATAAATGGGCATTGCTTGATCACATTGGTCGTGTGCATGCTCAGCTCTCCCGCGAAGTTTCAATAACTTTTCCAGTTATATACCTATCCAGCATAAATAGGTAAAATTCATGTCATGCGATGAACAAAATACTATCACTGTGAGTAAATGTAAATCAGATGTAAAGGAAACAACTGTGAGAGAACAAAACTCTGTCTTACCTCCCATTGGGAGAGCTGAACTACAGAGGAACAGGAGTTCATGAAGATAAAATGAAAAAGATCTGCATAGGAAAGCTGAAGTACACAAAAATATAGCAAAATAAGAATATAATTTTCTTTTCCAGACCACAAAGAAAGTGCTAAGATGATAACAGGTGAGTGCTGTTAACATATAACAAGTGTTGGAACAGATACTAGCTCATATCTAAATATACTCAAGGAAAATTTAGATGAACAAGTTAAGAGGTGGCCTGGATTTGCCTATGATGCTGGGAAAATTACAGACTAAAAGTAGATTACTTTCCTTGTTATTCTGCTATAACACTATTAAGAATATCACTGCTACACTGGTGATCCTATATCTAATCCATAAAGACTGACATACATATTACACAAATTGTGTTAATTACAAGAAAATGGACCATGATTTGGTTACGACGTTAAATAGCTTGCAAAAATAGTATCACTTGAAGCACTTCACAGCCAAGGTATCCACAACATAATGGTTTTATGGAAAATGTCATCACGATTATAACAAAAATCTCAAGGGTGAAACATACTATTATTTAGCCTTACCCTGAAAACAGACTATCAGTTGCTGAAAGTTTCATGGGGATAGCTTAAAATTCATTATACAGTTGGTAGTGTTAAATACAAAGATACTGTGAATTCTTACTAGCCCCAGTAAGGAAACACCCCCCACCCCACCCCCCACCCCTCAAAAAAAACCCAAACCAAAAAGAAAAACAAAAAAAAACCCAACACCACCCCCTCCCCCACACCAAACCAAACCCCCCCCCCAAAAACAAGGAGGGGGAAATACACATGAGAAAAGATATGAGAAAACATCACATAAATGAAAGTCCTTGCAGCCACAGGGCTCTCTCTATCTTACATAATGCAAAACACAGGTGAAGCTTTTCCAGATATTCCACATGAAGTTTCTCCTTATTTGTTCAAGCAATTACTGAACCAAACCAATTCTTAGGAGAAACACAGGTCATCTTTTACTTCTTCCAGAACAGAGAGATCTTCTGCATCTCCCAGAGTCTGAAACAGAGCAGGTTTTTGAGGAGTTGGACAGCAGCAATGAAGAGAACTGTGTGAAGAAAAGCAGATGCTGAAGTCTACCAGATACTGAAGAGATCTGTGAAACAGAGGAGCCAGCTGAGAGACAGAGAATTTATTTATGGTTTACTGTATATGATTTTCTTCTGGATGACTCAAATGAGAGGGTTATTTGAAAGATGAAAATTCCTGGCTTCAGCCAGCTGTGGCTTACAACTGCTATTGAGAGGACAAGTAGGATGCTGAGATCACTGTATTTCCCTCACAAATTCTTTCCTTCCTAATACTATTTTAAATTAATTGTGATAATAAACATAAATAAATAGTCATTTGACAGGTGTGTGAAAGTCACAGACAACCATTGTTATGGTAGGCTTGAGGGCTTCCTAAACAAGAAGGCTGTAAAATCGCGTGAAAAGGAAGAAAAGAAGGTTCCACCCAAGCAGCTCTCGATATTGAGGCCTCAATCTTTTCTGAGATATTGAATAGTACACCATCAGTAAAAGAAATCTAAAGGTCCTGATTATGGCATCCATCATTACGGGCTGGCAGACTGGGCAAGAACCTCATCATGGTACGCACAAAATGGACAGTAAGGTAAACAAGTCTCTGAAAAGAAAGTTGTTACAAAAATGAGTGTTGTCTGTGCAAAATTGCACCAAATGGTCAAGATGATTCTGACAAGATGATGCTGTTGTGGACAGTAATAAGCTCTTTTGCTTTTCTGATGTTGCCTGACAAGGAAAAGCAAATCTTATGGTCTGGCTTCGGAGTTTGTTTTGTATTAGTCTGATGGGATCTTTAAAAGAAATCGGCCTCACATAAGGATTCACTGTCCAAAAGGTGACAAAATTTCCGCACAACATATCTATACCTGGAAATCATTAATTGCAGCTAACAAAAAAATAAAAAGGTTTTGAAATGAGCAAAACTGCTTTTTCTGTCAGGCACAGATTGCAAAACTTACTACACTGTAAAGTAACAGTAAACTTTGGTTCTACTGCCTAAGTGCAGGCTTTAGTTCTGTATCTCACAGCCTATAAAAACAGTCCGCTAGAGTATCTGTACTGCTGAGAAGGAGGCTAATGTCTGAATGCTTCTTCAGTCAGATTGATGCTTTACACTAACCCAGAAGAGGACTACTGTGCCACTGGTATCAATAACCCGTAGAAAAACTTGTGGCCTTCAGAGGTACGAGACAGGAGCCCTGAACTGTTATCAGGCTATTTAGAGAAAATGAGAGGCTCCATTCTACAATCATAGCTGTCTGCAGAGACTGTGTTAGACAGCTTTTTTCCTCTTTCTTACTTCCTCTGACCTAGGCTAATTGTTTCTTTCATTTACACAGAGATACTCTGACTTCAGAGAACATTAATCTGTATTTGTTGATTTCCCCACACCCTGTCCTTCACTAAGGAACATAGCCTAAAATGAGTGCTGCTCCTCTTCCCAACCCCTGTGTTGGATCTAGTTATCAAGTGACCTCAGGATGAATTGGATCAGCTTACTGATCTGATGGGAAACAAATTATTTGAGAGGATTTATGATTTATTTTCTACAAGATCAGCAAACTGATCGAATTCACTGCAATACTGGTACAGAAGCAAGAAAAACTCATGGTGCAAAAAGGAGCCCTCCCTTCAGAAGCAGCTCCCTCATGAGAATATGTAACATAAAACTGCACCGAGAGCAAGAGTCTTTCCTTGTGATGTTAAGCACTATATTGTCTTGGTAAACAGCATTAAAAAAAATGTAAAGTCACAGACTCCATGAAATAACCTAATCCAATCTGATTCATACTGACAGAATACAGAGAATCAGTCCTGACGAATACAATCCTGTGATGAGGTTTTAGGTGGAGCATCAGTACTGCAGCCCTCTCCCTGCTTCAGAGGCTACTGGCTTTGTCAGATGCTATACTTAGATGTAGTCGTTTTTTTTCTTGGCTCATCATACGTTCATTGTCACCTCATACCTGTTGGGAGAGGAGTGGGTGGATTTCTCAGTCTTATTCAATGAATGTTCTCCCAATGCTGGTTTTTAATTAATCCCATTTAAAGGGATCATAGTTTTGTGGGCAGGGTTCTTTTGCCTCAGGAATTTTAAATATTTTGATTATGAATGCATTATTGAGCCAAAACGATTTTTTCTTTAAACATCAATAAACTTACTGCTCCCTTAGTGCTCCTTGACCCTGAGGGAGTTGCTAGGAAAGCTATTGTCATGGAGTAAAGAGAAAGGAAAAAAGGTGAGGTCAGAATGGAGAACCACGGGAAAAAGCTTGGTGGAGCTGTGTTTTTATTTTATCTCTAGCTCCCAGTGATGGGTGGCCAATACACTGGAGGGAGAGCTCTGCCTCACACAGATTAACAATTTGCTTCACCTTCTGTTGATGACAGAAGCAGCAGATAGACCAGGCCATACATGCAGAAAGCAGAGAACAGTTGTGTCAGTGGTGGTTGCCACTTCAACAGTTCATCTTCAACCCTTCTGGGAAAAATAATGTTGGCCAGATAGGGGCATTCTGATGGATTTCTATTAGTCATACATCAGATTGACCAGTTTCACATTTGGAATCATTAGCTCATTTTCATAGTAAACAAGAATGATGTGAAAGGTACAATATGCAGTATCTTAAATTATGCATGGAGTTGTTATGATGATATAAACTGCTTTAAAAAGACATTTTTACTCCCCTTAGTGATGTGGCTTTTAAAAAATATTGTTCTTGAGTCCCTCTTTTAAGAGCATTCAAGCACATATCTGACTGTAGAAAAGACATACTCTTACTGAACATTGTGAAAACTTTTAGACTAACTTTGAAGAAAAAAATTTAATGATTGAACCAACAGCAGTCTTCAGAAGAAAAAACTGCCAGCACCAGCCTGCACAAATGATGCAGGTGTGGTTTCCCTCATACTCTGGAGTTCATGGGCTCTGTTCCACAAAATGGTAAAACTCTGGGCTCCCAGAAACCAGCATGAGTTCATGGTGGATTAGTATCTGCAAATACAGTTGTAATGTGCCTTCCACATGTTCCAGAACTAATACTGAATTTTATTTGATGACTTTAACGTAAAATACTTAAGAGTTGCTGAACAATGGAGTAGAACCAAGATCTTCCATCATTCCCTGGATAAGCTTTCTATTCATGAGACCAGCAAGTCATGTCACCACCCTCTAGCCCAATAATTATATTTGAAAACTAATGTGGCTTCAAAGAGGGTGGAGGAGCACCTTCAGAATACTCACAGAATAGTCTCAGCTTCAGAAGAGCCTATAGCTTGGAGCAAAAGCATTTTCCTGGGAAGAGAGAGACATGGTTTTATCTGCCCTTCATCCTTCAGGCTGAAGATGCTTTCAGTAGTGTTTGTGGTGGTGACTCTGCCACCAACCTGTTTACTAGGAGTTATACAGAAACTGATCTTGTAAGTCCTTCTTAGGTGTGGCCTGAATGCAGCCAATTTATCAGGCCTCTGCTGCACTTGGAGGAATGCCTTGACTGAGAATTCAGCCAGACTCTGGCATATTTTAGGTACCATGCTCTTGGTTTTACCAAGATGGCAGCAATTCTAAACATATGCAAAGCAGAAAGAAGACTGAAAGACAAGGTACTGGCAAAATTTAGTTGCCTAAGGAGGGCGCTTGACAAAGCCCATGCTGGGATTAGGCAGGATTTATGCACCTAAATCCTACCTAAATACGTAATTTATTGATATGGGCCAATATAAGTCTAGCTGTGCTGCATGTTCTCCTGTGCTGGAGAAGAAAATTGATTCTGCATGGTGGAAGGTATCCAGTGTTCTGGAGATCAAGAGCGCTTGCTCTTTGCTTCAGTTAGGCTGCATGAGATGGTAGCAGGATATGACCATGACCACTTCAGGATCCCAAAATGCATGTGATTTTCCCCATGCTGTTGCCAGGCAGCTTTCCACAGCCTGTCAGAGGAAGAGTCATTATTCACTTTTACTCATCATCCAAGGGCTCTTGGTCTTAAGAGAGAAGGAAACTGTTTCTAGAATAACTTGTGTTTTCTCCAGTGAGTTGTTTTTGTGGTAGTATATAAATCTGGTATGCTGTCAGTGAAGAGTGGGAATGAAGGGTATTGTCGGACAGGGAGGAACTCTTCAGATATCCAGTTACTTAAAGATAACTTAAGATCTGCTCACATGTTCGCTGCTCTTCAGGTCTGGAATATTTCGTGTGGGGCAGCTGGGCTTTAAGGCTTTGACCACATGGCGTGGCAGGGACCAAACCACAGAGCAACTTGTTCTGTCAAATTTTATTTTTCCCAAGGTGTTCTGAATGGGAGAAGGGACAAAGCTGCTATGCAGAATACTGTCAACTGTGAATTTCAAATGTTTTAGTGGATACAGGAATACTATCAGGCTTCCCATCTTTATTCCCCATTCAGAAAGTGGTTTTGTAAGGCAAGATTGTCTTAGAAATATCATGGCCACAACAGTCTTAGTAGATTACATTCCTCATGTATAACTTGAAGGTATGTAAAAATGCACACACCATCAAATTATTCACGTGAATTAAAGTATAAGACACCGACTTCCATGTTTGCAGACATGGATTTTACCTGAATTACTACCGTCTGCCACGACACTGAAAGCACGTATGCATGCCACATCCTAGGTCTTTCGGAGGACAGGCACCCAGCACAGACAGCGGTGTTGACATCAAGAAAAACCCCGGCATCACTTTACTCTTGCTTCTGAAGGCTATACCTTTGTGTAAGAATTTTTAAAAAGCTTTAAGTATCAGAATGGGTATGAGAAGAGCGTACACACCCCTGGAGGAAATTCGAGAAAAGTTTTAATTTCCTGTAGGAATACGTGTCTCTAAAGGCCCGAGGAGAGATACCAGAGGCGGTGCCTGCCTCCCATGTGTCGTTTCAACCGCTGGGACGCGCGGTGCCCGTCAGTAACCCCGGGGGGGCCGGGCCCCCGCCTGCGGGGGGAACCGTCCCCCGGCCAGCGGCGAGGCGCTGCCTTTGGCTCCGCGCTGCAGCGGCGGCACGGGACGGCCTCGGGCCGTTACGGGACTGGGACCGCCCG